>NC_081181.1:72620129-72943803 GCF_029867415.1 Vicia villosa | reverse complement strand
TGCTACGTAATTTCAAATGTTAGCATCAGAATAAATTTGCACAGGGTATGGCTAACGACTGAAAGTTATCCCGACAGACAAGATTACTCCGAGAAGCAATGTCTCCTACGTATACAAAGGGCATGGCACGCTTTGCCCAATCAATCTGAGGCAATCAAGTCAAGATTCGAAGAATCTCTCAAAGGCCAAAAAGTCAAAGGCATACATCCCAAGTGGATTTCAAATTATCTCCCGATCAATCTGGGGCAATCAAGTCAAGATTCCGAGAATCTCTCATGGATGCTCGAACAATCAGGGGCATGCATCCAAGCATATCTAAAGCTACTCCCCAATCAACGTGAGACATTGTCATGAGCCTATGATTACTGGGGGCATATCGCCCATAGTAAACATCTCATAAAGTCCTCGCGAGGCGAATCTTTCCAAAGTTCCTGCTAACTGGGGCAAATCTATGCAAGTCCAAATTCAACATCTTGATCAATACTCAGTGGCGTGTCCTGAATCAAGTAGTAAGTTACTATGATACTGGGGGCAACTTTCCAGACACCCACATCTCCCCACAAAGCCACGTTCGTAAGATCATATCCCCACAGAGCAATTCTCAAGAAGATATCTTCAAACATATTCGTCTCAACAAAGACATGACTCCCCAACAGAGTTTACATCTTCCGCATTACCGGTCATCCAATATGTTGCTCTTCTCCAACATGGTTTATCTCTAAAATCAGGGTACATCAAATACTAATCATCCCCAAGCAGAAACCATAAATCACCAGCTGAGCATCTTCAAGACAAGATCCGACAATAAAATCACAATGATGCAGAGATTTATTTTCTCAATCAAGGACAAACCACATTCTGACATCATATATCATAAACATGTTCATACATTGCATACATTGTCTCATATACAAGTTTCTCATTTATTTTGAGAAACTCATAACACATGCATCACAACATTGCATAAAGACTAACTCTACTTTTCTCAGGACACAAGTACAAGCAGATAAACAATATCTACGATCTAATTCAGTTACTATGAATGGTACTGACACAATCATCTCTCCAAGACCTAATTTGACCACCACGAATGGTGCTGACACAATCAGAGAAAGAAACAGACTTAATCACAACACGCAAATCAGAAAAGACCACGACAACGGAGTCACGATAAAGGAATCACGACAACTGAGTCACGATAAAGGAATCACGACAACTGAGTCACGATAAAGGAATCACGACAACTGAGTCACGATAAAGGAATCACGACAACTGAGTCACGATAAAGGAATCACGACAACTGAGTCACGATAAAGGAATCACGACAACTGAGTCACGATAAAGGAATCACGACAACTGAGTCACGATAAAGGAATCACGACAACTGAGTCACGATAAAGGAATCACGACAACTGAGTCACGATAAAGGAATCACGACAACTGAGTCACGATGATGGAATCACGACAACCGAGTCACGATAAAGGAATCACGACAACTGAGTCACGATAAAGGAATCACGACAACTGAGTCACGATAAAGGAATCACGACCACTGAGTCACGATGATGGAATCACGACAACCGAGTCACGATGATGGAATCGCGACAACTGAGTCACGATGATGGAATCACCACAACAAAATCACGACAATGGAGTCATAACGATTAAGTCACATGTCTAATCCTGGTATTCAGTACAGAAACAATCATGACAATAGAGTCACTACAATTAATTCACTTCACACTATCCAGATGGCATCCTTAAAGCCCATCTACGACAAAAGTCCCTACTTCAGCTAGGGCAAATTTCTTGGTATTCTAGTGTTCAATCATCTTCCACCTTCAGATACCGACTGGCACACAAACCACTCTACATCTTCAGGTTTAAGATAATTAAACAGGGGCAGCTGTCATACCCCAAAATTTGCCCATACAACTTTTCCCATTTCAATTCAAATCAAGATGCAAAGCTCCAAGACATCCCTCCTAAACAAAGGCTCAAGAAACTAGGGTGTTGTTGTTCTGAAAAAATCAGTGGATCAAAAGATCCAATACATTTCATATGGTCTATGATATCCCACACTACTCCCATACAACAAAATCGGGCGAATTACGAGTGGCACAAGTTGACTGATCTTGAGAAAATTCATAAGGACCAAATTAAGCAAACTTAAAAATTTGAGCTATTGGGCCTGGTTAATGTCCAAATATGTATATGACCTCATATGGGCCCTCTAAATTCATTCATGGTTCATAATAATTTTTCTTCTTATTTATTAATTTATTTTTTATTTATTCAAAGATAAATTAAGTAAATTATGAGATAAATTATTTAAAGCGTATGGGCTTGAATTTAGGTGACTTTTGGTGTCCAAAAGGACTGCAAACCGGGTAGAGTTTATTTTCCAATCCAAATCCAAGTCAAGAATAGCAAGTTTGAAGATTGGTTCCAAATCAAATCTTCCTGAGATTTGAACTTTAATTCTTGACCTAAAACTGATGCTCTATATATACTCACTAATGCTGAAGCCTGGAGAGGATTCTTGGCGGCAGAAGGATTTCATTCTAAATAAAAAAACGGTGAACAAAGTTGTGATAGAATCCCAGATCGTGGATCGTTTCACGCTGTTTCGAGAAATATACGACGCATTCCAGATCGATACAAGTCGCCAGCACGTTTAGAAACGCGTTCCTGCGGTTTACGGTTTGGACCAAATATCTCAAATTCTAATTCATCCATACAAGCATCATAAATTGAATTTGATTACATATTTGTGTTCATGGTGATGTTTGTGAACTTTCTGTATCAGTTAATTTGTGTTTAGTTGCAGGTATTGTCTTTCACCATAGTTAGGGTTCATACTCTTGATTTTGGGGAAGAACAGTTAGAAACGATTTCATGTCAAATTAAGGGGTTCAGGGAATTCGTGAGGCTATACGCATTCATTCTGTATTATTTTATGTAGTTTATCAGTGTTGATTTCCAGATTTTGAGGATGGGAGCATATAGCCACGCAAGGGGAACTGTGGCTAAAAGTCTGTAAAAAGAGAAATAAACGAAGGTTGAAGAGAAAGTGTGCTGGGCGCGGTTTTTTTTTATCTCATTAACGTCGTTTAATAATTTATATTAATCCAGTTGCAGCTTAGTAACAACAACCGGCATGTGGTTGAGTGGTAAAAGGCGTGCAAGATGCTCAATTGAAGGGTCCTGGGATCGATTCCTACAGGCGTGTTTTTCTTTATTTTCTATGTTAAGCCTCACTTGCAGATCATGTGCGCCTGTTCCCACACGCACCTACCATATGCCCTCAGTCCAAGGCCATCAGATCATTGCCTATCTCAATCCAACAGCCACAAGCCTGCAGACATACCACGCTCCTCTCCAGATGTGTAACACTGAATCAAAGCTAAGATTTGCAATTTTGTTTATTTTTATTTATTCAGTAACTAATTTTTTTTTATTTATTTGTTTAATTGTTTGTTTGTTTATTTAATAAAAACTCCTTTTAATTTTTCTTTTTACAAAATCATGATGATTTGTTTCTAATAGTTTTTATTTAATCTAAATGATTAGTTAATTAATTTTAAGTTGATTGTTTAATTATCTAATTAGGTTAATATTTGTATCAATTGATTAAATTGATTATTAGGGTTAATTATTTAATCGGAAACATACTTTTGCCAATTTAATTAATTAGGATAAAATCAATAATCGATTAACTTAGATTCTTTTTTATTAACCATGGTTAATTTGCACCCTAATCGGGGTTTACAAAGATCACATCTGCACTAAGAAAAATATTTGTCTATGTCCTTTTCAGGGTTTATCTCCAGATGCCTTCCGACTATGCGCCACGTCAAAAGAACAAAGCTAAGTTCTAAACCCTTCTTTTATTATTATTATTATTATTATTATTATTTATTTTATATGATTAGGGTTTAATTTTCTCGTCAATAGAACTCCTCCTACACTTATATTTTTGTCAATTCTCTGATGATCAGGTTCAATATTTAAGGCTCGAGGCAAACCTTTGCCCATCAACCTTTCAATCAAAGCTAAGTCTTTATCTATTCATTTTAATTTCATTCGTCTCTTTTATTGGTGATTGATTATGGTTAGTCGTATTTGCCTCTGAACCGATAATGCACTCATCCTCTTCTGTTTATTCTTCCTTTTCAATTTCCAGGGTTTGATGACCGCCAAAGCTACGAGTTTGGTAACCCTAAAACCTTAATATTTTTCTTTGTTTATTATTACTTATGTCAAACCCTATTAAGGGACCCGCTGGTTACAATTTCCCTCCCCCATATTTGTTAAATTGCGTGGTTAGTAATCTAGGGAGTGTAACCTCGAATCGAACATAGAATCACTAATTTTACAAGATAATATACTTGAATATAATCACGTGATTGGCGCACACACGCACACTCTTGGGTAACCTCTCTGTTGCCTTGTTGCCTGTTGCCTGTTGCCTTGTTGCCTGTTGCCTTTGTGTTTTTGCAGAATAAGCCACGTCCTTCGAATATGAGGATACCTCAGCCATGTTGCCTCGAATACTAAAGGTCATA
Source organism: Vicia villosa (assembly GCF_029867415.1). Taxonomy (NCBI): domain Eukaryota; kingdom Viridiplantae; phylum Streptophyta; class Magnoliopsida; order Fabales; family Fabaceae; genus Vicia; species Vicia villosa. The sequence goes on along the minus strand of NC_081181.1, from coordinate 72,939,235 downwards.
CGACCCTAAATGATGCTGCCTTCGATACACAATATGACCTCGACCCTCGGAAGTTGCCCACGAAAAAAGGCTGAGGTATCTTCTGGTTGCCTAACGAAAATGGCTTATTCTGATCCTTGCCTTAGACTACCTGCCCTTCTATGGCATGGGACAGTCTTATGGCAAATGATGCTTCGACGACCCTTCAACCTCCAAACGAAAGGCTTCCTGCCCTCTTATGGCAAGGATTGACCCTTTCATTCTGAAAGGCTAAAAAGAGACCTATCATCTGAGTTTAAGGTAATTGCCCCTAATTGCCTTGCAATGCTCAAACCTTTTTATTATATTCTTTCTCATAATTTTTCAAAAGGGCAACGCTTATTCACAAGCTAAAGTCCCTATCTCTTTCATCTACATTTTCTAAACAAACGAGCAAGCAAAGCAATTAAGAGCCCATGGAAAACCATGGATGCAAAGGGTGCCTTGCACCTTCCCTTTGCATAAATTACCCCCCGAACTCAGATTTCTTAAAAGGTATTTTTCTGTTTCTTTTTGCCTTTCCTAATATAGTTTGGATAAAATAAAAGTCGGTGGCGACTCTTGCTTACCGCGACATTTCGATTATTAAAAAGTCAGTTCACCGTGTTACAGTAATTTTTGGTTGTTTACAAGTCGCACATGCTCAAGACTTTTTCTTTTCAATTCCTTTTGATAAGCTAGGCCAACATATATCATCAGAGGAGTACCGTACTATCCTAAGATATCGTCTTATGATTCCTTTATTTTCTATTGATGAGGTTTTTCTTGTTTGTCGTAAGGCGTGTTTGGATACATTTGGGAAAATTCATGATTCATTGTAAGGAGCTTTCAGTCTTCAAATATACTGATACACCCTTGTTAGGGGTGTTTTTGTTTGATATGTCTCCATGGGTCAAAGTATATGTGAAGAAAAATGTGCTTGCGAATTTTTTTACTAAGATGCATAAGGGGAGATCGACACTTAGGCCAAGAGATGCTCTGGCGTACATGTGGATAAGAGGGAAACATGCTTGGGTGGACTTGACTGGAGTTCTCCACTGGTGGGTATGAGGAATGATGGTTTTACCTAGGGGTGGCAAAGCGGGTGGCACGTCCCGTTTAGGCGTGTCCCGTTTAGGCGCGTCCCGTTTAAGCTCGTCCAAAAACGAGACAGAGCGGGCCAACTTAAGCGTCTGAATTCAAAAGTCAAGTCTGCCCCGTTTATTAACGAGTTGGCTGGCCGGTCCGCCAATTTTTTATTTTTTAATTTTATAATTTGATTTACTACGTATTTTATAAAAAAATTAATTATAATTAAAGATGTCGACAAATTTTCTTTTAACAATCCATAATAGAACTTCAACATGTCTAAAGTTCGAGCAGTTTAAAATATATAATAAATAATTATCAATTACAACAAAAAAATTACGAAATAAACTTAAGCACGATAAAAGATATGTCTAAATAGATAAGCAATACATATCATCCTAATCGTATTTAAAACCTAACTACTAAAAGAACTTAATTAAAATTTTACACATGACAAACAATGGTAACAATTACACTGCATAAAACATCACAGTGCGTAAAATGATAGTGCATAAAATATCAACATCTGACTTTCTCATTGTTTACATCATATAGAGTCTTATATTGACTGATTCCTTAATAGTTAAATCCTATGTATACACTAATCAAATTCTTCCTTTTCTTAAAATCAACATCCATTTCTAAAGAAAACATGTGAGTTAATGTATTAACAACTTAATAATTCTGCATGACATACAATTGTTCTTTTATTTGAAGTTTTTGCAATCAACACATATATTAGAAAGTTATAAAAATAACGCTAAAATTATAATTTAATTTGTCTGTATAATAATTTAGAATACAATTCAATCACCATAATCCTAAGAGAAGAGTTTTAACAAAAATTAGTAACAAACTCGTGCATTCGCACGGGTTTTGGTACGGGACGAGAATTGATACCAAGCAACTGAGTGAGTTTTCAGATCTATGATAATAATTTTAGATCTGTAATAATTAGTTTGCATCCTGCAGTTTCTTCATTATCTTACTCACCTAATAAGAATCATAACAATTATAACAAATATTATGAAAATGATAAAATTTCTCTGGTTAGTGCTTCTAAAAGTAATTAGTCAGTTTAATTTTAAGGCCATACCTTGTTATATTCAAAACTCTGCGGTAAAACTCGATCCAGTCTAAATCCTGAAAAATAAACCACAAAATCATGCAATCAACCACAAAATATTATTAACCATAGATAATTCCTTTTAACAAAAGAAAAACTATCGATTCAAAAGAAAAAATGATTATCAAACCATAACAATATTCCTGAAACACACAAATCCTTTAAAATATTTTTGTCTAAAAAATAATACTTTAATGTTAAAACTTTTGTCTAAAAAATAATACTTTGTCTAAATTAGATAATTCCTTTTAACTAAGCAAATCAGATAAATTAATACTTTTGTCTAAAAAATAATACTTTAATGTTAAAACTGACAACTATAAAATATAAAATAAAAAGCAGAAAAAAGTTCATAAATCTCCTCCTAGTGAACAAAAACCCTAACCACAACACCAGAACCCTAACTTTCACGATCTTAAATCCATTGCCGCCACCACAGATCTGAATGTTAAAATAGAATAACCTAAAAAACATAGCAAATAGGTGGAAAAAAATCTCGATCTGATGCATTTCTTCAACCACCAAATTCCTTGGCACTTTCACTTTTTCCGGCGTAACAACAACCTTCATCAAATCATTAGTAAATTTTTTAAAGAAGATGAAGAGATGGAAGATAAAGAAAGAAGAGGAAGGGAGTGAAGAGAGAAGAAAGAGAGAAGAGGAACCGGCACAGTAGAGGGAGAGAAATTAAGTAGAAGATGAGGAGAAATCAAAACCCTACTGTTATACCCCAAAATTTGCCCGCATCTTTTTCAAAAAAGAAGGCAACAGACTTCTGTCTAAAAATTGGGAGTTTCATATAATTTTGGATTTTATTCCATAAATATCCTGATTTTATGAATACTCGATTTTTAGAATTTTTTTCTTATACGGTATTTTGGTTCGCAGTTGAATTTATTCTTACACAAACGCCAATTACTGTTTATCACTTCACACACGCTGTTTATTTGAGATTTATTTGCAGATAAATAGTACTGACGCAATTGATACTGAATTAAATTTTTTGCAGGCGCAAAGTTCGAGGATTCAAACTGTACTGGTAACGAGTAAATTATTATTAGTTTTTGTTTCCCACTAATTTCTATACTATATTCTATTATTTTCAAAATATTTTCTTTTCTTTTCAAATCTCTTTCAAAATCAAATCCTAACTTTATTCTATACATCTCTCTTTTCAAACCCTACCATACACTTTCTTTCAAATCCTACTACCACTCAAATTTTCCTTTTTTGTACGGAATCACTTCATTCCCCAACGTCTCTATCCTTCTTTTCACTCTATAAATACCTCTCATTTTTTACATAAATTCTCACATCAAATTTCAACTCATCTCTCTCATTTCTACCTCATATTTATTTTCTCTTCTTCCCCAGCAAAAATGGTGAAATGGATGGATACGTGTTTTCTTATGGTCATCACCGTCTTGGTGGTGATCATGTCCTTTTTCTGTCTGCATAGTCCTGAAAAATGCGGACCTGGGTTGTTTACACTCCCGATCATCTATATGTTGTTATTTATAGCATGGGTTTTTAATCGTCATTTTTAAAGTTTGTCGTATCTTTTGATCTCAAATAATGTACCGTTTATTTGTCGTACTGTTCATTATATTATGTAATATTTGTACTGACAGTATTAAATGTCGTACTATCTGTCGTACTGTAGTTTAATTATCCAGATAATATTTTGTGTGTTTTCTGCCAGTTAAATATTTATCTTTCTGTGCATTAAATATTTTTCAAGGTTATTATCGGTAATTTTGTTCGCGTACAGTATATTTTATTTATTTATTATGTCTGTGTTTTTCTAACAACTCATGTAAATAAATTTTCACCATTAACACAACAAAAAAACAAAAAGAAAAGAATTAACTTTAAGTGTTAAGTTTTCACTTTAACTGCTACGTTAATGCCTGAACAATCAGTTGACAGTCAAACCCGCTGACAGTGCAATTCTCCGTGTTTTGTACCATCAATCAAATCAATATTTTGCATTTAAAAATTCCAATATTTTTGTTCTAGAAGTCTTCTGACAATCACATGATCAGCAGAGACTCAGCACTGCACAAAAATCAGGTACGCTTAACTGTCTCCTACACAAACAGTCCTTAACTAGGGTTTTTATTTTTTCAGGAGAACAAGTTTTTTGAGACCTCAAATGGATTTCATGGACCTCCATATATCTAAAAATACCACCATACAAATTTTCAAACTTCAATTCGCTCAGACGCGCAGTCAGCAGCTCAAACAGTCAATAGACGACAAGTTTGACCGAAAAGTCAACAGACAGTCAAAAATGAATTTTTTTTGTCAACATCCACATTTTGTCAAAAGATCCATCATTTGATCATTGGTTGATCATAATTCATCAAGGAAAGATCAAAAATCAACAAAACCCTAAGTTTCAAAATTAGGGTTTTCTCCTAAAAAGTCAACTGAACTTTGACCGGCCATAACTCTCTTCTCGTTCATTCAAAAAATTCCAACCAAATCTTGTTTTGAAGGAAATTAAATTATCTTTAAAATGCAATTGATCCCATGGTCATTGGATTCACCATTTGAAAAATATGAGCTTAGACATTACAGGTCATTTTCAAAGTCAACAAAAAGTGGTTTTTTGTCAAAGGCCATAACATCAAGATAACTTCTCCAAATGAAAAAAAGTTTCCAAAGTGGCTTGTAGAGGACATCTTGAGGTTTCTAAAAAGTACAAGAACTCCTTCATATGGAAGTACATAGCAGGCCTAGAGCAAGAGGTTGTAGAATATTCAAAGTCATGGCCAAAGAATTCAAACTTTTTTATATTAAAGAATTCAAAAGTTCAAAGATCATCAATGCTTGGTAGCTTAAGTTTGAAGCTCATTCATTGCTTATAAATGAAGTAGGACACTTCATTAACAAACACACACAATTGCAGAACCAAATCCATGCTTGTAACACACTTGTATCATACTTGAAATTTTGCAAGAAATTTGAAATTCGAATTTTAAGTTTCAGCTAGTTTCAATCCAAACCAAGTATTCAAACATCATCTCTGAACTTCATTGAACCTATCCAAATAAATTTTAAGCATCAAAGCCTCACAAATCAAGCCACACAAGCCACAGTTTGTTCAAACATAAATCACCTCATATCTGATCATTCATGCATGTTTAATAAGATGTAGACATATATTTGAGTTTAGTTTGATGTACTGGTCGTTTCTGGAAGTTTAATTGAGGTTTGGATGCTTGTACACAAAGTTGCCATTCTAGGGTTCTTGAGCTCCATTTTGGGGTTATTCGATTTAGGCAAAATTAGAAGAAACAAGATATATATCTAAACTCAGTGAATCAAGGCTAGAAGAATGAATAGGTCGCGAATTTTTTTTTGCATGAGTTTACCCCTATTCGCTATTTTGCAGGTTTGAGACTCACTTATTACAGCGTTGTTTTTACAAAAGCGCTGTTAAAAGTGGTGGCGAGAGGTTGAAGATGATGAGGTGTCCTCACCTGAGTGGCCAGGGCGCGCGCGCGTTTTAATTTAAATTTTCTCTAATTCAGTGCTTTGCAGGTGATACACGTGCCATGCTCCTTCGCTTCAGTGGCCATCAGATCATGCCAGTCCCTCAATCCAATGCCCCAGACACGCTAGTCCATGATATGGACTTACCAGCTAGCCACACATGATCCAGATTTAATATATTTTTTACATTTTTCTATTTTATTTATTTTTCTTTGCAAAATTAATTTAAAATAGTTTTAAAAATCAGAAAAATATACAAAAAATATTTTTAAGTTGATAAAATATTGTTTTAATTTTTTACACAAAAATATTTTATTTTTCTTAATAGTAAAAATATTTTGTTTAATTAATCAATATATATTTAAGTATTTCATTTTAAATATTTCTAAACCATCAAAAAAAATCTGAAAACTATATTTTCTTTTTATTAAATTAAGTTTATATATTATAAGCTAATTTTGTACATATTTATAATAATTTTCTCTTTAAGTTTAATATATGTGTATAATTATTTGCATAATTATATGTTAATTAACTTAATAATTTCAAAAACAATTTCAAAAATCCCAAAAAAGTTTTGTTTTAAAATTAATTAACAAACATTTTGAACATATTTTAGACTTTATTTTTTAGGTTTAAATTTTATTTCTACCTTCTTTCTCATTTTAATTAAATTAATTATGCATTAATTCTAATTAAAATCAACCATACAAAAAATCCAAAAATATTTCTTTTATCTTATTGCAATTTAAATTCCTAGATAAAGTGTATAGGTTGTCAAAATCATGTAAATAACATAGTTTACATTTCTCGCACAATCGATGTAATAGCGTAGATTTACTTTCCGCATTTTACATTCCCGCATTTTAATTCCTGTACATATAAAATTGCGTGTATGTCAAAGATAAAAACTGAAGCGTTAGGTCACTAACTTCAAAGATAAAAATATATGAATCAAAACACAATCACACTTGCACCTCTTAGGGTAATCTCTCTGTTACTCTTTTCAAAAACCAATTCTACTGTTTCAAATGCAAATCCAAACTTTTGTTTACATCCGGTCAAAGGAGAATTTTCTAAAAGAAATAGGAAAGGACCTTATAAACTTAGGGTAGATCTCCTAATTGCTTGCTCAAAACAAAACAACAAATGTCTCATGTATCATTGTTTTTCAAAATAAAACTTTCAAAAAAGACAAAACTTGGTATATATCCAAACAAGGATCATTACGAAGTTAAAGCTCTTTTTTTCAAAACATCTTTCGAAAGATAAAACACTTTGTATACATCCGCACAAGGATCATTACAAAGCCAATTTACAAAGATATTTTAAAACCACATACAAGCATTTCAAGGCAAGACAAATGATTCAAAACAACTGAGCTAAGCAATTAAGAGCCCATGGATAACCATGGATACAAAGGGGTGCTAATACCTTCCCTTTGTATAACCTACCCCCGAACCCAAAATCTCTTAAAGGTCTTTTTCTGTTTCTTTTATAAACCTTTCCTTAATTGGATAAAATAAAAGTCGGTGGCGACTCTCTGGTTTTCAAAACTAAAAAAAATAAAAGAAGAGTCAGTTCGTTTATCTCTCACAAGAGATATAAAAAACCGAGGGCGACAGAACTGGCGACTCTGCTGGGGATTTCAAAAACAAAATGTTTTCAAAAGGGGTTACCTTAGAGTTTAGATCACTTCGATGTTTTCAATTGCTTGTCTTGATTGTTCTATTTTTCAAAGGTTTGTTTGGGTATTTACTTGTGTGAAAGATTCTAACCCGTATCTCGAGATACCTTAAGTATGTGACAATAGACCAAGGAAACTATACGGCATGTACCGATACGGTTGATCTGGTAGTCACCGTTAGTGCCACACTTTGGTCTGTACTGACATCCCTTGAAAACGATGAAGGAGTATGTTAGGCTTCCGAAATGTCATTAAACACTAATTTGTTTTAGAACCTTTAGTTGAATTTGACTTGTGGCCTATTAAGTGACTAGCTTTGAAATTGATCGAAGTTAGTTATCCTCGAGGAATATTTTGATCGACCGTCCGAGCGTCGTATTGAGATGTTGTCTCCAAGGATCATAGAACCTTAATACTATTTTAGGACAGGTTTTAAACAACTCAACTTCAGTGGGGAGGGTATCACCTATGAACCTCATGCAAGCCTTTAAACCTAAGGCTATTGTTTGATTTTTTTTGTGTTTGCCACATGTTTGACATCATGACATCATAAGCATCATAAACATATCATTTTCTCAATAATCATTTGAAGGATCGAAGAGTTTACCTTTGTTGTGTTGTTACAGGTAATGGCTCCCGCTACCAGAGATTATATCCGGATCAACATCTCAACAGTATCATCTGAACTTAAGGACTTAATATCAGAATTTCCCAGAAATACTCAATTCACCGAAAATCACGGTCACCTACTCCATTTGGTTACCTCAAAATTTGAAGAGGACATGATATGGGTCCTGTTCCAGTTCTTTGATCCCGAACATCATTGTTTTACATTTCCTGATTACCAGTTAGTACCCACCTTGGAAGAGTTTTCTGAGCTAATTGGATTACCGGTTCGAGATCAACTACCTTACACTGGTTTAGAAAAGATTCCAAAACCTGAAATCATTGTGGCTGCAAAGAGTGAAGTCCAGGGTTTGCTTGCAAAGTTCTTAATGGAAAAGGCTCGATTACTACTAAAAAACAGAAGTTACCTAGCTTTTGAAGAAGTTGTGGCTCTTTTAATTTATGGGTTGGTTTTATTCCCTAATCCCGACCAGTTCATAAGTGTGCACATTATCAACATTTTCCTAACCCGCAACCCGATACCTACATTGCTGGGAGACATTCTACATTCTCTACACACTCGTACCATAAAGAAACGAGGAACTCTTATGTGCTGTGTACCATTACTGGATAGATGGTTTACATTACATCTTCCCCGATCAGTGTTGAGAAACGAACAAAGGATGCAATGGTCTCGCAGGATTATGTCTTTGTCTAATTCAAATATCCGGTGGAACAATTTCTTTCAAAGAGACATTACTATCATTGACCATTGTGGAGAGTATCCTAATGTGCCACTCCTTGGCATCAGGGGAGGCATCACTTACAACCCCTCTTTAGCTTTGCGCCAATTTGGATATGCACGAAGAAATGGTCCTCATGACATGATTATCCGTGGCATTGTATTCGACTACAAAGATGATTCCCAAAGATATCGACGAAGTTTATACATGAGTGGGGTAGTGTCTACAAAGTGGAAAGCAAAACTTTAGGACAATGGAACTCTATTCCCATGGAGCCTTACCTCAAATGGGTGCGTGCTCGTGCTCAGAAGTTCATCATGCCATATCCCGCTATTCTACCTATGACTATTGAGCCAGAAGTTGAAGGGAGTGAACCTCGAGTTATTCTACATCCGGACATGCCGACTTACCTAGAAGAACTGCAGAAATCTTGGGTTCAACTAAAAGGAGAAAGAGACACCTTCAAAGCACACTGTCAAGACTATGAGAGAAAAGTGTTGGAACTCACCAGACAACTCCAGGAAGAACAACATATCAACACATTCCTGGGTGTGAAGAGAAAGCGTCCATGGGAGGCCTGAGAGATCCTTTATTTTCTTTATTTTATCTTGTAAGCCCGAAAGAGGCAAATAAAAGAAAAAAGAAAGAAAAGAAAAAAATAATAATTGTTTGACTAATACATGTTTGTTTCTCTTTTGTTTAAACAAATCCCAATTCCAAGATCCTTGAAAACATTGCATATGCATTTCATTCATAAGTATTGCATAACAGGTTCACATGACAGGTTTCTCATCTCCTCGCTGTTTATTTCAGTCAGAAGAGATGGATTCTGAAACAAGCGTCAAGAATCTCGAAGCACAGAACGCCCAAGTTCAGGTAGCAATTCTGGAGCTAGCAAAGGGGCAACAAGAACTGAAATCCCTGATAATCAAGAAGAAAAAGAAGCCCAAAGGATCTGTAGGCTTAAGTCACCTGACAAGAAAGGTCAAAATCCCAGTCAAAAGGTCTAAAAAGGCACCGATACCTGAAATAGTCGGTGAAGTTGATCAAGGAGACAATCACAGCAACCAGGGTTCTGCCAAACCCTCTCTCTCTCTCTCTCTCTCTCTCTCTCTCTCTCTTCTAACGAAGAAGATTATCATTCCGAAGACGAGCAGGGTGATAACAAATACCAGCAGTTGGAGGAACGCATGAAAGCTATGGAGATACAAAAAATACCTGGTCTAGACTTCAATGATCTTGGACTCGTCTCAGATATTGTTATTCCTCCAAAGTTCAAAGTTCCTGTCTTTGCAAAGTATGATGGAGTTTCTTGCCCAAAACTACATCTGAGGTCCTATGTGAGGAAGATACTACCTCATACAGCAGATAACAAATTGTGGATTCATTTCTTCCAGGAAAGTCTGTCGGGTACACAACTCGAGTGGTACTACCAACTAGAAAGTACAAAAGTTCACACCTGGGAAGATTTGGCTGCTACTTTCTACAAACAATATCAATACAACGTTGACCTTGCACAAACCTGTACTCAACTACGGGGCATGTCTATGGCACCAAAAGAAATTTTCAAAGGGTATGCACAAAAGTGGAGAGATCTAGCTGGAAGGGTTCAACCACCCTTATCTGATCGCGAGCTGGTCGACATGTTCATGGGCACTTTAACTGGCCCTTTCTACAGTCATTTGCTGGGAAGCTCATCATCAGGTTTCACTGACCTGATATTAACTGGAGAGCGTGTCGAAAGCGGTATTCAAAGTGGAAAAATTCAAATAGGCTCCTCCTCTGGTACTACAAAGAGGCCCATCAGTGGGAGAAATGAAATCATTACAATGCACAGTCAGAAAGGTCGCAAAAGCGAGCATCACCAATCTGTAGGGGCAGTTCTGATCTCCGCATCTACACCTCAAAAAGATCAACCGCCAAAGTATACGCGTCGACCAGATGCACCAAGAAGAAATTTCACCAGAATCAATATGCCAATCTCTCAAGCATTGCAGCACTTGTTAAAGGCAAATCTGATCACATTGAAAGACCCTGCAAAGAATGTCAACACTTCCTCTCCGAGTTATCGCCCCGATGCCACATGTGCATACCATTCTAACTGTCTAGGACATGACGCAGATCACTGTTGGGCCCTGAAAAATAAAATACTAGACATGATAAATGCTGGGGAAATTGAGTTCGATCCTCCAAAGACTCCAAATGTTATCACTGCACCTATGCCGAAACACGACAAGACTGTTAATGCTATCATAGACACTGTTTATATCTATGATGTGAGAGAATTGACAACTCCGCTCCTTGAAGTTAAAAGAAAGCTAATACGAGCTGGTTTCTTTCCAGGTTGTGACCCTGATTGCTTTTATTGTGCACACCTACCCAATGGTTGTGAGATTCTGAAAATAGGAATTCAAAAGTGGATGGATCGTCGTATCATTATGTTTGAGAGACTCCCTTCTATGGACGATTTATGCGAAGTTTTTTCAAATGGGATGAGAATAGAGGACGTCTCAGTGGTTTCTAACATACCATTGAAAATCCCTACCAAAGCTCCTTTCAAAATTTCTGCTGCACCCAAAGTGGCATTTGTAATCATCACCAGTCCAGCTCCATTTCCATACTCCTCAGACAAAGTTGTCCCGTGGAGTTATGACACTAATATTTATGTCCGTGGAGTTAAGCAAGATACCTTGACTGAAGAGGCCATGAATTTTACTACTCCAACTGTTGATAATATTGTGGGTACTAGTAAGATTACGAGAAGTGGAAGGATCTTTTCACCAGAAATTTCTCCAAATATTGCTACTAATCCAGTCCAGGTCCCAGTTCCTAATATCAATGCTCGAGGAAAAGAGCCACAAGTTGAACTAGTTCAAGTACCGGTGGAAGTCACTGTTGAAGATCCATCGAGGCAAGAAATGGAGGAAATATTGAAAATCATCTGCAAAAGTGATTACAATATTGTCGAACAACTGGGGCACACTGCTTCAAAGATCTCAATGCTGTCTCTGCTAAAGTATTCAGAAGCTGATGCCAAGGCCCTGATGAAGTTCCTGAAAGCTGCACATGTACCACAGGAGATTTCAGTCGATCATTTTGAAAATTGTGTTGCCTAATGGTCTCGGTTTCTCTGATGCTGATTTAACTCCTGCAGGGAAAAATCACAATAAAGCCCTGCACATCTCTATTGAATGTAACGGCACTACTCTGTCTCATGTGCTGGTAGATAACGGTTCCTCTTTGAACGTGTTACCAAAAGCAGTACTGGAAAAACTTGACTTCGAAGGAGTTGTGTTGCAACCAAGCGATGTTGTGGTAAGAGCCTTCGACGGGTCAACAAGAACAGTATACGGAAAAGTGAAGCTCCCAATCAGAGTGGGCTCTCAGATCTTTGATTCTACCTTTTACGTGATGGAAATTCATCTAGCATATTCCTGTTTACTAGGAGGCCCTTGGATACATGGGGCAAATGCTATAACTTCTACCCTGCATCAGAAGTTAAAGTATCCGGTAAAAGGCAAGGTCGTCACAGTTTATGGCGAAGAAGAATATGTGGTTAGCCACCTGAGTAACTCCAAGTATGTTGAGATGGATGGCGAAATCATAGAAACTCCCTGCCAGTCTTTTGAAGTGGTCACTCCAGGTGTCTCTACTGCCAAACATATTTCTGCTACTCCTACTACAAAAATAACTCCAACTATGGCTTCTCTCAAAGATGCCAAAGCTGTGATCGAAAAAGGTGGTTGCACAGTATGGGGGCAACTCCTTGATGTGCCTTACAAGTTCGATAAGCTAGGTCTGGGCTATGTTAATGGAACTCAAAAGAACGATCAAAGTCCTCGCTCTGGAGGATTAATGTCACATTTCATCAGCCAAGGAGTGAATGCTATTGAAGACGAGGGAGTGTTTTTGAACCATATTATTCAGCAATATCCAAATGAAGTTCCACCTGTTTCCATGGAAGTTTGGGATACTTTGGGAGAACCAAGCGGCGGGTATGATTTTCTAGTAAAGTACACTGCATCTCAGAGTTCTTTTATTGCCATGGAAGACATCGTCCCAACTGGATTGGGTGATCAGTTTGAAGATTGCAAAAGTTTCACAAGTTCCATCACTGAGCAATACCAAAGTCCAAAAGAAGTTTGGGATACACTAGGAGAACCAAGTGGCATGTATGACTTTATGGTGAAGTATTCTGCTCCCCTGAGCTCGCAGATCGCTATTGAAGACATCACCCCAACTGGATGGGACAACCATTTCGAAGACAATATGACATTCACAAGCCCTGACGCTCCTGAAGAAGTCTAGGAAACACCAAATAATGAGAATGATTTCCTGACACAATACAAAGCTCCCCAGAATGCACAAGTCTCCCTTGAAGATATCATTCCAATCGGATGGGACGATCTTATCGGGTATCTCGCTCATCCAACAGAAGTATCTCAGACTGGGCTCTCGTATCCAGCAGAGTATCTTGCTTATCCCGAAGGATCAACATCTCATTTCCCCACCAAAGAAATCAATGCTATGGAAGACGAATAAGACAACTGCAACTGGAGCAGCTGGATACTCCCTGCTCACAACAATGGATTGAACAACTGGGAAGCTGAGGATGTGATCTCCTTTGATCAGGAGTAAATGCAATTTCCTGTTTTCGTTGTTTATATGTTCAAAGATAAAAATGGTTCCTGTACTATCGAACCATGAACTTAAAAGCCAAGTGCCTTGCCCGAAGCACACTGTTCCTTTTTATAAGGGTTTGTCATACCATGATCATGTTCATTCAATAAAATCATGGGATGTTTGCATATTCAAATTTTGTGATCCTTTTTGTGTCTTTCTTTGCTTTATTCAATTTCAAATAGCTATGTGTTCTTACACACACCTGTCGCACGCTTGCGAAAAAAGAACAGAGTCGCCACCAATATATTTATCCCATAAGGGAAAGGAATACCAGGAAACCTAACAAAAGAAGGAACAGGGTCTTGCGACCAGAGAATCAAGGTACGGGAGTCGGTTTCGCAAGGGGAAGGTATTAGCACCCCTCGCGCCCATCGTACTCGATGGTATCCACCTATGTTTGTTTCTATCTAAAGGGTGTATAACTATGTCTATGTCTAAATGCGAAATGAATGCAGAATGTAGGGAAAATAAAGAATTGTACTCGCACGGGCCCTACCCCGCTGCCTACGTATCCTTTTCAGGAATCAGAGTTACCGTAGCTCGGCTCACGATTTTCTGTTTGTTTTGTGTTTTTTAGTTGGGCGGCATTAACGTTCGCGCTCTTGCATAAGGGATCGCCTACGATGCGTACGAGCGGAAATAACGGTGCCCTTAGGTGCCAACGAGGCAAAAGAAAAAAGAAGTGATCGGCTCACGATATATATATATATATATATATATATATATATATATATATATATGATGACATTCCTTTTCACTCTTCTTCTACTTGATCTCCTCTTCTTGAGAGCTCTCCTGGGTCTCAAAGGTTTGCTACAACCACATCAGATTTCAATAACTTAGACTTCTTCTTGATCCTGAGGAGGGTTTTGCATAGGAGCTCTGGCCTCTACTGCCACAGTAGTTTCTGTACTCTCAGCATTGTTGGAAGTTTCAATAAAATTACTCATTTTGATTCTTCCTCTTCTCTGATTCCTTTGGATGAAGTTCTTTTTGTGTTTTGGGTTCATAGAGAAATTCAACTTCTATATTGGGTCTCCTAATTCTTCCTTTTCTCTTAACTTTGAAAGTTTAAAAGCCAAAATATTTTATGTATGTCAAGTTTGCTCATTATCGGGTCTCCTAATTGTTGTTTCTAGTATCATATGATTAAGGATTATTTAGAAATAATATCACAACAGTTTTTAATTCAACCGTTATAATAAGTAGAATAATAAAACCCAAAAATGATGTTGTAGGAGTCGAACCCAAGACCTTTACGGGATGGCCATTACTAGTCGTAATTCATCAGAAGGCAGCTTCATATTCCTTTTTCTTTCAGTTATTTTATCTTTTCTTTCATGTTCCAGTTTTTTTTTTTTTTGTAAAACCTCTTGAAGGCTATAATTATGTGTTGAGGCCTATAAGAGGCTAGAATCGGAAAAAGACACCAGTACTTTTATTATAATTTAGCTTTTAGTTTTAAGTTCTTTCATTTTTCTTTTGAAGCTTTACTACTATTGTATTGTTAAAGACTCTTCAGAGTATTTTAATGAAAATGTTTGTTTTTGAATTATTCAGGTTCTAATTTCACGTATTACTAATAATGTTATCATATATGCATATTATATCTCTGTTGCTTTATCGTTAACCATGTCTGAGTAATCCATTTTAGAGTCTAAAACATGAGAATTGTCATACCTCGTGAAATTCGTTTAAGTATAAATTGAAACGAGAATCTTATTTTATTTTGTAATTTCTCTTTTAAAGTAAAATGTTCGCTACGAAAGTAGAAACACATGGATGTCGTTTAGGCACCGGAAGGGTATAAGTGATGTCTAACTTAGAAATTCAGACAATTGATTTTGAGACTATGAAAGTGTTTTTTGAGCCAATTAAGGTACTTTTCTTTTATAAACGGGTCTTTAAACACACAAATTGTGTTGCGAAAGCAGATGAATTGTGAGTTTAGAGCTCGGTAATGTGCCGACGTAAGTGGGCATTTCCACTAGTTTTATTTGTTTCTAAAAAAATGTAATTTTATAATAATTGATACATTAACTTGTTTGAGTGAAGTTGGGAAACTAGAATCAAATTAGTGGAATCTTTTTAATTATTATTAAGAATGTCACTATTTTTACTTTATTTTTGCACAAAATCATTAAATACTTTATCATCTTAGATATACATCGATACGATAGAAAATGGTAATTGAATTATGGTATCTGAGGCCGATGTGTCTTTTTACGACTTCGATATTGACGTACACTAGCGTATCATAATCCAAGCCCAGTATTAAAATAATTAGCTAGGATCAAGTACTCATGGACCTTTTTCCTAGGGTGCCGTCATAAAGTTATCTCACTCCACATCTTGTTATTATGTGCTTGCAAGTATAGACTGAAGGAGAGTTTCAGTAAGAGGTGTCAAAGGCACTCAATAATTAAAATTAGGGAAATGCTAACCAGTGTCTCCAAGGTAATGGTTAAGACCTTAAAATAGTAAATTTATCTTAGTAATCTGCGTATTTAATGCCTTTGAAATATTAAATTTTCTATAAAATATTTTCTTTTTTTGGAATGCTTAACCATTGCCTTGAGGGCACTAGTTAACAACACCCTTGAAATTAAATATGCTTGCTAAAAAGTCAAAGGAGGCTGAGGAACTTGATCAACGGGAGCATTTGGAGCATAAATCCAACATTCAATCCTTTTCAACACTTCATTTGATTAAAATCTTTTTGGTTTTAGTCTCTAAAATCAAATTCCGCAGGAAAATTCGAAGGAAAATTTCAGGAAACCTATAGATTTTCCTGCGAATTTAAACTTTAGGACTAAAACCAAAAGAATTTTAACATTCAATAATCATTTCCAAGAAAAATAAGATACAGGGACGAAAATCAAAATCATGCCAACTTACAGAGACCGAAAAACTATTTAAGCCAAAATTTAATATATAAAGTAAAATGTAAATTGAAAAGTTAAAAACGGTAAAATTTATCTCATCTCTCAATGTTAAAACGGAAAAAGAAACAAAATTTAGTGTGATGTACGTTAGATAGATTGAAACACTAAACGAAAGTATATTTATTCGGATTAATTCTTAATATATAAATCTTAAATTCATATATCTTAGATAACACTTAAATTAATACTAAATTATGTTATTTAAATATATTTATTTAATATTTGAAATTTTAAAAAATGAAAAAAATAATTATTCATCTACTTAATATAAATGTAAGGTTGTCATGATGACAACCCTAGACAAAACCTCAGCCTCATGCTTATGTGGTAAACTCACAAAGCCTCATGTTTACGTGGCAAACTCACAAAGCTTCTCAAATTAAATTGAATTTCCAATTTTTTATTTTATACAATTCTATATTTATTTTAAATATAAATCTCAAATAAATTTTGCATTAAAATTGTCAAATAAATATATAACTATTGTCTAATAAAAAAATATAATCCAAATGAGTTTATGAATTCTAATAAATATAAACATATAAAATACAAATTGCTGCAAAAATATGAGAAATAACTTATAATAGTTTTATAAACAACTAAGTACATTTTTTATTTTAATAATCACTTAAATTATAAATAATAAAATATAACGATGATATAAAAAATAAAAAAATCTTTTTTTTGGATTCAAAATATATTTAAAAAATGATATTATTATTATTATTATTATTATTATTATTATTATTATTATTATAATAATAATAATAATAATAATAATAATTATAAACAATAATAATAACATAATAAACTAGAACCATTAAGAATAATAATAAAAAAAATTATGTTATATTATAAAAATGAAAATTTAAAATTGGAACTATGTTATCCAATATATCTCAAATGTCCTAAATATTAGTTTAGACATAATCAATTTACACGTAAGATGAAGCAATTATTATTATTTCAAAATTAATCAACATTTTTTTTAACAATTATTTAATTATCTCTCCTTCAACGGTTAACTTTTGTATAATTAAAATGGAATTTTTAACATTGTGATTTTAATTTGCTTTTAAGTCAAAAATTAAATATTATAGAATTTATTTGCTTTAAATATCCCACTCATTAAATATTATGATATTAATTTGGTTAATAAATTTTCCTGTGATATTTACGTTGAAATATTTTTTCTATCCATTCCATAAAAAAGTTTCCTTAATTCATAAGCCCACAAATAAATTTCATATTTTTGTTTAAAAATATTTTGAAAAACAAGTATTATATAATTAAGTTATTTAATAAAAAAATTTCTTATTTTAATTGACTAACTACTATTTATTACCATAAATATACATTTAATTTCTTTAATTTTTTGTCTCATGAATTAAAAATATTCATTGTATTAAATTTGATTATTATTTTGTATTATTCTTATTATAAACTGATAATTAACTATGAAACGTATTCTTTACGTAATTTATACAAATTCTTGATTTTCATTCAATATGTAATTAATAAAAAATCAGTTAGGTAAATTTCTTATAAATACCTTATTATATATCACTCTTCCCTTCACATTTCACACGGGCGTGAAATTCAAGCAGTATTGCAACATTGTGTTACAGGAATAATATAATTTTTTCAATTTTTCTAGAATCAAAATTGTACTATATGGTGTAATTATTATTTTATATATTATATTTTTTGTATAGATTATCCAGTTTTCAATCTAATGTAAATAGAGTGGTTGATCGCAAAATACAAAGTATGTGAGGTGAGAATATATTGTATAGAAAAAAAAGTTGTGAATGGAGGCAATCAAGTGCACATTTAAATTGGAGGTGTCGCACGCTCGCGAAAAATGAACAGAGTCGCCACCAATATATTTATCCCATAAGGGAAAGGAATATCAGAAAACCTGTCAAAGGAAGGAACAAGGTCTTGCGACCAGAGAATCTAGGTACGGGAGTCGGTTACGCGAAGGGGAAGGTATTAGCACCCCTCGCGCCCATCGTACTCGATGGTATCCACCTATGTTTGTTTCTATCTAAAGGGTGTGTACTATGTCTATGTCTACATGCGAATGAATGCAAAAGAAATACGGGGAAAAGAAGGATTATTTACAAATGTGCTCGTTCAAGCCCCGCGACTTGATGCCTACGTATCCTTTTCAGGAATCAGAGCGCTGTAGTTCGGCTCCATAGTTTTGTTTGTTTTTGTGTTTTTTAGTTGGGCGGAGTTAACGCTCGCGCTCTTGCATAAGGGATCGACCTAGGATGCAATAGAGCGGAGATAACAATGCCCTTAAGAAAGGAGAGAGAGAGAGAGAGAGTTTGAGTGTTTCGAGGAAATCCCTAAAGCAAGGGAAACTCGAGTTACTCTTTGGTTTGTGTCTTTTAGAATTTGGGAACTTACGCCCGAATGGAACCCTAAAGCAAGGGAGATCCAAGCACTCGAATGATTCCCTAAAGCAAGGGAGATTCAAGCTTCCATTCCCTTTTTAATGATTTTCACTTTTTTATTAATGTTTTTTAAGTGTTTTCTTTGTATTTTTTATGGGGATTTTATTTTGAATATTTATAGATGTTTTAGTGTTGTAAAAGAAAAAGAAATGATAAAGGGGGAGACTAGCCTAATTTCTAAGCCTAGAGTTATTGTTGTTTTTATCTAAATCCTAATGTTAACATGGGAATTTATAAAAGGAGCATTAAGAAGATATTAACAAGGTAGGCCAAAGATATGGCCAAAATAAAACAACAAAATCATACTAAAAACATATAAAATCTAACATGAAAATTGCATAAAAGAATAAAAGAGGCAGTTCAAAAATTAACCTAAAATACTACTATTTTTTTATGACTTTTTATATGACAAAAACAAGGATTCTAATCAAACAAAAGAATTAAAATACAAGCCTAAACTAATATTTTTTTATGAATTATTTCCATGTCAAAAATTAGTTTGAAAGCTTCACAAAACTTCAATGATTTATTGCTTAAAAAAGAGATAGAAAATCTAAGTAAAAAAAAATCTAAATTTAGCAATTAAAAAGGGAATCAGGGGGGCGCTGAAGTGATTTTCTAATGAACTGAAATCAGTTATAAGGCAAATCTGGGCCTAAAATAGGGGTGTGTGAAGAGTGTGGGCGCTCAGGCCCAAATTCGCTGGAGTATGGTGTGTTAGCAGTGGACAGGTGAGATCCGGAAAAGGGCAAGGCCCAACGCCCGCTAGGGCCCAGCATGCAACACATTACTCTATCCTTTATTTACTAATTGATTTTATTTGTTTTTAGTCTGCTTTTATTTATTTTACTACATGATGGTTATGTGTGAAACGTGATGAATCATTCTCCCCAAACAATTATCAATTGGTCACAGGTGATTTTAAGTGAAATAAGGACAAAATAAGATGCTAACCCAATCACAGCGCAACACATCATTTCCTAATCATATGAATAAGGACGAAATAACAAAAAATGAAAACGGATCAGCAAATAAAAAAAGCCACGTCAACGGCTTCAAGAAGGCCATGCAGACGCCGGAACTAACTTCCGATCGTCTTCTCCGGTCGATCCTCGCCGGAGCCAATAAGAACAAGTCCAGAAATACACAAAACCGATACCACCTCACTCGAAATTCCACATAAAATCCGAATCTGACATGAGTCTTCCATAACAATCCCTCTAACAGTATGAACGAATCCAAGTTCGTTTTCCTTAACTAACGAGAGCTTTACCAAAATCAACAATACGCATATCAAACAGTTTGTTTTCAATACACAGGATTCAAAAGCACAATTAAAAACGTTCAAACCGCACGCGTTCATATCTCTAATTCAAAACAAATCACAACCTGCAATTTGAACGAGAATGCAACATTCATCCACCTCATACATGTGCATATGAACCTACCTAATGTTACTACAATGCCGAGGAAGATCAGAATGCATACCTGAAGCGAACTTCGAAACGGAAGGTAATAGAACACTCTACAAGCTGCAGCGATCCTCTCTTCTTGATGTTGACACTTAACCTCCGAGACATGGACTCAGAGATCGCATATTGAAATGGAACTCAGGTCTTGCTCACGAGTCTGTTGTCGGTGATAGCACTTATGGAAGGTGATGATGACTATTGAAGTATGACGGAAATGGAGGATGGAGGTCCAAAGTTTGTTGAGAATCGGTTATGGTTGAAGGTGATAGGGGGTTGTTCAAGATGAGAGAGAGAGCGATGAAGATGATGAGGTTGAGATGATGGTGGTTTCATGTGAAAGGCGAGGATCAGTGAATCTACATGGAGATGATGATTATAGCTGAAGCTGGTGAAGTGTGGTGGCCGGAAAAGTTGGTTTCAATTGGTTAGGGTGGCGGAGAAGTTGGTTAAAGTTGGTTATGGTGGTTAGAGGTGGAGCAAGGGGGAAGAGAGAAGAGAGAGGAGTGGATAGAGAGAGAATAGAAATTGAAAATGGAGAAATGGAAGTGTGTGTATCTATCGTGAGTTGTGAAGGTTTTGTTTATATAGTGAGGTGAGGTTGCTTGAAGAAAGTGTATCATGAGTGTGGGGCTTATTTTCATGCATGCAGCAAAAGTTATGTCATTTGTGGAATATGGCTTTTTCGTTTCAGACTGGTGCACGAGTTTGAGACCTTACAACTCTCACCATGAGCCACCAGTTACTTTGATTCATCCATCAACATGAAGAGCACATGGAATATAATAGGTTTTGAGTTGGAGACATCTTGAGATGAGATCTGGCATAGGAAGAAAACTCGTATGAAAAAAGGTGGGCACCAGCATTTGGACACGCATGCACAGCACAACTCCTGGCCTGGGTCTTCGTCAAAAATGTGACTTTGCGGGGGCATGACTTTGAGTGCCTCTATCTTGGTCCATACATGGCCACTTGCTACCATCCATAGCTTGTTTGGAAGAGGACATGGCAAGGAAGAGTTTAAGATCAGCCTTGTTCAAAATGAGAGCTTGTGGAGAGAGAAAAAGGCATTGACATTTGGAACACCATGTGTTTGCTGAAATGCATGCGTGTGCCTTAAGAATCTGCCTTGGCTGCATGCAGTGTTTGGCCAGTGTTGGGACACAACTTTGAAAGCTTGTATCTCACTCAATATTTGTTCAATTATTCCAATTCTTGTTTCAATGGATAGAGGAGATGGCAAGGAAGAGGCGCATACCAAGTTTGCATTCATGGCACTTCTGTAGAGCTCTAAAATTGGCTTGAGATTTGGCATGCCACGTGTTTGTTGAAATGCCAGGTCATGACCTGACTTGTGCCTTAGATTATGACTTGGTTTAAATGAATTTTCAGAAACTTCACACCACTTTAACTCTTCATACAAGCTTCAAATGAAAAAGTGTCCAACTACAAAGTCGTTCTCCTCCATGAGAGGAACAACTTTGATGTTGGAATTTTCTTCAAAAAATGCCATTTGCCGCGTGTAATCTAGTGCTGAAGTGGACTGCTCAACAAGATTTAAAGCATCAAAATTTTTTCTAAGTGTTGGAAACTTGTCTTTTTGCTATTTTGGCAACTTTTTGTCGAACTCCCGATTTTATCCATTCTTCGACTTTTCTTGATTAATTTTCCACCAAAAGTCAATATTTGAATAATTCTTCTGATTTTGACCCAAAAATCAACTGTTCTGATTTTCTCCGATTATTGATGAAATTCCTGATTAAATCTCCTCCAATAAAATCCAGTCAAACAAACACATCCACATAGTCGGTATGAGAATTTTTCACACATAGAAGCCATTCCTGATTGAATGTTGACCAGAAAGTCAACTGGTTGACTGTGGCCAAAGAACCCTGACTTAGGGAACCAGATGGTTTGCAAGCTTGTACCCTTCCCCAATGCCTTGAATTGAGAAGAACCCTAATCCAGGAAGACTTCAATGAAAACAAAGCCACATAATCACACCTCAGATCCTCACATTTGGTAGGGAATTCCTTGCCATAAGAGCTCTTTCTTGCTAGTCTTTGATTGATACCAATGATATGCATGCATGGGTATGAATTATGACCTAAGTGATGTATGTACATGAATGTAAAGCCTAAGCCAGTTAGAAGTAAAGGGGTAGGACAAATTTGGGGTATGACAGGAGGTGACAAACATGAAAATAGGTATGACTTATTTAGTGAGATTTTTGATAAATTAATTGTAATTGTTTAATGTTACCATCAATTATATATGACGAAATCTTGAAGATTAAGTATGTATATATGAATTTTGAATGATGATGGTT
Source organism: Vicia villosa (assembly GCF_029867415.1). Classification (NCBI taxonomy): domain Eukaryota; kingdom Viridiplantae; phylum Streptophyta; class Magnoliopsida; order Fabales; family Fabaceae; genus Vicia; species Vicia villosa. Next base: position 72,916,595 of record NC_081181.1, on the reverse strand, counting down.
TTCATGTTTTAATTTCTTATGATTTGTAAAATTTCAGGAAAAACGTTATATTGTTAACCTTATTGTATTTATAATTGCAGCACGTATCTATTAGGTTATGTTTACAACATCTTAAATTATAAGAATGATATAATGTTATTATTATTTTCATTTAACCTTAAATATATTTTATATCTTTTAATTTTAAAATACATTTTTTATTTTTTAATTAATATTTTATTATTATACGAATAGTCTACCTTTTTCGAGAAAAAAATATATTACGGGTATCTGTTATATTTATTGAACATAACCACTCTAATCGTTTATTGTCATAAATAAATTCATAACATTTACTATTTATATTATATTATTATTGTTGTTGTTATTATATTATTATAAATTTTTGTACAAATTATTTTATGATATATATGATAGAAATTTTATAATTGCAATTTATGTTTGTTTGATGCATTAAACAATATTGCAAATATGTTATTTTCTTCATTGTTATAATTATTCCTTATAACAATATCAATTTATGAATAATGATTAAATGTCGCACATCTGAACTATATATGACACTCTCTCAAGTCTTTTTTGCTTATATTATTGTTTTTTAATATGAAGATAATATGAATCAATTTTTTTTACAATAATGAAATATTACACATTTGAATTAAATGTCACATCATTTTTGTTGTATACTTATTTTTTGTGCAATTTTTAAAATTCTATAAAAATTAATGATCATATATTTTTATTAGTATAATACCTTTTGATTACATTAAATACGGATACAGATTTGGATCATCTGTTGCATTTTCCGTGCAATACTATAGTAGCTTCTTTATGCTTTTATCTCTAATCTTTTTCTCTTTTATATTCCCATCATTATATGTTTATTTAGAATATAAATTAACTGTGAACAAAAACTTATACTAAGATTTTCAAAAAAAAACTTTGTGTACAAAGACTTATTACACGATTTTTTTATTTAAAATTTCTAATAAGGCAATATAATTCTACAAAATTTTAAAAATTTACAATATTTTTTTATGTTGTTAACATAGTCTCTTAAAAGCTCAATCTAATACATATCAAATTTATTATTTTGGCATTTAAATTTTTTTTTGGAAATATTTATGGAAAATAAATTTTATTTTTCAAATAAAAAATGTTTTAGAAGTTAAAAATCACATCACACTTGAACCATATATAATATTTAAAATATGTTTAATCAAACCCGTGCAACGCACGGGCCGTAGATCTAGTTGTTGTAAAAAGACTGATCAATATTCAAAGACTTTTTTCTAAAAGATCTTAAAGTTTGTCTGTTACAAATTTTAAAAGAGATTTTTAAAATATTATAATTTTTTTTATAACTTTTAAGAGATGGTTTTTTCTTTAAGTTTCAAATGGGAATCTTCAAATGTTTTTCTCATCAAGAACTCCCTAAATTATGTTTGTTTTCATAGCATTGAATAATACATATATGATATCATAAGATCATTCTTGATCGACCTATACATGAAGGAAGTAAAACTCAACAACCACAACCTTTACGAACAATTGAATTTAGACCACCTAGTTTTTACTGACTTATTGTTTTCTCAAACCAAAACGTTTTAAAATATAAATTGTGAAATATAAAGTTAAAGGGCTATCTGGTAATACTAAACATTTTATAACATAACATAAATTTAAACTTAAGTGTTGGTTAGGGCTATCTCAAGTGACAATACTAAGCTATATTTATTAGTTTAAATTTATTCAATTTTAATTAAAGTTGGTGTTTTAAAATTTAAATTAATTATTTCAATAAAAATACACAATAAAATAAAATTCAATTAAATTATGAACTAGAATTCAATTAAAAATACACAATAAAGTAAAATGTAAATTGAAAGTTAAAAGACGGTAAGAGTTATCTCAACCGTCCCTACTTAGATTACTAGATGTGATTATTTTGATGAAAAAGAAGCAAAAATTTAGTGTGATGTACGTTAGATAGATTGAAACACTAAATGGAAGTATATTTAATCTGATTAATTCTTAATATATAAATCTTAAATTCATATATCTTAGATAACACTTAAATTAATACTAAATTATGTTATTTAAATGTTACTTAAATTTATTTAAATATATTTATTTAATTTTTGAAATTAAAAAAAATATATTATTCATTGTTGTAAAAAGACTGATCAATATTCAAAGACTTGCTTACGCAAAAAAATATTCAAAAACTTTTTTCTAAAAGAGATTAAAGTTTGTTTGTTACAAATTTTTAAAGAGATTTTAAAAATATTATAATTTTTAAAACAAAAACAAAAAGATATATTAAAATTATTATTTGTTGTCGTAAAAAAAATGATTAATATTTAAAGACCTATTTTCTAAACAACCTTAGCCCTTGTTTGTTACAATTTTTAAAACAAAGAATTTAAAGATTGCATTTTTTTTTGTTATAAAATTTTGAGATCTTTAGAGAAAAAATCAAATGAAAAGTTTGTTAAAACAACTTCTCATTAAAAAAAAAATAAAATTTCCTTACTTTTCGGTGGCTGATTTACAATAAATCCATAAAATATTAAAATATAATAAAAATAAAAATAAGATTGAGTTTTAAAAGTTGTTTTAAATATTAACGATCTAACCCTAAATTTGAGTACAAATCAAATCAAATCTTTATTAATTCTAATAAAATCTTCTTACTAATGGCATTATTATATATATTTCCATAAAACCTTCTTACTAGTTACATAACACTTTTGTCTCACCATCATGTCTTCCTCAACCATATCCAACACAAACCCTTCGAACACAGAACCCCGTAAAAGACTCATTATTAAACTTAGTTATCCTGCGGGTACTATGAAACGTCATTCAGATTCTTCTGACACAGATGAAAACAAGAGAAGAAAAATTCAACATTCTGAACGACCAACTGTAACCTGCTATTGGGTTGATTCATGTTATAAGACCAAAACAACAACACCTTTATCTTTGTCTCAACCAAAGGGTGTGAAAGAAAGTTCAAGACTTTGCTCAAAAAGCATGTTGATGAAGGATTCATCAAAAACATCATCTGTCACAAAGGAGATGGTCAAGAATCAAGTTTCAAAAATAGCAAAATCTGAAGAACATTCAAGAACCACCTTATTGATGGTGAAGGATTCATCAAAAACAACAGATGAAGAATGTGTGTTGAAGAAACCAATGGAGTGTGTTAAGAGGAGGCAATGTTGGTTGATTTTGAAGAGGATGTTGGCGGGTAGAGATGGTTGGGATTTGAAAGATCCTCCAGCAATGGAGTCTTCGAAGAGTTTGGAAAAAAAGTCAAAGGCAATAGGTTTGAAGGAAATAGAGAGAAAATTGAGGTTGTATGCAACACCATATGAGTTTGCTAGCGACATGAGGCTTGTGTTCTCTAATGCAATGATGATGTATCCTCCAAGGAATCACATTTACCAAATTGCAAAAAAGTTCAGTTACAATTTTGAACTCAAATGGAAGTCATTGAAGGATGAGTGGGGACTTGAGGATAGGAAAAGAAGAAAGGCTCACAAGACTAGAAGATACTAAAGATCACTGCAACATATTCTGATTCTTTATTCTTCATTTGTAATAAAATATTCTGTTATCAATTGATTTTATTATGTAAACTGGTTTCATTAGTTTTCAATATAATTCTGTGATTTTATTATGTAAACTGGTTTCATTAGTTTTCAATATAATTCTGTCACAGTTATTGTCAATCTGTTAAAAGCCTTAACATATTTTGAATGAAGGATTTGTAATTAAATCATAACATTGCATCTTTTGTTAAATGTTTCATCTGGCTGATGAGTAAACTGATGCGGAGAATCCATGAATTTTCATTGCATATTGCGTAAAAATTTGCCGTCTCTTATATCTCGGTTTTCCAATCTATGAATCAGGATAAAGCAAGTTCTTCTTATACTTTAGGCCATTTCTGTCAATACGAAATCTTTCAATGATCCATACCATCTTAAATATTATCTATAATATTTTTGTACTCGTCATTTATTTTTAAAAGTGTTGTTAGGAAAGGGGTTAGAAAAAAAGTGTCATGTTATCTCAATAATTTTTAGTTTGGAGTTGAATACCGGGTGGTGTTGCAGCCATTTTACACAATGTCAATAGGGTGTTAAGCAAGCCACACAGAGATGATCCCTTGGTTATGCTCACTGCAAATTTCTCAAATGGTTTCAGCATGATAGATCGATCAGTCCTGTTACGCGAGGTGAGGGTAAAATGTTTATCTATTTTTTTTATGGGTTGAGTTTCTTTATGGCCAGGTAGCAAGGTTGACCCTTTGGATGGACATATTGTGTCAACCACTGAAGTGCAACAAGGTGACATGTTAAGCCCGCTCATTTTTGCTCTTGTGTTACACCCAATCATTCATCATGTTAGAGACAACTCTAAGCTTCTTCTCCATGTCTGGTATCTTAATGATGGGACTATTATAGGAGATTCATAAGAGGTGGTTAAAGTCCTTGACATCATTCAGGATATAGGTCCATGATTAGGTAGTAAGACTGGGATATTCGTAAAACTGAGATCTTTTGACCTTAATGTGATGGTAGGAAGTTTTGTGAGGATTTGTTTCCGTTGAACATTGGGAGCCCGATGTTTGAGATGAAGTTGCTTGGAGGGAATGTTATTCGAGATGGCGACTTTATTAAAAGGTTGTCCATGAAGAAAGCTTCTAGGGATATTGAACTAATGCACCTTCTACCACAACTAAGGGATTCTCAAAGTGAGCATCTGCATAGGTATTGCCAAATTGTTTTTTGCCCTAAGAGTGTGTCAATCTAATCATATGGAGGAAGCAACTATTTGGTTTGATAAAGAGTTGTGAATGGAAGTTAAACCCTTTCCTTCTTTGGCCTCGGGTGTTACATGCCCACCAGCTTCCGCATGGTTCGTCCTTGAACCACATCGTACTGGGAGAGTTTTGGCTCAGATACCATTTGTAACGCTCCAGACTGCTTTCAGGATGATTGGATGACCCCACAAACCAACAAGGGTCTTTTCAGACTGCTTTGACCTCACTCACACGCTTTGCGGGAAACTTCTCAGAAGGTCACCCGTCTCAGAATTGCTCCAAGTCAAGCACGCTTAACTGTGGAGTTATTACGGAATGAGATCAAAAAGAAGATGCATCTTGTTGGTATAGGTAGTACCCATAAATCCATTTTAAGCTTTCCTTCAACCATGCAGTCCCATACTTGCACGGCCAGGATCCCTCTCATTCCGATGTGACAACCACTCCTTGCCATATTCGGCCTCGGGTGTTACATGTGGTGTTACCATCTCTCGCCTTCTTTTGCCTCGGATGTTACAGTTTTAGTGTCGTGATTCCATATTTTGACCTTAACAATTTTACTAGTAAGGACATCATCTCTCCTAATGCATAACATATTTTGGCGAATGCCCTTTTTATTAAAATTATTAAGGACATGGATGTAAAGTTTGACATCACCAAAATAAAAAAGGTAATTTTTGGTTGTTTACAAGTCACACATGCTCAAGACTTTTTCCTTTTTATTCCTATTGATGAGCTAGACCAACATATATCACCGGAGGAGTACCGTACTATCCTAAGATACCATCTTATGATTCCTTTATTTTCTATTGATGAGGTTTTTCTTGTTTGTCGTAAGGCATGTTTGGATACATTTGGGAAAATTCATGATTCATTGTAAGGAGCTTGCAGTCTTCAAATATACTGATACACCCTAGTTAGGGATGTTTTGTTTGATATGTCTTTATGGGTCAAAGTATATGTGAAGAAAAAGGTGCGTGCGATTTTTTTTACTAAGATGCATAAGGGGAGATCGACACTTAGGCCAAGAGATGCTCTGGCGTACATGTGGATAAAAGGGAAACATGCTTGGGTGGACTTGACTGGAGTTCTCCACTGGTGGGTCTGAGGAATGATGGTTTACATAGGGGTGGCAAAGCGGACGGCACGTCCCGTTTAGACGCGTCCCGTTTAATCCCGTCCAAAAGCGGGACGGAGCGGGCCAACTTAAGCGTCTGAATTCAAAAGTCAAGTATGTCCCATTTATTAACGACTTGGCTGGCCGGTCCGCCAATTTTTTATTTTTTAAATTTATAATTTGATTTACTACATATTTTATAAAAAATTTAATTATTATCAAAGAGGCCGACAAATTTTCTTTTAATAATCCATAATAGAACTTCAACATGTCTAATGTTCGAGCAGTTTAAAAAATATAATAAATAATGATCAATTACAACAAAAAAATTACGAAATAAACTTAAGCACGATAAAAAATATGTCTAAATTGATAAACAATACATATCATCCTAATCATATTTAAAAACTAACTACTAAAAGAACCCAATTAAAAATTTACACATGACAAACAATGGTAACAATTACATTGCATAATACATCATAGTGCGTAAAATGATAGTGCATAAAATATCAACATCTGATTTTCTCACTGTTTACATCATATAGACTTTTATATTGACTAATTCCTTAATAGTTAAATCCTATGTATACACTAATCAAATTCTTCCTTTTCTTAAAATCAACATCCATTTCTAAAGAAAACATGTGAGTTAATGTATTAACAACTTAATAATTCTGCATGACATACAATTGTTCTTTTATTTGAAGTTTTTCCAATCAACACATATATTAGAATGTTATAGAAATAATGTTAAAATTATAATTTAATTTGTATGTATAATAATTTAGAATACAATTCAATCAACATAATCCTAAGAGAAGAGTTTTAACAAAAACGAGTAAAAAACTCGTGCATTCGCACGGGTTCTGGTACGAGACGCGCGTTTGTTTAAAATATATATTTTTTAATAAAATGTCCGGTTACCCGTGAAAAAATAATAATTAAAGGATTAATAGAAAAAATATTTTGATCTGTAACTTCATGTCTCATTAATAATTAATATTTTGATCAATAATTTCATGTCCGGTTAATAATTAAGATTATAAAAATATTAAAAAGGAAAACAAAATTATTTAACCTAAAGATTTTATTAAAAAATATATTTTAATTTATATATGGATTAAAAAATTAAATTATTTGGATTAAAAAAACTTATTTCTATTTATTTAAAAAATATATTAAATTTAGTAATTAATTTAAAATAACACTTTCCATCAATAATAGGCTAAATTACAGTTTTTGTCCCCCTATTATTCTCAACTCACGAAATCAGTCCCCCTATTTTAATTTTAAACAGTTTTGACCTCTCATATCACATTTTGATCCAAAATACACTGAGGAGTAAGATTTTTCTCGGCACTTTTTGATGATGTGGCACGACATCTATTGATTTTTTTTATTATCCAAGTCATTTTGTAATTAAATTAAAATAAATTATAATTTATAATAATTAATTAATATTTTTTATTGAATTAAGAATATATTAAAAGAATCTATTTAAAAGAATCTGTTTTATCCTGGAGGCGTCGTGGGTATCTAAGAGCTGCTCTGCATAAATCTGGCAGTACCGCGAAACGTCTTAAAAAAAGCGTCCAGATCCGCGACTCAGCCGATAATTTCCTTTGTTGATTTTTTTTAAAACCGAGAAACAACACATATCCAATAGCATCAGCATCATAAAAGATAGGAAAACTAGTTCGAAGTAGCCTGCAGACAACTTTGTTCCACTACCATCTCTCAAGGTTTGATATATTTGTGCTATTTTTTACTCTGGTACCAGAATCCTTGTCATTTCCGATGCGGCGTTGACATTGTTGTTCATGGGTACACAATTCCAAAGTTTTTTCATCGTCAATTTAAGGGAAACTCACAAGAATATACAAATGAGTTTGATAATTGGCCTGGCTTTTCTTTTTGTGTGGCATTTGTGCTATTTAATATATTCTTAATTCTTAATTCAATGATAACTATTAATTAATTATTATAAATTATAAAATAACGTGGATAGTAAAAAATTAATAGTTGTCGTGCCACATTATCAAAAGTGCTTGAAAATCTTTTACACCTCAGCATATTTTAAACAAAAATTTGAGATGGAAGATCAAAACTGTTTAAAAATAAAATATGGAGATTAATTTCTTGAGTTGAGCATAATAGGAGGACCAAAACTATAATTAACCTTAATAATATACTTCATTTGTCTCAAAATTCTTGTTCATTTAAATTAATAATAATAAATGGATAGTATTTGATATCATCCATTATTTTAAATATATTTATTTTTATTTTATGGTACATAGAAAAATATAATCACTCATTTATTCCTAATATATTATAAAATAGTTTTTTATTTTCTAAATCTTAAAGTTACTTTGATTTTTTTTTTATATTGAGTTATTGAATTTTTTTTAATAAGCAATTATATAAGAAATCGCACTAGGGGTGCAACCCTTACAACAAGAACTCTATAAAGAGTTGAAACAGTTTAAAGGTAATTTGTACCAATCATAAAAAGGGATTCTAGAAGTAGAACTACTACTACCCAACCATCTCCAAGAAAAATACAAAATGTTGAAGATTACCGTTTCAAAACTAAACGTTACGTTCTCAAAGATAATGGCATTCCTCGTCAACCAAATACACCAATATTTGGCCTAGTTACTCTTACTGGTGCGGAATGTGAGATTATCACCAGTTTGGTTTTGAAATTTAAATAAAATAAAAAACAATTAAATTTAATTATAAAAATGGAAAAAAAAAAGTATTCAATAATAAATCTATAAGTTAATTAAATCAATGATAATTAAGAAAAAAATTTAAACACCAAAAATGTTGTTATATTCTAGGCTTAAATGCACTTTTGGTCCCTATAAGTTAGCTAGTTTTTTATTTTCGTCCCTGTAAGTTTTTTTTTTGGTTTGAGTCCCTATATCTTACTTTTTGCTTGAGGTTTAGTCCCTAAAGCCAAAATCCGCAGGAAAATTTGTAGGTTTCCTGCGGATTTTCCTGCGAAATTTCCTGAGAATTTTGATTTTAGGGACTAAAACGAACGCGAAAGTGAAATATAGGGACTACAGCAAAAAAAAAACTTATATGGACGAAAATCAAAAACTCGCTAACTTACAGGGACCAAAATTTAAGCCTATATTCTATTATTATTATCAATAACAAATAAATGTTGTTATGGAAATTAAAATAAATTCTTAAAAATAATAAATGTTCTCCCGTTAAAATCATTAATTTTATTTTTTATCCTATCCGCATTGATTGTTATGATGTTGACTCTTTTCCACTTGAAAAAACTAGTTGCGTCTTCTTAATATCTATCCAAGTTGGAGCCATTCTTTCACTGTGATACAAAGATCCATATGTTCTCATGTTTATGATTGATTATATTATTTTTCTCCTTTAAGATCCAAGAAGCAACCACAATAGCATTCTCTTTCTTGATCTTATATTTATTAAGATGAATTCTTAATATAAAAATCTTAAATTAGTATTATCCTTGAATAAGTATCAACACTTAAATTAATACTAAATATATTATTTAAATATCAATTAAATCTATTTAGATATATTTATTTCATTTTGAAATTAAAAACAAATAAAACAAAAAAATTACTATCCATTGTTATAAAAATATTGATCAATATTTAATGACTATGTTTCTAAAAGATTTTAAAATTTATTTTTACAAATTTTTTAAAATATTTTAATTTTATGATATAACTTTCAGAGTTTAAAGATAATGCACTATCAATGTAAAACAGTTTTACACATACAACCAATCAAAATGTTTTAATTTTTCATATAATTTTAATTTTCTAAAATTAAAAATGAGAATTATTCTAATGCATGTCTCTCATTGATTGACAGTGTAAAAATACTTTACACTGTCTGTGTATTTCCTTTTTTCCCTAACTTTTATGAGAAGTTTTTTTAAAATGAGAATGGAATTTTAACGATCCGTGTGATTTCACACTCCAAACGTTATTAAGAACTCCCTATATTTTTGGGGTTTGATGTCAGAGTGTCAAACTACTGGAGGCTCGCACCACATTATAAGTATGAATCACAACATATAAACAAAATAAAATTCAAAACTATGATCTTTATTTTGAATCATTTGATTTCTGTTGGACTCATCGTTGACCTAGACAAAAACATTTTAAAATAGAAACTGCGAATTATAATTTTAATGTTAATTGTTTGTTAGACATATCTCAAGTGATAATAATAAAATATAAATTATAAATTTAGTTAAGGGTTGATCAGGGCTATCTCAACTGACAATACTAAGTTAAATTTATCTGTTTAAATTTCAAATAAATAACTTTAAAAAATTTAGATTTATTATTATAGTAAAATTCAATTAGATTTTAAATTAGAAAATTTTAAAAATATGAAAAGCGAAATATATAATAAAATTTGCCTCTCTAATTCAAAAGGGAAAAAAACTTGAAATCTTCTATATGTATATATGTATATGAGAATTTTTAGGTGATACTAGTAATTTGGTTTGCAAATAACAACTGGAAAAAAAAAACTAAAATTAAGTTTAGTGTGATATATTATGTAAAACTAAAATTAAGTTTAGTGTGATATATTATGTATGTAGTGTAAAAATATTTTATATTATCCGTTGATCACAACAGTTGATTTATTTAAAATATTTAACATTTAATTTAATATATATTTTTAAAATAATATATTTGAATGATTATAATGCATGGTGTAAAATTCTTTACAATAACAATGTATAGATAGATCAAAATACATAAGTAACTTGTATTTGTTATGATGAATTTTAATTATATAAATTTTAAATTTTTAGGATTTAGGATTAAATAAAAATTTTGAAAATTTTATATAGTAAAAATGAGCTTCTTGCCGATTTTTCAATGTAAGTTTATGAGAACGAACAAAATTATTCAAATTTAAAATAGAAATATTAATTTTTTAAATTAAAAAAAAATGAGGAGTCCAAAACATATTTAAAATTAAATAAAATTAAATAGAAATTAATTTTCAATGTAATCGATAAAATGTTGTTAAAAGAAAAGTAAAGCATTATTAGCAGTGTTTTAAAAACCCAGCCGGACATCAAACCTGTAAGGGTACTGGGTCACTGATCTATTGGTCGAACTACTAGATCACTGGTCGAACCGCATGATTAAACTAGGTTAAACCGGATAACTCGGTTGGATAGACCGGTCGGTATAACAAAATTATATAGGTAAAAAATCTGTCGAACCGGATGATTCAGTATCTACAAAATATAAATAGCACTTAAATTTTATAAATTCATAATTTAAATTTAAATTTTACACATAGGTATCACACACAATAAAATATTACATAATTATAAAATATAATTGCAAATAAAAGTTTAATCGCTACCTAATTTAATTGAATAATTTATAACAAAATAATTCAATTGTCTACTAAATTTAATTTTAATAAAAGAAAAATTATTTCAATGTTGAGATCTCCTTTTTCAATATCAAAATCATCGGTAACAAAATCAACCGCATCTCCAACAATTTTTTTAATTTTTTAATTTTTAGTTTTTAATTATAATAGTCAAAACGACGTTATTTTAATTTTTTAAAATTAAAAAAATTACAAAATGCATTTAAACTTAAATTTAGAGTTTAGTGTTGGCTAGGGTTATCAAGTAACAATACTAAGCTATATTTATTATTTTAAATTTAATTAGTTTTAATTAAAGGTCACGTTTTAAAATTTTAATTAGCTATTTCAATAAAAATATGCACACACCTCACCTACCACACATAAACATGCACCTGAGGATGATCATTTGGATCCGGATGAGTACGATATTGATTTGGATGGGGACAATATTCAGTTGGATGGCGACGATCTTCAGGGGGGGTAATTCGAGGGAGATTTATATCATTGATGAAAGATATTATATTTAGCCCGTTGGAAGTTCGTAAGTGTCTTATTTATAAATTTTTAATCACTACGCCAAAATAGCTTTTAGACAGCGCCCCTTAGACAGCGCTTTTATACAAAAGCGCTGCTATATGTAAAATAAAAAATAAAACACGGAAACTGTGTTTAAAAAGGAGTGAAAGCGCTGGTATAGGTCAGACTTTAGACAACGCTTATTGAAAAGCGCTGGTATAGGACCACATTAGTAAGCGCTTAGAAAAGCGCTGGTACAGAACCACATTAGACAGCGCTTTTTCAAAAAGCGTTGTATAAGGTCAAATAAATTTAAAAAAATAATTTAAAAGCACTGGTATAGGTTCACATTAGAAAGCGCTTTTGGGAATTGCTGCTTTAGGGTCATATTAGAAAGCACTTTTTGTAAAAGCACTGCCTTAGTTGGATTAAAATTTAATTTGAAAAATAGATTAGTTCTCCCAAACAAAAAATCTATTAAATCCCTAAATCACGAACAAAAGAACAAATCTCATCGTTCTTCTTCTCTAAATCACGAACATCGTTCTTCTGTTCCATAAATCTACTGAAACCCTATCATTCTTATTCTTCTCCGAAACGAAAATTGCTTATGGATCACGAACAAAACCAGAAGCCCTAAATCCCTTCCATTTTCTTGTTTATACGAAGAACCCCCTTCCTCTGAAACTTCAACTACGACCGGTACTCCATTCCCGTTCCCATTCTTCTTCTTCCTCTTCTTGTTTTTTCGTATTCACTATTAACTCAATTGCTTGAATCCTCTGTTTGCATGCGTACGGACCTAGCATGCTCCCTACCCTAAATATCATCGGCGATGTTGTTCTCGTCGAACACCTGTCTCCGCGGATTGGGAAAGTCGGTCACGGTGACTTAGTTCTTGTGACGTCACCTTTGAACCCTAATCGGAACTTGATAAAGCGTGTTGTTGCTATGGAAGGGGATACTGTTACTTTCTTTGATGCTTCAGGTTTTGTTTCCTCTAGAACTGTTGTGGTGTGTGTGCTTAATGGTTTGTTCTTTGTTTTATCCTTTGTCTGTTTTGGTTTTGATTTTGATTTTTGTAGTTTATTTGAAGTACTTTATCTGTTTGCAGGCGTACGGACCTAGCATGCTCCCTACCCTAAATATTACCGGTGATGTTGTTCTCATCGAACACCTGTCTCCGCGGATTGGGAAAGTTGGTCATGGTGACTTAGTTCTTGTGACGTCACCTTTGAACCCTAATCGGAACTTGACAAAGCGTGTTGTTGCTATGGAAGGGGATACTGTTACTTTCTTTGATGCTTCAGGTTTTGTTTCCTCTAGAACTGTGTTGGTGTGTGTGCTTAATGGTTTGTTCTTTGTTTTATCCTTTGTCTGTTTTGGTTTTTGATTTTGATTTTTGTAGTTTATTTGAAGTACATTGTTGTTAACTATCTAGCACTGACCTATTCCCTGGCATTTGTGATTATGTCTAATTTATTCTTTTTTTACAAATTATTACGGGCCTGTTAGTTGCGTAGTCGTGTTTGGGGTGTCTGCGCTTCTTGAGTTGTGAAAATATGCCCTTGATTGCTCTCACATTAGGTAAATTATTATGATCGGGGTTTTTCTATTGTTCACTTAGGGTCTTTTGTAAGCTCTAGTAGTTCTGTCCGTATTTTAAAGACAACTTCGTAAGTTTAAAACTATCCTAAGCCTTAGTTCTCCAATGTGACACTCTTTTGGAATCCTGGAACAGTAGTCCCCAATCTAGGTTCATGGGCTAAAGGATCTATTAGTGCTCACGCGTGATTTAAACCCTCTTTCAATTGTCAAGTATGTATCACTTCTTTTCTGTGGTGCTGTTTGTTTTTGGTTTTATATGAATGTGAGTCGTTACAATCTGATCTTTAGTTAAAATCCTCCTCATTAGGTTGAGGATAATGAATGCTTATAAACTACTGTTAGCCTTGGTTCTTAAACAATATGAAACTTTTTGTTGTACCGAAATTATTTTTCAATATCGGTTATGGAAATGGCTATAATCACAAGCAATTCATGCTGTTGTGGAAATTTATGATCAAATGTGGATGACAGTCTTAACTGTAGTTGCAGTGCAGAGAAGTATGCGAATATGTTGTCTTGGAAAGTATCACATGAATGTTTTATTTTGCTGCATTATAGTGAGTGGGAGAAGGTTTAAGAACTGTGGTCTTTGAGATTGCAAGCCATTGATTAACATGTGTTCAATGAGAGGGTTATACTTGTGTGGTATGTCCCATTTAGATGAATCTTTTGGGTTGTCCATTCAATTGAGTTAGATGTCAAGTTGATAATTTCAGTGAACGGATTTAATAAGAGAATGATTGGATGCAATTTCCTACTTCTTTCACATATATGGAATAGAAAGTACAGTTTTATCAGTGTGTTTTTTCAAATTAGGTAATTCATAAGGTTCCATATAGCATATATGCTGACTATTTTCAATGACCCTTAATGTAATGCATTTATCTGATTTGCTCACTTGGTAGTCGTCATTAGTTTATCGTAACAATTATGATAAAAGTTCAGTTATTTGATTATGGTGTCTAGTTATGTTACTTGAAATATCCATATGCTCTTGGCTGAGGCAATTGGTCATTTCTTAGATTGCAATACTCATTTACTCAAGCATACAAATATCCTTGATTCCATGTATTAGAGCATCTTTCTGATCCAATTCTCCTTTTTGAGTCTTAAAACTTTATAACCATAATAATATTATTTAATTTCTGTTTATAAGGTGACATATTGTGTCAACCACTGAAGTGCAACAAGGTGACATGTTAAGGCCGCTCATTTTTGCTCTTGTGTTACACCCAATCATTCATCATGTTAGAGACAACTGTAAGCTTCTTCTCCATGTCTGGTATCTTAATGATGGGACTATTATAGGAGATTCATAGGAAGTGGTTAAAGTTCTTGACATCATTCAGGATATAGGTCCATGATTAGGTAGTAAGACTGGGATATTCGTAAAACTGAGATCTTTTGAACTTAATGTGATTGTAGGAAGTTTTGTGAGGATTTGTTTCCGTCGAACATTGGGAGCCCGATGTTTCAGATGAAGTTGCTTCGAGGGAATGTTATTCGAGATGGCGACTTTATTAAAAGTTTGTCCATGAAGAAAGCTTCTAGGGATATTGAACTAATGCACCTTCTTCCACAACTAAGGGATTCTCAAAGTGAGCATCTGCATAGGTATTGCCAAATTGTCTTTTGGCCTAAGAGTTTGTTAATCTAGTTATATGGAGGAATCAACTATTTGGTTTGATAAAGAGTTGTGAATGGAAGTTGAACCCTTGCCTTCTTTGGCCTCGGGTGTTACATGCCCACCAGCTTCCGCATGGTTCATCCTCGAACCACATCGTACTGGGAGAGGTTTGGCTCAGATATCATTTGTAACGCTCCAGACTGCTTTCAGGATGATTGAATGACCCCACAAACCAACAAGGGTCTTTTCAGACTGCTTTGACCTCACTCACACGCTTTGTATGGAACTTCTCAGAAGGTCACCCATCTCAGAATTGCTCAAAGTCAAGCCCGCTTAACTGTGGAGTTCTTACGGAATGAGATATCAAAAAAAATATGCATCTTGTTGGTATATGTAGTACCCAAAATGCTTTTTAAGCTTTTCTTCAACCATGCAGTCCCATACCTGCACGGCCTCGGGATCCCTCTCATTCCGATGTGACAACCACTCCTTGCTATATTCGGCCTCAAGTGTTACATGCAGTGTTACCATCCCTCGCCTTCTTTGGCCTCAGGTGTTACTGTTTTAGTGTTGTGATTCCATACTTTGACCTTAACAATTTTACTAGTAAGGACATCATCTCTCCTAATGCATAAGATATTTTGGCGAATGCCCTTTTTAGTAAAATTATTTAGGACATGGATGTAAAGTTTGACATGACCAAAAGACAAAAGGTAATTTTTGGTTGTTTACAAGTCGCACATGCTCAAGACTTTTTCTTTTCAATTCCTTTTGATAAGCTAGACCAACATATATCATCAGAGGAGTACCGTACTATCCTAAGATATCGTCTTATGATTCCTTTATTTTCTATTGATGAGGTTTTTCTTGTTTGTCGTAAGGCGTGTTTGGATACATTTGGGAAAATTCATGATTCATTGTAAGGAGCTTTCAGTCTTCAAATATACTGATACACCCTTGTTAGGGGTGTTTTTGTTTGATATGTCTCCATGGGTCAAAGTATATGTGAAGAAAAATGTGCTTGCGAATTTTTTTACTAAGATGCATAAGGGGAGATCGACACTTAGGCCAAGAGATGCTCTGGCGTACATGTGGATAAGAGGGAAACATGCTTGGGTGGACTTGACTGGAGTTCTCCACTGGTGGGTATGAGGAATGATGGTTTTACCTAGGGGTGGCAAAGCGGGTGGCACGTCCCGTTTAGGCGCGTCCCGTTTAAGCTCGTCCAAAAACGGGACAGAGCGGGCCAACTTAAGCGTCTGAATTCAAAAGTCAAGTCTGCCCCGTTTATTAACGAGTTGGCTGGCCGGTCCGCCAATTTTTTATTTTTTAATTTTATAATTTGATTTACTACGTATTTTATAAAAAAAAATAATTATAATTAAAGAGGTCGACAAATTTTCTTTTAACAATCCATAATAGAACTTCAACATGTCTAAAGTTCGAGCAGTTTAAAATATATAATAAATAATTATCAATTACAACAAAAAAATTACGAAATAAACTTAAGCACGATAAAAGATATGTCTAAATAGATAAGCAATACATATCATCCTAATCGTATTTAAAACCTAACTACTAAAAGAACTTAATTAAAATTTTACACATGACAAACAATGGTAACAATTACACTGCATAAAACATCACAGTGCGTAAAATGATAGTGCATAAAATATCAACATCTGACTTTCTCATTGTTTACATCATATAGAGTCTTATATTGACTGATTCCTTAATAGTTAAATCCTATGTATACACTAATCAAATTCTTCCTTTTCTTAAAATCAACATCCATTTCTAAAGAAAACATGTGAGTTAATGTATTAACAACTTAATAATTCTGCATGACATACAATTGTTCTTTTATTTGAAGTTTTTGCAATCAACACATATATTAGAAAGTTATAAAAATAACGCTAAAATTATAATTTAATTTGTCTGTATAATAATTTAGAATACAATTCAATCACCATAATCCTAAGAGAAGAGTTTTAACAAAAATTAGTAACAAACTCGTGCATTCGCACGGGTTTTGGTACGGGACGAGAATTGATACCAAGCAACTGAGTGAGTTTTCAGATCTATGATAATAATTTTAGATCTGTAATAATTAGTTTGCATCCTGCAGTTTCTTCATTATCTTACTCACCTAATAAGAATCATAACAATTATAACAAATATTATGAAAATGATAAAATTTCTCTGGTTAGTGCTTCTAAAAGTAATTAGTCAGTTTAATTTTAAGGCCATACCTTGTTATATTCAAAACTCTGCGGTAAAACTCGATCCAGTCTAAATCCTGAAAAATAAACCACAAAATCATGCAATCAACCACAAAATATTATTAACCATAGATAATTCCTTTTAACAAAAGAAAAACTATCGATTCAAAAGAAAAAATGATTATCAAACCATAACAATATTCCTGAAACACACAAATCCTTTAAAATATTTTTGTCTAAAAAATAATACTTTAATGTTAAAACTTTTGTCTAAAAAATAATACTTTGTCTAAATTAGATAATTCCTTTTAACTAAGCAAATCAGATAAATTAATACTTTTGTCTAAAAAATAATACTTTAATGTTAAAACTGACAACTATAAAATATAAAATAAAAAGCAGAAAAAAGTTCATAAATCTCCTCCTAGTGAACAAAAACCCTAACCACAACACCAGAACCCTAACTTTCACGATCTTAAATCCATTGCCGCCACCACAGATCTGAATGTTAAAATAGAATAACCTAAAAAACATAGCAAATAGGTGGAAAAAAATCTCGATCTGATGCATTTCTTCAACCACCAAATTCCTTGGCACTTTCACTTTTTCCGGCGTAACAACAACCTTCATCAAATCATTAGTAAATTTTTTAAAGAAGATGAAGAGATGGAAGATAAAGAAAGAAGAGGAAGGGAGTGAAGAGAGAAGAAAGAGAGAAGAGGAACCGGCACAGTAGAGGGAGAGAAATTAAGTAGAAGATGAGGAGAAATCAAAACCCTACTGTTATACCCCAAAATTTGCCCGCATCTTTTTCAAAAAAGAAGGCAACAGACTTCTGTCTAAAAATTGGGAGTTTCATATAATTTTGGATTTTATTCCATAAATATCCTGATTTTATGAATACTCGATTTTTAGAATTTTTTTCTTATACGGTATTTTGGTTCGCAGTTGAATTTATTCTTACACAAACGCCAATTACTGTTTATCACTTCACACACGCTGTTTATTTGAGATTTATTTGCAGATAAATAGTACTGACGCAATTGATACTGAATTAAATTTTTTGCAGGCGCAAAGTTCGAGGATTCAAACTGTACTGGTAACGAGTAAATTATTATTAGTTTTTGTTTCCCACTAATTTCTATACTATATTCTATTATTTTCAAAATCTTTTCTTTTCTTTTCAAATCTCTTTCAAAATCAAATCCTAACTTTATTCTATACATCTCTCTTTTCAAACCCTACCATACACTTTCTTTCAAATCCTACTACCACTCAAATTTTCCTTTTTTGTACGGAATCACTTCATTCCCCAACGTCTCTATCCTTCTTTTCACTCTATAAATACCTCTCATTTTTTACATAAATTCTCACATCAAATTTCAACTCATCTCTCTCATTTCTACCTCATATTTATTTTCTCTTCTTCCCCAGCAAAAATGGTGAAATGGATGGATACGTGTTTTCTTATGGTCATCACCGTCTTGGTGGTGATCATGTCCTTTTTCTGTCTGCATAGTCCTGAAAAATGCGGACCTGGGTTGTTTACACTCCCGATCATCTATATGTTGTTATTTATAGCATGGGTTTTTAATCGTCATTTTTAAAGTTTGTCGTATCTTTTGATCTCAAATAATGTACCGTTTATTTGTCGTACTGTTCATTATATTATGTAATATTTGTACTGACAGTATTAAATGTCGTACTATCTGTCGTACTGTAGTTTAATTATCCAGATAATATTTTGTGTGTTTTCTGCCAGTTAAATATTTATCTTTCTGTGCATTAAATATTTTTCAAGGTTATTATCGGTAATTTTGTTCGCGTACAGTATATTTTATTTATTTATTATGTCTGTGTTTTTCTAACAACTCATGTAAATAAATTTTCACCATTAACACAACAAAAAAACAAAAAGAAAAGAATTAACTTTAAGTGTTAAGTTTTCACTTTAACTGCTACGTTAATGCCTGAACAGTCAGTTGACAGTCAAACCCGCTGACAGTGCAATTCTCCGTGTTTTGTACCATCAATCAAATCAATATTTTGCATTTCAAAATTCCAATATTTTTGTTCTAGAAGTCTTCTGACAATCACATGATCAGCAGAGACTCAGCACTGCACAAAAATCAGGTACGCTTAACTGTCTCCTACACAAACAGTCCTTAACTAGGGTTTTTGTTTTTTTCAGGAGAACAAGTTTTTTGAGACCTCAAATGGATTTCATGGACCTCCATATATCTCAAAATACCACCATACAAATTTTCAAACTTCAATTCGCTCAGACGCGCAGTCAGCAGCTCAAACAGTCAATAGACGACAAGTTTGACCGAAAAGTCAACAGACAGTCAAAAATGAATTTTTTTTGTCAACATCCACATTTTGTCAAAAGATCCATCATTTGATCATTGGTTGATCATAATTCATCAAGGAAAGATCAAAAATCAACAAAACCCTAAGTTTCAAAATTAGGGTTTTCTCCTAAAAAGTCAACTGAACTTTGACCGGCCATAACTCTCTTCTCGTTCATTCAAAAAATTCCAACCAAAGCTTGTTTTGAAGGAAATTAAATTATCTTTAAAATGCAATTGATCCCATGGTCATTGGATTCACCATTTGAAAAATATGAGCTTAGACATTACAGGTCATTTTCAAAGTCAACAAAAAGTGGTTTTTTGTCAAAGGCCATAACATCAAGATAACTTCTCCAAATGAAAAAAAGTTTCCAAAGTGGCTTGTAGAGGACATCTTGAGGTTTCTAAAAAGTACAAGAACTCCTTCATATGGAAGTACATAGCAGGCCTAGAGCAAGAGGTTGTAGAAAATTCAAAGTCATGGCCAAAGAATTCAAACTTTTTTATATTAAAGAATTCAAAAGTTCAAAGATCATCAATGCTTGGTAGCTTAAGTTTGAAGCTCATTCATTGCTTATAAATGAAGTAGGACACTTCATTAACAAACACACACAATTGCAGAACCAAATCCATGCTTGTAACACACTTGTATCATACTTGAAATTTTGCAAGAAATTTGAAATTCGAATTTTAAGTTTCAGCTAGTTTCAATCCAAACCAAGTATTCAAACATCATCTCTGAACTTCATTGAACCTATCCAAATAAATTTTAAGCATCAAAGCCTCACAAATCAAGCCACACAAGCCACAGTTTGTTCAAACATAAATCACCTCATATCTGATCATTCATGCATGTTTAATAAGATGTAGACATATATTTGAGTTTAGTTTGATGTACTGGTCGTTTCTGGAAGTTTAATTGAGGTTTGGATGCTTGTACACGAAGTTGCCATTCTAGGGTTCTTGAGCTCCATTTTGGGGTTATTCGATTTAGGCAAAATTAGAAGAAACAAGATATATATCTAAACTCAGTGAATCAAGGCTAGAAGAATGAATAGGTCGCGAATTTTTTTTGCATGAGTTTACCCCTATTCGCTATTTTGCAGGTTTGAGACTCACTTATTACAGCGTTGTTTTTACAAAAGCGCTGTTAAAAGTGGTGGCGAGAGGTTGAAGATGATGAGGTGTCCTCACCTGAGTGGCCAGGGCGCGCGCGCGTTTTAATTTAAATTTTCTCTGATTCAGTGCTTTGCAGGTGATACACGTGCCATGCTCCTTCGCTTCAGTGGCCATCAGATCATGCCAGTCCCTCAATCCAATGCCCCAGACACGCTAGTCCATGATATGGACTTACCAGCTAGCCACACATGATCCAGATTTAATATATTTTTTACATTTTTCTATTTTATTTATTTTTCTTTGCAAAATTAATTTAAAATAGTTTTAAAAATCAGAAAAATATACAAAAAATATTTTTAAGTTGATAAAATATTGTTTTAATTTTTTACACAAAAATATTTTATTTTTCTTAATAGTAAAAATATTTTGTTTAATTAATCAATATATATTTAAGTATTTCATTTTAAATATTTCTAAACCATCAAAAAAAATCTGAAAATATATTTTCTTTTTATTAAATTAAGTTTATATATTATAAGCTAATTTTGTACATATTTATAATAATTTTCTCTTTAAGTTTAATATATGTGTATAATTATTTGCATAATTATATGTTAATTAACTTAATAATTTCAAAAACAATTTCAAAAATCCCAAAAAAATTAGTTTTGTTTTAAAATTAATTAACAAACATTTTGAACATATTTTAGACTTTATTTTTTAGGTTTAAATTTTATTTCTACCTTCTTTCTCATTTTAATTAAATTAATTATGCATTAATTCTAATTAAAATCAACCATACAAAAAATCCAAAAATATTTCTTTTATCTTATTGCAATTTAAATTCCTAGATAAAGTGTATAGGTTGTCAAAATCATGTAAATAACGTAGTTTACATTTCTCGCACAATCGATGTAATAGCGTAGATTTACTTTCCGCATTTTACATTCCCGCATTTTAATTCCTGTACATATAAAATTGCGTGTATGTCAAAGATAAAAACTGAAGCGTTAGGTCACTAACTTCAAAGATAAAAATATATGAATCAAAACACAATCACACTTGCACCTCTTAGGGTAATCTCTCTGTTACTCTTTTCAAAAACCAATTCTACTGTTTCAAATGCAAATCCAAACTTTTGTTTACATCCGGTCAAAGGAGAATTTTCTAAAAGAAATAGGAAAGGACCTTATAAACTTAGGGTAGATCTCCTAATTGCTTGCTCAAAACAAAACAACAAATGTCTCATGTATCATTGTTTTTCAAAATAAAACTTTCAAAAAAGACAAAACTTGGTATATATCCAAACAAGGATCATTACGAAGTTAAAGCTCTTTTTTTCAAAACATCTTTCGAAAGATAAAACACTTTGTATACATCCGCACAAGGATCATTACAAAGCCAATTTACAAAGATATTTTAAAACCACATACAAGCATTTCAAGGCAAGACAAATGATTCAAAACAACTGAGCTAAGCAATTAAGAGCCCATGGATAACCATGGATACAAAGGGGTGCTAATACCTTCCCTTTGTATAACCTACCCCCGAACCCAAAATCTCTTAAAGGTCTTTTTTTGTTTCTTTTATAAACCTTTCCTTAATTGGATAAAATGAAAGTCGGTGGCGACTCTCTGATTTTCAAAACTAAAAAAAAATAAAAGAAGAGTCAGTTCGTTTATCTCTCACAAGAGATATAAAAAACCGAGGGCGACAGAACTGGCGACTCTGCTGGGGATTTCAAAAACAAAATGTTTTCAAAAGGGGTTACCTTAGAGTTTAGATCACTTCGATGTTTTCAATTGCTTGTCTTGATTGTTCTATTTTTCAAAGGTTTGTTTGGGTATTTACTTGTGTGAAAGATTCTAACCCGTATCTCGAGATACCTTAAGTATGTGACAATAGACCAAGGAAACTATACGGCATGTACCGATACGGTTGATTTGGTAGTCACCGTTAGTGCCACACTTTGGTCTGTACTGACATCCCTTGAAAACGATGAAGGAGTATGTTAGGCTTCCGAAATGTCATTTAACACTAATTTGTTTTAGAACCTTTATTTGAATTTGACTTGTGGCCTATTAAGTGACTAGCTTTGAAATTGATCGAAGTTAGTTATCCTCGAGGAATATTTTGATCGACCGTCCGAGCGTCGTATTGAGATGTTGTCTCCAAGGATCATAGAACCTTAATACTATTTTAGGACAGGTTTTAAACAACTCAACTTCAGTGGGGAGGGTATCACCTATGAACCTCATGCAAGCCTTTAAACCTAAGGCTATTGTTTGATTTTTTTGTGTTTGCCACATGTTTGACATCATGACATCATAAGCATCATAAACATATCATTTTCTCACTAATCATTTGAAGGATCGAAGAGTTTACCTTTGTTGTGTTGTTACAGGTAATGGCTCCCGCTACCAGAGATTATATCCAGATCAACATCTCAACAGTATCATTTGAACTTAAGGACTTAATATCAGAATTTCCCAGAAATACTCAATTCACCAAAAATCACGGTCACCTACTCCATTTGGTTACCTCAAAATTTGAAGAGGACATGATATGGGTCCTGTTCCAGTTCTTTGATCCCGAACATCATTGTTTTACATTTCCTGATTACTAGTTAGTACCCACCTTGGAAGAGTTTTCTGAGCTAATTGGATTACCGGTTCGAGATCAACTACCTTACACTGGTTTAGAAAAGATTCCAAAACCTGAAATCATTGTGGCTGCAAAGAGTGAAGTCCAGGTTTGCTTGCAAAGTTCTTAATGGAAAAGGCTCGATTACTACTAAAAAACAGAAGTTACCTAGCTTTTGAAGAAGTTGTGGCTCTTTTAATTTATGGGTTGGTTTTATTCCCTAATCCCGACCAGTTCATAAGTGTGCACATTATCAACATTTTCCTAACCCGCAACCCGATACCTACATTGCTGGGAGACATTCTACATTCTCTACACACTCGTACCATAAAGAAACGAGGAACTCTTATGTGCTGTGTTCCATTACTGGATAGATGGTTTACATTACATCTTCCCCGATCAGTGTTGAGAAACGAACAAAGGATGCAATGGTCTCGCAGGATTATGTCTTTGTCTAATTCAAATATCCGGTGGAACAATTTCTTTCAAAGAGACATTACTATCATTGACCATTGTGGAGAGTATCCTAATGTGCCACTCCTTGGCATCAGGGGAGGCATCACTTACAACCCCTCTTTAGCTTTGCGCCAATTTGGATATGCACGAAGAAATGGTCCTCATGACATGATTATCCGTGGCATTGTATTCGACTACAAAGATGATTCCCAAAGATATCGACGAAGGTTTATACATGAGTGGGGCAGTGTCTACAAAGTGGAAAGAAAAACTTTAGGACAATGGAACTCTATTCCCATGGAGCCTTACCTCAAATGGGTGTGTGCTCATGCTCAGAAGTTCATCATGCCATATCTCGCTATTCTACCTATGACTATTGAGCCAGAAGTTGAAGGGAGTGAACCTCGAGTTATTCTACATCCGGACATGCCGACTGACCTAGAAGAACTGCAGAAATCTTGGGTTCAACTAAAAGGAGAAAGAGACACCTTCAAAGCACACTGTCAAGACTATGAGAGAAAAGTGTTGGAACTCACCAGACAACTCCAGGAAGAACAACATATCAACACATTCCTGGGTGTGAAGAGAAAGCGTCCATGGGAGGCCTGAGAGATCCTTTATTTTCTTTATTTTATCTTGTAAGCCCGAAAGAGGCAAATAAAAGAAAAAAGAAAGAAAAGAAAAAAATAATAATTGTTTGACTAATACATGTTTGTTTCTCTTTTGTTTAAACAAATCCAAATTCCAAGATCCTTGAAAACATTGCATATGCATTTCATTCATAAGTATTGCATAACAGGTTCACATGACAGGTTTCTCATCTCCTCGCTGTTTATTTCAGTCAGAAGAGATGGATTCTGAAATAAGCGTCAAGAATCTCGAAGCACAGAACGCCCATGTTCAGGTAGCAATTCTGGAGCTAGCAAAGGGGCAACAAGAACTGAAATCCCTGATAATCAAGAAGAAAAAGAAGCCCAAAGGATCTGTAGGCTTAAGTCACCTGACAAGAAAGGTCAAAATCCCAGTCAAAAGGTCCAAAAAGGCACCGATACCTGAAATAGTCGGTGAAGGTGATCAAGGAGACAATCACAGCAACCAGGGTTCTGCCAAACCCTCTCTCTCTCTCTCTCTTCTAACGAAGAAGATTATCATTCCGAAGACGAGCAAGGTGATAACAAATACCAGCAGTTGGAGGAACGCATGAAAGCAATGGAGATACAAAAAATACCTGGTCTAGACTTCAATGATCTTGGACTCGTCTCAGATATTGTTATTCCTCCAAAGTTCAAAGTTCCTGTCTTTGCAAAGTATGATGGAGTTTCTTGCCCAAAACTACATCTGAGGTCCTATGTGAGGAAGATACTACCTCATACAGCAGATAAAAAATTGTGGATTCATTTCTTCCAGGAAAGTCTGTCGGGTACACAACTCGAGTGGTACTACCAACTAGAAAGTACAAAAGTTCACACCTGGGAAGATTTGGCTGCTACTTTCTACAAACAATATCAATACAACGTTGACCTTGCAAAAACCTGTACTCAACTACGGGGCATGTCTATGGCACCAAAAGAAAGTTTCAAAGGGTATGCACAAAAGTGGAGAGATCTAGCTGGAAGGGTTCAACCACCCTTATCTGATCGCGAGCTGGTCGACATGTTCATGGGCACTTTAACTGGCCCTTTCTACAGTCATTTGCTGGGAAGCTCATCATCAGGTTTCACTGACCTGATATTAACTGGAGAGCGTGTCGAAAGCGGTATTCAAAGTGGAAAAATTCAAATAGGCTCCTCCTCTGGTACTACAAAGAGGCCCATCAGTGGGAGAAATGAAATCATTACAATGCACAGTCAGAAAGGTCGCAAAAGCGAGCATCACCAACCTGTAGGGGCAGTTCTGATCTCCGCATCTACACCTCAAAAAGATCAACCGCCAAAGTATACGCGTCGACCAGATGCACCAAGAAGAAATTTCACCAGAATCAATATGCCAATCTCTCAAGCATTGCAGCACTTGTTAAAGGCAAATCTGATCACATTGAAAGACCCTGCAAAGAATGTCAACACTTCCTCTCCGAGTTATCGCCCCGATGCCACATGTGCATACCATTCTAACTGTCTAGGACATGACGCAGATCACTGTTGGGCCCTGAAAAATAAAATACTAGACATGATAAATGCTGGGGAAATTGAGTTCGATCCTCCAAAGACTCCAAATGTTATCACTGCACCTATGCCGAAACACGACAAGACTGTTAATGCTATCATAGACACTGTTTATATCTATGATGTGAGAGAATTGACAACTCCGCTCCTTGAAGTTAAAAGAAAGCTAATACGAGCTGGTTTCTTTCCAGGTTGTGACCCTGATTGCTTTTATTGTGCACACCTACCCAATGGTTGTGAGATTCTGAAAATAGGAATTCAAAAGTGGATGGATCGTCGTATCATTATGTTTGAGAGACTCCCTTCTATGGACGATTTATGCGAAGTTTTTTCAAATGGGATGAGAATAGAGGACGTCTCAGTGGTTTCTAACATACCATTGAAAATCCCTACCAAAGCTCCTTTCAAAATTTCTGCTGCACCCAAAGTGGCATTTGTAATCATCACCAGTCCAGCTCCATTTCCATACTCCTCAGACAAAGTTGTCCCGTGGAGTTATGACACTAATATTTATGTCCGTGGAGTTAAGCAAGATACCTTGACTGAAGAGGCCATGAATTTTACTACTCCAACTGTTGATAATATTGTGGGTACTAGTAAGATTACGAGAAGTGGAAGGATCTTTTCACCAGAAATTTCTCCAAATATTGCTACTAATCCAGTCCAGGTCCCAGTTCCTAATATCAATGCTCGAGGAAAAGAGCCACAAGTTGAACTAGTTCAAGTACCGGTGGAAGTCACTGTTGAAGATCCATCGAGGCAAGAAATGGAGGAAATATTGAAAATCATCTGCAAAAGTGATTACAATATTGTCGAACAACTGGGGCACACTGCTTCAAAGATCTCAATGCTGTCTCTGCTAAAGTATTCAGAAGCTGATGCCAAGGCCCTGATGAAGTTCCTGAAAGCTGCACATGTACCACAGGAGATTTCAGTCGATCAATTTGAAAATTGTGTTGCCTAATGGTCTCGGTTTCTCTGATGCTGATTTAACTCCTGCAGGGAAAAATCACAATAAAGCCCTGCACATCTCTATTGAATGTAACGGCACTACTCTGTCTCATGTGCTGGTAGATAACGGTTCCTCTTTGAACGTGTTACCAAAAGCAGTACTGGAAAAACTTGACTTCGAAGGAGTTGTGTTGCAACCAAGCGATGTTGTGGTAAGAGCCTTCGACGGGTCAACAAGAACAGTATACGGAAAAGTGAAGCTCCCAATCAGAGTGGGCTCTCAGATCTTTGATTCTACCTTTTACGTGATGGAAATTCATCTAGCATATTCCTGTTTACTAGGAGGCCCTTGGATACATGGGGCAAATGCTGTAACTTCTACCCTGCATCAGAAGTTAAAGTATCCGGTAAAAGGCAAGGTCGTCACAGTTTATGGCGAAGAAGAATATGTGGTTAGCCACCTGAGTAACTCCAAGTATGTTGAGATGGATGGATGGCGAAATCATAGAAACTCCCTGCCAGTCTTTTGAAGTGGTCACTCCAGGTGTCTCTACTGCCAAACATATTTCTGCTACTCCTACTACAAAAATAACTCCAACTATGGCTTCTCTCAAAGATGCCAAAGCTGTGATCGAAAAAGGTGGTTGCACAGTATGGGGGCAACTCCTTGATGTGCCTTACAAGTTCGATAAGCTAGGTCTGGGCTATGTTAATGGAACTCAAAAGAACGATCAAAGTCCTCGCTCTGGAGGATTAATGTCACATTTCATCAGCCAAGGAGTGAATGCTATTGAAGACGAGGGAGTGTTTTTGAACCATATTATTCAGCAATATCCAAATGAAGTTCCACCTGTTTCCATGGAAGTTTGGGATACTTTGGGAGAACCAAGCGGCGGGTATGATTTTCTAGTAAAGTACACTGCATCTCAGAGTTCTTTTATTGCCATGGAAGACATCGTCCCAACTGGATTGGGTGATCAGTTTGAAGATTGCAAAAGTTTCACAAGTTCCATCACTAAGCAATACCAAAGTCCAAAAGAAGTTTGGGATACACTAGGAGAACCAAGTGGCATGTATGACTTTATGGTGAAGTATTCTGCTCCCCTAAGCTCGCAGATCGCTATTGAAGACATCACCCCAACTGGATGGGACAACCATTTCGAAGACAATATGACATTCACAAGCCCTGACGCTCCTGAAGAAGTCTAGGAAACACCAAATAATGAGAATGATTTCCTGACACAATACAAAGCTCCCCAGAATGCACAAGTCTCCCTTGAAGACATCATTCCAATCGGATGGGACGATCTTATCGGGTATCTCGCTCATCCAACAGAAGTATCTCAGACTGGGCTCTCGTATCCAGCAGAGTATCTTGCTTATCCCGAAGGATCAACATCTCATTTCCCCACCAAAGAAATCAATGCTATGGAAGACGAAGAAGACAACTGCAACTGGAGCAGCTGGATACTCCCTGCTCACAACAATGGATTGAACAACTGGGAAGCTGAGGATGTGATCTCCTTTGATCAGGAGTAAATGCAATTTCCTGTTTTCGTTGTTTATATGTTCAAAGATAAAAATGGTTCCTGTACTATCGAACCATGAACTTAAAAGCCAAGTGCCTTGCCCGAAGCACACTGTTCCTTTTTATAAGGGTTTGTCATACCATGATCATGTTCATTCAATAAAATCATGGGACGTTTGCATATTCAAATTTTGTGATCCTTTTTGTGTCTTTCTTTGCTTTATTCAATTTCAAATAGCTATGTGTTCTTACACACACCTGTCGCACGCTCGCGAAAAAAGAACAGAGTCGCCACCAATATATTTATCCCATAAGGGAAAGGAATACCAGGAAACCTAACAAAAGAAGGAACAGGGTCTTGCGACCAGAGAATTAAGGTACGGGAGTCGGTTTCGCAAGGGGAAGGTATTAGCACCCCTCGCGCCCATCGTACTCGATGGTATCCACCTATGTTTGTTTCTATCTAAAGGGTGTATAACTATGTCTATGTCTAAATGCGAAATGAATGCAGAATGTAGGGAAAATAAAGAATTGTACTCGCACGGGCCCTACCCCGCTGCCTACGTATCCTTTTCAGGAATCAGAGTTACCGTAGCTCGGCTCACGATTTTCTGTTTGTTTTGTGTTTTTTAGTTGGGCGGCGTTAACGTTCGCGCTCTTGCATAAGGGATCGCCTACGATGCGTACGAGCGGAAATAACGGTGCCCTTAGGTGCCAACGAGGCAAAAGAAAAAAGAAGTGATCGGCTCAAGATATATATATATGATGACATTCCTTTTCACTCTTCTTCTACTTGATCTCCTCTTCTTGAGAGCTCTCCTGGGTCTCAAAGGTTTGCTACAACCACATCAGATTTCAATAACTTAGACTTCTTCTTGATCCTGAGGAGGGTTTTGCATAGGAGCTCTGGCCTCTACTTCCACAGTAGTTTCTGTACTCTCAGCATTGTTGGAAGTTTCAATAAAATTACTCATTTTGATTCTTCCTCTTCTCTGATTCCTTTGGATGAAGTTCTTTTTGTGTTTTGGGTTCATAGAGAAATTCAACTTCTATATTGGGTCTCCTAATTCTTCCTTTTCTCTTAACTTTGAAAGTTTAAAAGCCAAAATATTTCATGTATGTCAAGTTTGCTCATTATTGGGTCTCCTAATTGTTGTTTCTAGTATCATATGATTAAGGATTATTTAGAAATAATATCACAACAGTTTTTAATTCAACCGTTATAATAAGTAGAATAATAAAACCCAAAAATGATGTTGTAGGAGTCGAACCCAAGACCTTTACGGGATGGCCATTACTAGTCGTAATTCATCAGAAGGCAGCTTCATATTCCTTTTTCTTTCAGTTATTTTATCTTTTCTTTCATGTTCCAGTTTTTTTTTTTTTGTAAAACCTCTTGAAGGCTATAATTATGTGTTGAGGCCTATATGAGGCTAGAATCGGAAAAAGACACCAGTACTTTTATTATAATTTAGCTTTTAGTTTTAAGTTCTTTCATTTTTCTTTTGAAGCTTTACTACTATTGTATTGTTAAAGACTCTTCAGAGTATTTTAATGAAAATGTTTGTTTTTGAATTATTCAGGTTCTAATTTCACGTATTACTAATAATGTTATCATATATGCATATTATATCTCTGTTGCTTTATCGTTAACCATGTCTGAGTAATCCATTTTAGAGTCTAAAACATGAGAATTGTCATACCTCGTGAAATTCGTTTAAGTATAAATTGAAACGAGAATCTTATTTTATTTTGTAATTTCTCTTTCACTACAACATTTTGACTCTACGACAACGCCTAATTTTTTGGAGGTAAAAAAATTGTTCTCGTAGCATTTAATAGAGAACAAATTTTATATTGCGTTGCGGTATTGTATATTTTTTTTTCAAATCTTTTGCAACCTCTAAAAGTTGTTGTTGTATATGATAAAGACAATGATTTTTAAAGAAATTTTTAAAACCGTTTTTATATAATTTTTAACTTCTTTAATAAAATTTTTATTATTTGATGTCGTGCCCTTTAGTTGGTTAAATTAAAATTAAAAAAAATTGAGAAAAAACAATCATTTTTGCTGGAATCGAACAGGGCCTCACGTTAAAAGAATATATACCGTTCTCTTTTCTTTAGCGTAAAACGAGTAATTACTTCAGCGCTATATAGTTTCAGCCGTTCCCCTTCTTTAGCTTAAAAGTGAAAATTCAGTAAAAAATCAGAGCGCTAAAAGTGAAAAAATTTCCCTCCCAAACTCATCAAAACCTTCACCGTTTGATTTTTCAGAAGCTAAACCATAGACCGTCCAGTGTATCTTTTCCCTAACCCCAACCCTAACCCTTTCTTCCCTTCACCTTCTTCTCAAACCCTTCAACTTGCAACTCAGAATTAGAATTTTAGGGTTTCATGGAATCATCTCAATCAAACCTTTGAAGTAAGTCTTTGACGGCGATATTGATTCCCCTTAGAGCTGCAAGGGTCTTAACACGCTCTGAACGAAAACTCAAATATAGAGGATTTTTCATTTTCAAGTTGTGTATGATTCGTCTTTTTGTCGCCCCGGTAAGAGTTTCCTTTAACTTTCTTACAATCTCTCCTTTAAATTTCATTCAGTATTGTTATTCACTTTTAAAATGGGTTTTTTTACTCTAGTTTATGAATCTAGTATTGATTGTGATCTTTGGAACTTTATCTTCCCATATGAGTTTCATATTAGGATTAACAACACTGTAACAATACATTTCTCTGTTTTCTTTGAGTACTTGAGGTATTTGATGTCGTTTTTGAACTGTAAGAGTGGTGTTACAGTTAGTGTAGTATCCATCATCCTCGTAGATGCACATTGGTATGTTGATTATGAATGCATTAATCACGTCCTTGTTTAATCATTTTAATTTTTTATTGTCATGTTTTGTGACAGGAATCTGTAGATTCATCCAAAATAATTACTATTGTTGATGTCCATCAGTTTTTCGACGACATTAAGAATAAGCGTCGCCGTATAAAGTGAGTTAATGTCGTTTTGGTAGTTTAAAGGGGTGTTGGTTGTTGGGTTTATTTGTGTAATCTGATGTTTACAAATGCAATACCATACTTGTATGTCAATGCCACAATCATGTGCATATTGTGTTGTTGTTCTTGTTTGTCATGTGATGTATACATGATGTATATGTGGTTGTGATGTGTGTGTATCTATGTTTGAGTGTGACTATGTGTGTGATGTTGCAGTTGTTCACACTTTAACTACTATGTATGTGTAATATGTGTGCTTGTGGTCTCTAATCCTGTCACTGTTGTGTGTCTGCGTGTAGTGGTTGTATACTTTAATGACATTGTGTCTGTTATGCGTTTGAAGGTTGTGTTGTCATACTGTGAATGCCATCTATTATATGTATTTGTTCATATCTTTTGCAACTGTGATCCCTTCAGGCCTTCATGCAGCTCACAACTCAATATAGAATAACTAATTGCAATAAGCTTTAGTCATTTTGAATATAAATGATTTCATATATATATCTCATAATTAAACTTCAAATATTTGAGCTGGATAGAGTTTTGAATTTTGATACACTAGAATGGATCATTGGATCATTGTTGTAACTCACATCAAATACATTAACTGGTATGACATAAAATACAAAGGAGTTGCGGAGAGTGGTAAGTCATAAAATTGGAAACCTATTTTCAGGGTTTAAAAACTATTTCATTCAACGTTAATGTTGAGCAAGACAAGATGCTACTACATCGTAGGAAAATTAGTGTATTTTTCTGTTTGAAATTTAATGTTTGTTTTTTTGTGTTTCTTTTTTGTACAAGTGTAGTTTTGTATTTTTATCTAGAATAGAATTATTAGATCCTAAGATATGGACGAGTTTTAAGTTTAAAAGTACATATACAATTGGGCTAGGTATCTCATATAGTTGAATAATTAATTAAACTAGTTCAGTGAAGCATCACTGTAAAATTGAACGGTTTCTAGTTCATCTTTGAATCATTCATTCTTCTTTGATGCTTGGTTGTTGAAATGAAAACTTTTGGGTTAAAGTTATTAAGTGAAACATTCATGTTATAATTTATATAGTTATGTATAAATAACCATGGCTCACCAGCTATGATTGTTAAGTTTTGAGCATGCCATTAGCTCATAATTAGTCCCTGATTACTCATGTATATGATTGTATTCAAACCATATTTCAGAGATCTAATGTGTAGCATAGCACAAAATTTCACCATGTTATCATGTTTCTATATAACACCCATAGTTTTAAATTTGTTTGTTACGGCGGTGATGTTGTCCGACGCAGCGGCAATGCGGTCTGAAAGCGTAAACAACATGGAGAGAGTCTTTTGCCGTAGTTACTGAAACTCTTGTTACAGGCGTTTCTGGAATTGCTTTAGCTTGTGAAGGTTTGTTATCTTTCGACGGTGTCGGCGGTGTAAGTGGTGAATTTTAGGTTAGGCATGTTTCTATGTTGAGTGTAGGTTTTGAATTCTCCGGATCCGGTGGCGGAACTGGTTCTGTAGTAGTTGAAGTCTTCTTCCACAGTGTTGGTTTTAATAGCGTAGGTTTTAAAACTGTCGTTGTGATTGGCAGAGCTTAAGCTATATCTTTTGTATTCGTTGTGCTCGGTGCTGAATAAATCAATGGAGTAATTCTTGAACGCATCGATTAAATTAGGTGTATGTGTTCTGTAGGTGGTGAAATTCTCGCCGAAGGTGTTGGTGGTGAAATTCCTGGTTGCTGGTATGGAATAATTTATAGAATTATTGTAGTTTGTCTTGTATTGTATCTTAGCTCTAGAGTTTATGAAAATTTTAGCATTAGCACCATCTAGCACCATGTAGTACAATGAATCCAATGATTATGTTTGATATTTGTTTGATTGTACTAACAATGCTCATAGGCTTGAGCAAAGGTGGAAATGAAATATCAGTCTTTCTTTATGAAATTTAATGCACTTTGCTGAACTTTGGACGTGAATAAAGTCTCAGTAAGGTTACATGATGTTACTTTGCCGAATATGCTAATTTTTAATTTATCTGTCTGGTATCTTTTGTTTTATACTAGTGTATGCTTATGTTTTATACTCTCTTTTTATCCTTTTAGACTTCATATAATATTAATAAATGATTCACTTCTCAATTTTAGGATATAAGACATCAAATGAAACTACTTGGCATAGAAAGAATTTTATAATTTTGCCTATGTTTCAAAGGTGATTTTCCAGTGCAGCTTCAGTTTTAATATAAATATTAGTTATAATTCTAGTATCTAGATATTCTTTACTTGAGATAGTTGTAGATAATGTTATATGGATAAATTCTAAACTCTACTTAGTAGACAAATCAACCAAATATTCAAGACAAATTCTATAACAAGTGTAAATGTTGTCTATTGTTCTTTTTTCTTTTTGTGTTCTCATGAATTAGTTTACATACATGTCTTATGTTTAAAATATCATTTTTTTAGGTGGATGTTGTTATAAGTTTGTTGTCTCCTAGTTGTCATATTATCGTAGCAAGTACTTGCATTGAGGTGAGTTGCATTATTTTATTTTATTATTCAATATTGAACTAAAATGCTATCTGTTTAGGGAAATCACAAAACTAAAAAAAGGCATGCAGCTGAGGTCGGACTAATAATCAAGTAAGATTTAATTGTTTTATGCTTTACATTGTAGTTTTGGAGCTTTTGAGTAATAATCTTATTTCGATTTTATTACTTTTATTTTGCAGATCATGAATGATGAAGAGACGTAGATGTGAAAATGTAGATGTTTAAGTATACTTTTAAAGATTCAAGATGTTATTTTAATTATGAACGATGATTGATAAGATGATATGTATATTAAAGATGTTTTGTTGATTGTAAATCATGATTGACATTGAGATATGTAAATTGAAAGATCATTTAAAATTTGTATATGAATAGTTATATAAAAAATTGTGAATGATAACATTTATTAATAGGCTTATAAAATAAAATAATTTTACATTTTATCAATGAAAATTCATTTTTTGCAACGGTTATAAAGTGCTGTTGTAGCATTAAAAGCGTTCCTATAGCCTATGAAGAAGAAATTAAGAAATGAATTTACAAGTACGGTGTCATACAAATTGTTGCTATATCACTTGAAACAACCGTTCCAAAAAACATCAGAAAGGCAACGGTTTTAATTTAAAAACGAAGTGCAACCGTTGTTATTGGAAACTGTACTCTAAAGAAAACTAGCAACGGTTCTGTATGAAGCGTTGCCATTGGGCGTAATAACCGTTGCGAAAACATACAGCAACGCCTCAGTTCAGCACGGTCTAAAAACCGTTCTGGTAGAGAAAAGCAACGGTCTTTTAAGTTTTTGCAACGGTTTTCAGACGTTGCTGTAGAGTCAAAATGTTGTAGTGTTTTAAAGTAAAATGTTCGCTACGAAAGTAGAAACACATGGATGTCGTTTAGGCACCGGAAGGGTATAAGTGATGTCTAACTTAGAAATTCAGACAATTGATTTTGAGACTATGAAAGTGTTTTTTGAGCCAATTAAGGTACTTTTCTTTTATAAACGGGTCTTTAAACACACAAATTGTGTTGCGAAAGCAGATGAATTGTGAGTTTAGAGCTCGGTAATGTGCCGACATAAGTGGGCATTTCCACTAGTTTTATTTGTTTCTAAAAAAATGTAATTTTATAATAATTGATACAATAACTTGTTTGAGTGAAGTTGGGAAACTAGAATCAAATTAGTGGAATCTTTTTAATTATTATTAAGAATGTCACTATTTTTACTTTATTTTTGCACAAAATCATTAAATACTTTATCATCTTAGATAAACATCGATACGATAGAAAATGGTAATTGAATTATGGTATCTGAGGCCGATGTGTCTTTTTACGACTTCGATATTGACGTACACTAGCGTATCATAATCCAAGCCCAGTATTAAAATAATTAGCTAGGATCAAGTACTCATGGACCTTTTTCCTAGGGTGCCGTCATAAAGTTATCTCACTCCACATCTTGTCACATCTTGTTATTATGTGCTTGCAAGTATAGACTGAAGGAGAGTTTCAGTAAGAGGTGTCAAAGGCACTCAATAATTAAAATTAGGGAAATGCTAACCAGTGTCTCCAAGGTAATGGTTAAGACCTTAAAATAGTAAATTTATCTTAGTAATCTGCGTATTTAATGCCTTTGAAATATTAAATTTTCTATAAAATATTTTCTTTTTTTGGAATGCTTAACCATTGCCTTGAGGGCACTAGTTAACAACACCCTTGAAATTAAATATGCTTGCTAAAAAGTCAAAGGAGGCTGAGGAACTTGATCAACGGGAGCATTTGGAGCATAAATCCAACATTCAATCCTTTTCAACACTTCATTTGATTAAAATCTTTTTGGTTTTAGTCTCTAAAATCAAATTCCGCAGGAAAATTCGAAGGAAAATTTCAGGAAACCTATAGATTTTCCTGCGAATTTAAACTTTAGGACTAAAACCAAAAGAATTTTAACATTCAATAATCATTTCCAAGAAAAATAAGATACAGGGACGAAAATCAAAATCATGCCAACTTACAGAGACCGAAAAACTATTTAAGCCAAAATTTAATATATAAAGTAAAATGTAAATTGAAAAGTTAAAAACGGTAAAATTTATCTCATCTCTCAATGTTAAAACGGAAAAAGAAACAAAATTTAGTGTGATGTACGTTAGATAGATTGAAACACTAAACGAAAGTATATTTATTCGGATTAATTCTTAATATATAAATCTTAAATTCATATATCTTAGATAACACTTAAATTAATACTAAATTATGTTATTTAAATATATTTATTTAATATTTGAAATTTTAAAAAATGAAAAAAATAATTATTCATCTACTTAATATAAATGTAAGGTTGTCATGATGACAACCCTAGACAAAACCTCAGCCTCATGCTTATGTGGTAAACTCACAAAGCCTCATGTTTACGTGGCAAACTCACAAAGCTTCTCAAATTAAATTGAATTTCCAATTTTTTATTTTATACAATTCTATATTTATTTTAAATATAAATCTCAAATAAATTTTGCATTAAAATTGTCAAATAAATATATAACTATTGTCTAATAAAAAAAATATAATCCAAATGAGTTTATGAATTCTAATAAATATAAACATATAAAATACAAATTGCTGCAAAAATATGAGAAATAACTTATAATAGTTTTATAAACAACTAAGTACATTTTTTATTTTAATAATCACTTAAATTATAAATAATAAAATACAACGATGATATAAAAAATAAAAAAATCTTTTTTTTTTTTGGATTCAAAATATATTTAAAAAATGATATTATTATTATTATTATTATCAATTTAATAAATTGTGTCTAAATATATATATATATATATATTTAAAATAATAATAATAATAATAATAATAATAATAATAATAATTATAAACAATAATAATAACATAATAAACTAGAACCATTAAGAATAATAATAAAAAAAATTATGTTATATTATAAAAATGAAAATTTAAAATTGGAACTATGTTATCCAATATATCTCAAATGTCCTAAATATTAGTTTAGACATAATCAATTTACACGTAAGATGAAGCAATTATTATTATTTCAAAATTAATCAACATTTTTTTTAACAATTATTTAATTATCTCTCCTTCAACGGTTAACTTTTGTATAATTAAAATGGAATTTTTAACATTGTGATTTTAATTTGCTTTTAAGTCAAAAATTAAATATTATAGAATTTATTTGCTTTAAATATCCCACTCATTAAATATTATGATATTAATTTGGTTAATAAATTTTCCTGTGATATTTACGTGATATTTACGTTGAAATATTTTTTCTATCCATTCCATAAAAAAGTTTCCTTAATTCATAAGCCCACAAATAAATTTCATATTTTTGTTTAAAAATATTTTGAAAAACAAGTATTATATAATTAAGTTATTTAATAAAAAAATTTCTTATTTTAATTGACTAACTACTATTTATTACCATAAATATACATTTAATTTCTTTAATTTTTTGTCTCATGAATTAAAAATATTCATTGTATTAAATTTGATTATTATTTTGTATTATTCTTATTATAAACTGATAATTAACTATGAAACGTATTCTTTATGTAATTTATACAAATTCTTGATTTTCATTCAATATGTAATTAATAAAAAATCATTTAGGTAAATTTCTTATATATACCTTATTATATATCACTCTTCCCTTCACATTTCACACGGGCGTGAAATTCAAGCAGTATTGCAACATTGTGTTACAGGAATAATATAATTTTTTCAATTTTTCTAGAATCAAAATTGTACTATATGGTGTAATTATTATTTTATATATTATATTTTTTGTATAGATTATCCAGTTTTCAATCTAATGTAAATAGAGTGGTTGATCGCAAAATACAAAGTATGTGAGGTGAGAATATATTGTATAGAAAAAAAAAGTTGTGAATGGAGGCAATCAAGTGCACATTTAAATTGGAGGTGTCGCACGCTCGCGAAAAATGAACAGAGTCGCCACCAATATATTTATCCCATAAGGGAAAGGAATATCAGAAAACCTGTCAAAGGAAGGAACAAGGTCTTGCGACCAGAGAATCTAGGTACGGGAGTCGGTTACGCGAAGGGGAAGGTATTAGCACCCCTCGCGCCCATCGTACTCGATGGTATCCACCTATGTTTGTTTCTATCTAAAGGGTGTGTACTATGTCTATGTCTACATGCGAATGAATGCAAAAGAAATACGGGGAAAAGAAGGATTATTTACAAATGTGCTCGTTCAAGCCCCGCGACTTGATGCCTACGTATCCTTTTCAGGAATCAGAGCGCTGTAGTTCGGCTCCATAGTTTTGTTTGTTTTTGTGTTTTTTAGTTGGGCGGAGTTAACGCTCGCGCTCTTGCATAAGGGATCGACCTAGGATGCAATAGAGCGGAGATAACAATGCCCTTAAGAAAGGAGAGAAAGAGAGAGAGTTTGAGTGTTTCGAGGAAATCCCTAAAGCAAGGGAAACTCGAGTTACTCTTTGGTTTGTGTCTTTTAGAATTTGGGAACTTACGCCCGAATGGAACCCTAAAGCAAGGGAGATCCAAGCACTCGAATGATTCCCTAAAGCAAGGGAGATTCAAGCTTCCATTCCCTTTTTAATGATTTTCACTTTTTATTAATGTTTTTTAAGTGTTTTCTTTGTATTTTTTATGGGGATTTTATTTTGAATATTTATAGATGTTTTAGTGTTGTAAAAGAAAAAGAAATGATAAAGGGGGAGACTAGCCTAATTTCTAAGCCTAGAGTTATTGTTGTTTTTATCTAAATCCTAATGTTAACATGGGAATTTATAAAAGGAGAATTAAGAAGATATTAACAAGGTAGGCCAAAGATATGGCCAAAATCACACAACAAAATCATACTAAAAACATATAAAATCTAACATGAAAATTGCATAAAAGAATAAAAGAGGCAGTTCAAAAATTAACCTAAAATACTACTATTTTTTTATGACTTTTTATATGACAAAAACAAGGATTCTAATCAAACAAAAGAATTAAAATACAAGCCTAAACTAATATTTTTTTATGAATTATTTCCATGTCAAAAATTAGTTTGAAAGCTTCATAAAACTTCAATGATTTATTGCTTAAAAAAGAGATAGAAAATCTAAGTAAAAAAATTAGCAATTAAAAAGGGAATCAGGGGGGTGCTGAAGTGATTTTCTAATGAACTGAAATCAGTTATAAGGAAAATCTGGGCCTAAAATAGGGGTGTGTGAAGAGTGTGGGCGCTCAGGCCCAAATTCGCTGGAGTATGGTGTGTTAGCAGTGGACAGGTGAGATCCGGAAAAGGGCAAGGCCCAACGCCCGCTAGGGCCCAGCATGCAACACATTACTCTATCCTTTATTTACTAATTGATTTTATTTGTTTTTAGTCAGCTTTTATTTATTTTACTACATGATGGTTATGTGTGAAACGTGATGAATCATTCTCCCCAAACAATTATCAATTTGTCACAGGTGATTTTAAGTGAAATAAGGACAAAATAAGATGCTAACCCAATCACAGCGCAACACATCATTTCCTAATCATATGAATAAGGACGAAATAACAAAAAATGAAAACGGATCAGCAAATAAAAAAAAGCCACGTCAACGGCTTCAAGAAGGCCATGCAGACGTCGGAACTAACTTCCGATCGTCTTCTCCGGTCGATCCTCGCCGGAGCCAATAAGAACAAGTCCAGAAATACACAAAACCGATACCACCTCACTCGAAATTCCACATAAAATCCGAATCTGACATGAGTCTTCCATAACAATCCCTCTAACAGTATGAACGAATCCAAGTTCGTTTTCCTTAACTAACGAGAGCTTTACCAAAATCAACAATACGCATATCAAACAGTTTGTTTTCAATACACAGGATTCAAAAGCACAATTAAAAACGTTCAAACCGCACGCGTTCATATCTCTAATTCAAAACAAATCACAACCTGCAATTTGAACGAGAATGCAACATTCATCCACCTCATACATGTGCATATGAACCTACCTAATGTTACTACAATGCCGAGGAAGATCAGAATGCATACCTGAAGCGAACTTCGAAACGGAAGGTAATAGAACACTCTACAAGCTGCAGCGATCCTCTCTTCTTGATGTTGACACTTAACCTCCGAGACATGGACTCAGAGATCGCATATTGAAATGGAACTCAGATCTTGCTCACGAGTCTGTTGCCGGTGATAGCACTTATGGAAGGTGATGATGACTATTGAAGTATGACGGAAATGGAGGATGGAGGTCCAAAGTTTGTTGAGAATCGGTTATGGTTGAAGGTGATAGGGGGTTGTTCAAGATGAGAGAGAGAGAGAGCGATGAAGATGATGAGGCTGAGATGATGGTGGTTTCATGTAAAAGGCGAGGATCAGTGAAGCTACATGGAGATGATGATTATAGCTGAAGCTGGTGAAGTGTGGTGGCCGGAAAAGTTGGTTTCAATTGGTTAGGGTGGCGGAGAAGTTGGTTAAAGTTGGTTATGGTGGTTAGAGGTGGAGCAAGGGGGAAGAGAGAAGAGAGAGGAGTGGAGAGAGAGAGAGAATAGAAATTGAAAATGGAGAAATGGAAGTGTGTGTATTTATCGTGAGTTGTGAAGGTTTTGTTTATATAGTGAGGTGAGGTTGCTTGAAGAAAGTGTATCATGAGTGTGGGGCTTATTTTCATGCATGCAGCAAAAGTTATGTCATTTGTGGAATATGGCTTTTTCGTTTCAGACTGGTGCACGAGTTTGAGACCTTACAACTCTCACCATGAGCCACCAGTTACTTTGATTCATCCATCAACATGAAGAGCACATGGAATATAATAGGTTTTGAGTTGAAGACATCTTGAGATGAGATCTGGCATAGGAGGAAAACTCGTATGAAACAAAGGTGGGCACCAGCATTTGGACACGCATGCACAGCACAACTCCTGGCCTGGGTCTTCGTCAAAAATGTGACTTTGCGGGGGCATGACTTTGAGTGCCTCTATCTTGGTCCATACATGGCCACTTGCTACCATCCATAGCTTGTTTGGAAGTGGACATGGCAAGGAAGAGTTTAAGATCAGCCTTGTTCAAAATGAGAGCTTGTGGAGAGAGAAAAAGGCATTGACATTTGGCACACCATGTGTTTGCTGAAATGCATGCGTGTGCCTTAAGAATCTGCCTTGGCTGCATGCAGTGTTTGGCCAGTGTTGGGACACAACTTTGAAAGCTTGTATCTCACTCAATATTTGTTCAATTATTCCAATTCTTGTTTCAATGGATAGAGGAGATGGCAAGGAAGAGACGCATACCAAGTTTGCATTCATGGCACTTCTCTAGAGCTCTAAAATTGGCTTGAGATTTGGCATGCCACGTGTTTGTTGAAATGCCAGGTCATGACCTGACTTGTGGCTTAGATTATGACTTGGTTTAAATGAATTTTCAGAAACTTCACACCACTTTAACTCTTCATACAAGCTTCAAATGAAAAAGTGTCCAACTACAAAGTCGTTCTCCTCCATGAGAGGAACAACTTTGATGTTGGAATTTTCTTCAAAAAATGCCATTTGCCGCGTGTAATCTAGTGCTGAAGTGGACTGCTCAACAAGATTTAAAGCATCAAAATTTTTTCTAAGTGTTGGAAACTTGTCTTTTTGCTATTTTGGCAACTTTTTGTCGAACTCCCGATTTTATCCATTCTTCGACTTTTCTTGATTAATTTTCCACCAAAAGTCAATATTTGAATAATTCTTCCGATTTTGACCCAAAAATCAACTGTTCTGATTTTCTCCGATTATTGATGAAATTCCCGATTAAATCTCCTCCAATCAAATCCAGTCAAACAAACACATCCACATAGTCGGTATGAGAATTTTTCACACATAGAAGCCATTCCTGATTGAATGTTGACCAGAAAGTCAACTGGTTGACTTTGGCCAAAGAAACCTGACTTAGGGAACCAGATGGTTTGCAAGCTTGTACCCTTCCCCAATGCCTTGAATTGAGAAGAACCATAATCCAGGAAGACTTCAATGAAAACAAAGCCACATAATCACACCTCAGATCCTCACATTTGGTAGGGAATTCCTTGCCATAAGAGCTCTTTCTTGCTAGTCTTTGATTGATACCAATGATATGCATGCATGGGTATGGATTATGACCTAAGTGATGTATGTACATGAATGTAAAGCCTAAGTCAGTTAGAAGTAAAGGGGTAGGACAAATTTGGGGTATGACAGGAGGTGACAAACATGAAAATAGGTATGACTTATTTAGTGAGATTTTTGATAAATTAATTGTAATTGTTTAATGTTACCATCAATTATATATGACGAAATCTTGAAGATTAAGTATGTATATATGAATTTTGAATGATGATGGTTTTCATGTTTTAATTTCTTATGATTTGTAAAATTTCAGGAAAAACGTTATATTGTTAACCTTATTGTATTTATAATTGCAGCACGTATCTATTAAGTTATGTTTACAACATCTTAAATTATAAGAATGATATAATGTTATTATTTTTTTCATTTAACATTAAATATATTTTATATCTTTTAATTTTAAAATACATTTTTTATTTTTTAATTAATATTTTATTATTATACGAATAGTCTACCTTTTTCGAGAAAAAATATATTACGGGTATCTGTTATATTTATTGAACATAACCACTCTAATCGTTTATTGTCATAAATAAATTCATAACATTTACTATTTATATTATATTATTATTGTTGTTGTTATTATATTATTATAAATTTTTGTACAAATTATTTTATGATATATATGATAGAAATTTTATAATTGCAATTTATGTTTGTTTGATGCATTAAACAATATTGCAAATATGTTATTTTCTTCATTGTTATAATTATTCCTTATAACAATATCAATTTATGAATAATGATTAAATGTCGCACATCTGAACTATATATGACACTCTCTCAAGTCTTTTTTGCTTATATTATTGTTTTTTAATATGAAGATAATATGAATCAATTTTTTTTACAATAATGAAATATTACACATTTGAATTAAATGTCACATCATTTTTGTTGTATACTTATTTTTTGTGCAATTTTTAAAATTCTATAAAAATCAATGATCATATATTTTTATTAGTATAATACCTTTTGATTACATTAAATACGGATACAGATTTGGATCATCTGTTGCATTTTCCGTGCAATACTATAGTAGCTTCTTTATGCTTTTATCTCTAATCTTTTTCTCTTTTATATTCCCATCATTATATGTTTATTTAGAATATAAATTAACTGTGTACAAAAACTTATACTAAGATTTTCAAAAAAAAAAACTTTGTGTACAAAGACTTATTACACGATTTTTTTATTTAAAATTTCTAATAAGGCAATATAATTCTACAAAATTTTAAAAATTTACAATATTTTTTTATGTTGTTAACATAGTCTCTTAAAAGCTCAATCTAATACATATCAAATTTATTATTTTGGCATTTAAATTTTTTTTTGGAAATATTTATGGAAAATAAATTTTATTTTTCAATTAAAAAATGTTTTAGAAGTTAAAAATCACATCACACTTGAACCATATATAATATTTAAAATATGTTTAATCAAACCCGTGCAACGCACGGGCCGTAGATCTAGTTGTTGTAAAAAGACTGATCAATATTCAAAGACTTTTTTCTAAAAGATCTTAAAGTTTGTCTGTTACAAATTTTAAAAGAGATTTTTAAAATATTATAATTTTTTTTATAACTTTTAAGAGATGGTTTTTTCTTTAAGTTTCAAATGGGAATCTTCAAATGTTTTTCTCATCAAGAACTCCCTAAATTATGTTTGTTTTCATAGCATTGAATAATACATATATGATATCATAAGATCATTCTTGATCGACCTATACATGAAGGAAGTAAAACTCAACAACCACAACCTTTACCAACAATTGAATTTAGACCACCTAGTTTTTACTGACTTATTGTTTTCTCAAACCAAAACGTTTTAAAATATAAATTGTGAAATATAAAGTTAAAGGGCTATCTGGTAATACTAAACATTTTATAACATAACATAAACTAGTAGGAAACCCGTGCTATCGCACGGGTCTGGTCGAGGTTTCACATTACATGTATCAAAATATCACTTGTAGATCCAAATATCACTTGTAGAGTTCTTTTAT
This sequence comes from Vicia villosa, assembly GCF_029867415.1. Classification (NCBI taxonomy): domain Eukaryota; kingdom Viridiplantae; phylum Streptophyta; class Magnoliopsida; order Fabales; family Fabaceae; genus Vicia; species Vicia villosa. The sequence goes on along the minus strand of NC_081181.1, from coordinate 72,872,334 downwards.
ATAAATCAACCATATATATTTAACCAAAATGCAAATAAATTTTAGTGAATGTTAATCTCAAAAACATAATAGTTAACAATAAAAGAATTAACAATACATCAATTTTTTTTAGCTCTTTAAGTAAAAACAATAAACATACGGATTAATATTACACGTATTAATGACTAAATTATTAAATATGACATCATATTTTCAGTTAAATAACATTAATATAGTTATAACTTATAATCATTTATCAAAATTTAATTCATTTGTTTGGAATATCAAACATAATATAACTTATTTTACAATTCATAAATATTCAGGTAATTTCAATCAATAGCTGATATCTCATAGATACATTCATATCTACCCGTCAATTAATTTTATAACTTCGAATATATAAAATAGTAACAAAACAAATAGTTAAAAGATAGACATTAAAATGATTCGTCAATCACTGGTATCTCATAGATACGTTCACATCTACCCGTCAATTCAGATGAGTTAAGAAACCTCAATTGAATACAAATGAGTTAATTCTAAAAATTTATTAAACCTATTTGAGATATTAGCTCATTTTCCCAAACGTAAAATGTATAACAACTCCCCTTAAATGCTTAAGAGTTTCTACATTTAATGTATAATATTATACAATATAAAAAATATAATTTTATAAGTTAAAAAAATATAATTTTAATTAAGAAATAAACATAGTCAGAGAATAAAATTTATTAAACCTATTTGAGATATTAGCTCATTTTTTTCAAATCTAAAATGTATGACATCTCCCGTCAAATATTAAAAGTTTCTACATTTAATGTATACTTAAAATATTTAAAAATTAAACAAATAATAAAAATATGAATATGTTAATAGAGTAATTAGATCTTGAATATGTACAATTATAAAAAAATAGAAATTTAAAACCTATGTACGGTAAATAATATATATTTATTCTCATATATTTAAAATAGTCGCATTAAGTAGTCTCCATTGGATAGTGTAATAAATATAAAATCTCAAATTTAAAATGCTTTGTAACTTATTCCCGTTTATAAAAACAATCATAGTTTATTCAATTTATAAAATTGACTATATTAATAAATTTTTATCTTTTATCATTATTTTTTATGATTATCATTTATCATTAAGTTTTCATGACTACCCATTAACATATTTTTAACATGATTACAATTATGAAGTTAATTTGAAAAAATTCTGAGAAGTTTTAGTTATTTCATAAGTTTACAAAAATTACAAAATCTCAATTAATTTTATTTTGTTTTATTAACTTTTCTATAAAAGTCTAAATAATTTCAAAATAAATTTTATCTCAAATAAGGATCTAAATAATTACAAAATAGTTTTTATTCTTATATTTTTATAATAAAAAACTAAATATTTAACTTTGGAATAAAAAAAGATATAAGTTGTAGTAAAAAGTTATAAATTTTATCTCTATTGATTTAGATTTGTTTTTATTAACCTTTTTCTAATAATCTAAATGATTACAAAATATATTTTATTTCAAGTTAGAACTTTTAATTTTAATAAGAAAATTAAATAAAAAACAAATTAGAAGTATAAACAAATTAGTTGTATTATAAATAAATTTTAAATTAATAATTATGAAAAATTATTTAGTTCTCAATTCAATAATAATAATTTCATTCAATATTATATTTATCATTTAATTGAATTTAAGATTTAAAAAAGTCCAGCTTTTGAATGAAAAGCTAAAAAGATTGAGTTTCCGTATCTGCATTAAGAAAATTTTCATCTTCCCGTGTGACCTTTCAAATTAATTGCATTGAGCAACGAAAAATTGATTTTACGTTGAAAAGTTAAAAACATGAGTTTTAATAGCTATGATAATTAAATAGTCATTTACCAGTGTATGTCTGTGCCATTAGGCTTTAACTTCATGAATTATTGACATATTTTAAACATAATTTTAATATATATATATATATATATATATATATATATATATATATATATATATATATATATATATATATATATATATATTCACTTATATTACTTTAGGATGATAAAAAACACGTAAATGAAATTTATTTCATTTTTAACTCCTAAGAATTGTTTTGATGATATACATTAATAATAATAATAATCAACAAATATTATTTAATTTTATAATAATGGTGATTGATTTTGTAATAGATAATAGATTGTATGACAGTACCCGTCAGGATACTTTTAAAATAAATTCATAAAATCACTTTTAATTATGATTCTTCTTAATTATTATTTTTATATCAGTTAGTTCATATTTGTCGTATCATCTTCCATTTTTATTATAGTTTAAAAGTATTCACAATTATAGTTAATATAATAGATATATTTTAAAAAGAGTATCACAAATAAATAAAATATGTATGATAAACAATATATATTTATTTTCATAAATTTAAAATAATCACATTAAGTAGTCTCAGTATAATAAATATAAAATCTCTAATTTAAAATTCTTTGTAACTTATTCCCATTTATAAAAACAATTGTAGTTTATTCAATTTATAAAATTGACTATATTAATACATTTTTATCTTTTATCATTATTTTTTATGATTACCATTTATCATTAAATTTTCATGACTATCCATTAACATATTTTTAACATGAATACAATTATGAAGTTAATTTGAATAAATTATGAGAAATATTTGAAAAAATTAGTAAAAATGTTTGAAATTGAATATTAATAAAAAAAAATCAAAGATTAAATAGAGTATTAAATTTTATATAGGAAAGAGAAAAAACAAAAATCTTTTTGTTCTAAGAATATCGAATAATTATAAATAGGTAAATAAAATTATAATAATTTAGTATTTATTAATTAGTGTTGATATTTGTAGGTAAAAAAAAAAATCAGATCTAGGAATAACTAAAATCAATTGAAATATTGTATAATAATTTGACATTTATTTTTTTACACAACTTAATACATATTTATTAATTTCGGAGGCTACGTGGGGAGCTTAAAAAACTCCTCTCAGATGGATTAGTCGGCACGGAAGGAAGGATACCACTCTATTAAATATATATATATATATATATATATATATATATATATATATATATATATATATATATATATATATATATATATATATATATAATGAATTCTATAGTGAATATATATATATATATATATATATATATATATATATATATATATATATATATATATATATATATATATATATATATATATATATATATATATATATATATATATATATATAACATGGAAGTATAATCATACTCTTCTCGATCGCAACTTTCATGAAACTGTATTAGGACAAAAATTTCATTAACTTTAAAAACAACCAACATATTGAAATCATGCTAAGGTCTTTACATGATGCAATCATGTAAAACTTTATTACCTTAATTTTTTTATATCTATAAGAAATTATAATAAATTATTAAAATATCTAAAATAGTACTATTTTATAAGAAATTATTTAAACCAATATTCTTTTAAGTTCTTTTAAAAAGAAAAAAACTTATAAAAGATTTTTGAACAAAATATTCAAATTATAAAAAATATTTAAAATAAAAATCTGAGATTATATGAATACTGAGATTGTTTGTTGCTGGTTATGTCATGCTGCAAGTTGCAACTCAAAACATGTTTAAATCAGATATCTATATAACTCAAAATCATATATCTCATTTTATAGGGAAGCATTAGAAACCAAGCATGCAAATACTAATAATGTATGTAATGTTAAGTTGGTGAGAAGCATAGCTGAACAACTATTCGAAAATTACAAAAACAGTGACAAAAGATGAGATAAAGGCTACATTGAAATGAAAATGCATCAGCAGTTTCTCCGACAAAATCAGAGGAAGGCTACATTGAAATGAAAATGCATCAGCAGTTTCTCCAGTAAATTCATAGGAAGGCTACATTGAAATGAAAATGCATCAGCAGTTTCTCCGACAAAATCAGAGGCGGGATTAGAAGCATCAACAACACACACTCCTATAGATCTCAATATATAAATTATAAAATCAAACAAAACAAAATCGAACAAAACATCAAAAACAGTTTCAATTTATAATAAACAAACTAATCAATATAATGGAAAGAATTATATTAGATGTGTCAGTAGAAATCTTCAATTATTCATAGCATATATAACTGCAGTTTCATTTCGGCCATATTGTAGATTCAGCCATATTACAGATTCAGCGATATGGCTTTTCCAAAACATCTTCAAGAGTGATTATTGAAGAAGAAGCCGTGTATAATCACAATCACTATTAAGGTCTGTTTGATTTCGCGCATAACCAATGAGGCGAAAATATTGAAGACTTCTGATATTGTACAAAACCAAGCAAAACAGCACATACTAACTACATGAAAATCACAATCTGACCAGAACATATCAGGCTAATTGGGCCGTATAAACCACCTGTGAAGGAAAGGGCAAACATGAAAATCATAATCTGACCAGAACATATCAGGCTAATTGGGCCGTATAAACCACCTGTGAAGGAAAGGATTGCCCTCTGCTGCAAATGGACCCTGCATAAATTAAGGAAACAAAAATGGCTTCAAGTTCAAAATAGAAAAAAGTGGGAATAGAAATAAATATGTGGTGTCAAGCCAACCAACAAAACAAAAGGTTAAATTAGATTCCAAAGATTAACAAACTTGGAAGCATGCTTGTACAATAACAAAAGACAACACTACAAAAAATTCTTATCTTTTCTCAGTCTACCATTCTACTGAGTTGGAAAAGTAAACAAATATATTTAATATAAATTGATTTAAGTGATGATTTAATAGTTACTTATATGTACTCATTTGTCTATTCATTTTTCAACGCATAATAAGTTTTTTATGTGAAGTTAGAAAGATTGTTTACTTGACAGAAGACAAATGTGTTGAAAATATGTTTAAAACTATATTAGCATTGTGACCCATGAAGAAAAAGATCCATTTCTCCACTGTCTGAAGAAACCATATTATCACAAATTGACACCATACTTGTCGTAAGATTTTTCTCCATATGACACTACTAATGAAATCCCCTTTCCTTCCCACCGATTCATGCTTCATCAAATCATCGATTCTTGCTCTCATTTTCAAACTCACCTTTGTATAATATCCGTTGGATTGAAAAGTGTACTTATAGGAGAGAAAACCTCCATGTCTGCCTTAAGAGCATAGTCCTGTAATAACAAAACAAAAATCAAAATGCCTTTAACTCATTATTAACTCTCATTCCAAGCCAAGCATATAACCGCAAACCGCAAAGTAGCTTAGTAACAACAATAGCAGAAAAACACAGGGAAATAGTAAGAACCCAAATTTGTCGCACAAATTAGTATCAAATTAGTATCGTAGAATCATCAAATGTGCATATCAAAAAACTAAACGTACCGGGTAGTTAAATCTAAAGTTTCACAATGTATTCTGATGATGTGGTAGCGAGTTTCAATTTCTGACGCGGTGGCTCTCGAGACGGAGGCATTATGATGGAGGTGACCAGATTTGCATTGTGGAGGGCGATTTGACCAGAGTTTCATTGCTAAAACAATCACACGAAAAACATGATGTTAGCTTTAGATTCAAAAATTTCAAACAATTAAGCATCATATAAGCAAATCAAGTAAAGCTGAGAGAAAGGAAAATCAGAAAAAAAAAAAAAAGGGAAATCAAAGATAGAAGGAAGAAGATTAGACGGAGATAGTGATAAGCAAGAGTTGGGAAGATGTTGTATGCACAGAAAGGAATTAGATACATGGGTTTTGGTTTTGAAATGCAGAGAAAAGAATAGTTTAGAGTTTGAAGAATAAACTCTGGTATATTTATGGTTGGTTTGAAATAACCCAATTGAAATAGTGGGCTTATCGGAAGTTGTGTAGTTGTTGTTTTGGTTGCAGTAATTGAAGGAGTTCTGTGTTTTCCAAGCCAGATTTTGTGGCTTTTTTTCTTTCATTCACGTGGCCAAGGGAGTAATAATGGGTTTGCTTAGATATTTAAACCCAATTATATTCTCAATGCAGCTGAATAAATTATTGCACATATAATCTATTATAATATAAAATAATATTATATAATAACAATTAAAAAAAGAAAAAACCAAATAAATTAAAATAAAATCCACCAATCAAAAAGTGACACAATAGATAGCATTTAATGTCAAATGAATATGGTGACTTTATTTATCAAAAAGACGAATTTAACCATGGAATTTGAACGGTTTTAGTTATTTAGTCAGAGGGCTTAAAATGTAATTATCAGGTACTTTACTTTTTATATATTATAATAGATAGATTTAAACTTAAGTGTTGGTTAGGGCTATCTCAAGTGACAATACTAAGCTATATTTATTAGTTTAAATTTATTCAATTTTAATTAAAGGTGGTGTTTTAAAATTTAAATTAATTATTTCAATAAAAATACACAATAAAATAAAATTCAATTAAATTATGAACTAGAATTCAATTAAAAATACACAATAAAGTAAAATGTAAATTGAAAGTTAAAAGACGGTAAGAGTTATCTCAACCGTCCCTACTTAGATTGCTAGATGTGATTATTTTGATGAAAAAGAAACAAAAATTTAGTGTGATGTACGTTAGATAGATTGAAACATTAAATGGAAGTATATTTAATCTGATTAATTCTTAATATATAAATCTTAAATTCATATATCTTAGATAACACTTAAATTAATACTAAATTATGTTATTTAAATGTTACTTAAATTTATTTAAATATATTTATTTAATTTTTGAAATTAAAAAAAAAATATTATTCATTGTTGTAAAAAGACTGATCAATATTCAAAGACTTGCTTACGCAAAAAAATATTCAAAAACTTTTTTCTAAAAGAGATTAAAGTTTGTTTGTTACAAATTTTTAAAGAGATTTTAAAAATATTATAATTTTTAAAACAAAAACAAAAAGATATATTAAAATTATTATTTGTTGTCATAAAAAAAATGATTAATATTTAAAGACCTATTTTCTAAACAACCTTAGCCCTTGTTTGTTACCATTTTTAAAACAAAGAATTTAAAGATTGCATTTTTTTTGTTATAAAATTTTGAGATTTTTAGAGAAAAAATCAAATGAAAAGTTTGTTAAAACAACTTCTCATTAAAAAAAAAAAAAATTCCTTACTTTTCGGTGGCTGATTTACAATAAATCCATAAAATATTAAAATATAATAAAAATAAAAATAAGATTGAGTTTTAAAAGTTGTTTTAAATATTAACGATCTAACCCTAGATTTGAGTACAAATCAAATCAAATCTTTATTAATTCTAATAAAATCTTCTTACTAATGGCATTATTATATATATTAATCTCATCATCATTGCAATCATGATTTCCATAAAACCTTCTTACTAGTTACATAACACTTTTGTCTCACCATCATGTCTTCCTCAACCATATCCAACACAAACCCTTCGAACACAGAACCCCGTAAAAGACTCATTATTAAACTTAGTTATCCTCCTGGTACTATGAAACGTCATTCAGATTCTTCTGACACAGATGAAAACAAGAGAAGAAAAATTCAACATTCTGAACGACCAACTGTAACCTGCTATTGGGTTGATTCATGTTATAAGACCAAAACAACAACACCTTTATCTTTGTCTCAACCAAAGGGTGTGAAAGAAAGTTCAAGACTTTGCTCAAAAAGCATATTGATGAAGGATTCATCAAAAACATCATCTGTCACAAAGGAGATGGTCAAGAATCAAGTTTCAAAAATAGCAAAATCTGAAGAACATTCAAGAACCACCTTATTGATGGTGAAGGATTCATCAAAAACAACAGATGAAGAATGTGTGTTGAAGAAACCAATGGAGTGTGTTAAGAGGAGGCAATGTTGGTTGATTTTGAAGAGGATGTTGGCGGGTAGAGATGGTTGGGATTTGAAAGATCCTCCAGCAATGGAGTCTTCGAAGAGTTTGGAAAAAAAGTCAAAGGCAATAGGTTTGAAGGAAATAGAGAGAAAATTGAGGTTGTATGCAACACCATATGAGTTTGCTAGCGACATGAGGCTTGTGTTCTCTAATGCAATGATGATGTATCCTCCAAGGAATCACATTTACCAAATTGCAAAAAAGTTCAGTTACAATTTTGAACTCAAATGGAAGTCATTGAAGGATGAGTGGGGACTTGAGGATAGGAAAAGAAGAAAGGCTCACAAGACTAGAAGATACTAAAGATCACTGCAACATATTCTGATTCTTTATTCTTCATTTGTAATAAAATATTCTGTTATCAATTGATTTTATTATGTAAACTGGTTTCATTAGTTTTCAATATAATTCTGTGATTTTATTATGTAAACTGGTTTCATTAGTTTTCAATATAATTCTGTCACAGTTATTGTCAATCTGTTAAAAGCCTTAACATATTTTGAATGAAGGATTTGTAATTAAATCATAACATTGCATCTTTTGTTAAATGTTTCATCTGGTTGATGAGTAAACTGATGCGGAGAATCCATGAATTTTCATTGCATATTGCGTAAAAATTTGCCGTCTCTTATATCTCGGTTTTCCAATCTATGAATCAGGATAAAGCAAGTTCTTCTTATACTTTAGGCCATTTCTGTCAATGCGAAATCTTTCCATGTGTTTAAAAATGTTGGGGAAAAGTGATAGTTTTTATTTGGATGTAATGGTTTTTTACTTCTCTGTGACCATAGTTAGGAATGGCCCATATTGGATTTTAAATAGCGGTCGAGACTCAATCGCGTTCAAATGTGGTCGAGTTGCGGTTTCGGCAAGAAAAACTGTTATATTCCAGCCCCAATTGAGGTTACAGACCTTTATTTAAAATCTGCCTAAGGTTACCAAGTTTAGGATTGTATTAGTACTATTTACAAGCGATACTAGGAATATTATTAGATGGATCATGGACTTAGAATATTCTGTTACATTTAATCCTAACTTATTCTCAATGGACCACACTTGTTATATAAATCATCATTTACTCAAACCATTTGAAATGGATCAACACACGAAATATTCTCAACAATGGAACAAAAATTCAATCTATAGAAAGGATATTTCTTTCATAAAGGTCTATAGCATGACCATATTTTAGTTAATCTAAAGTTAAATTTATTGCAATCCTTAACAAAATAATAAATAAATTACAGTTTTTTTTATTAAATATAAAATTACAATATTCAAATTCAATGTTTTTAAAACTTAAAATTTTTTTATTCTTAATAATTTTATATTATAATTTATAGTCATAAGTTTTAAAATAATTTAAATATATGATCCATACCATCTTAAATATTATCTATAATATTTTTGTACTCGTCATTTATTTTTAAAAGTGTTGTTAGGAAAGGGGTTAGAAAAAAAGTGTCATGTTATCTCAATAATTTTTAGTTTGGAGTTGAATATCGGGTGGTGTTGCAGCCATTTTACACAATGTCAATAGGGTGTTAAGCAAGCCACACAGAGATGATCCCTTGGTTATGCTCACTGCAAATTTCTCAAATGGTTTCAGCATGATAGATCGATCAGTCCTGTTGCGCGAGGTGAGGGTAAAATGTTTATCTATTTTTTTTTATGGGTTGAGTTTCTTTATGGCCAGGTAGCAAGGTTGACCCTTGGGATGGACATATTGTGTCAACCACTGAAGTGCAACAAGGTGACATGTTAAGCCCGCTCATTTTTGCTCTTGTGTTACACCCAATCATTCATCATGTTAGAGACAACTCTAAGCTTCTTCTCCATGTCTAGTATCTTAATGATGGGACTATTATAGGAGATTCATAAGAGGTGGTTAAAGTCCTTGACATCATTCAGGATATAGGTCCATGATTAGGTAGTAAGACTGGGATATTCGTAAAACTAAGATCTTTTGACCTTAATGTGATGGTAGGAAGTTTTGTGAGGATTTGTTTCCGTTGAACATTGGGAGCCCGATGTTTGAGATGAAGTTGCTTGGAGGGAATGTTATTCGAGATGGCGACTTTATTAAAAGGTTGTCCATGAAGAAAGCTTCTAGGGATATTGAACTAATGCACCTTCTACCACAACTAAGGGATTCTCAAAGTGAGCATCTGCATAGGTATTGCCAAATTGTTTTTTGGCCTAAGAGTGTGTCAATCTAATCATATGGAGGAAGCAACTATTTGGTTTGATAAAGAGTTGTGAATGGAAGTTAAACCCTTTCCTTCTTTGGCCTCGGGTGTTACATGCCCACCAGCTTCCGCATGGTTCGTCCTTGAACCACATCGTACTGGGAGAGTTTTGGCTCAGATACCATTTGTAACGCTCCAGACTGCTTTCAGGATGATTGGATGACCCCACAAACCAACAAGGGTCTTTTCAGACTGCTTTGACCTCACTCACACGCTTTGCGGGAAACTTCTCAGAAGGTCACCCGTCTCAGAATTGCTCCAAGTCAAGCACGCTTAACTGTGGAGTTATTACGGAATGAGATCAAAAAGAAGATGCATCTTGTTGGTATAGGTAGTACCCATAAATCCATTTTAAGCTTTCCTTCAACCATGCAGTCCCATACTTGCACGGCCAGGATCCCTCTCATTCCGATGTGACAACCACTCCTTGCCATATTCGGCCTCGGGTGTTACATGTGGTGTTACCATCTCTCGCCTTCTTTTGCCTCGGATGTTACAGTTTTAGTGTCGTGATTCCATATTTTGACCTTAACAATTTTACTAGTAAGGACATCATCTCTCCTAATGCATAACATATTTTGGCGAATGCCCTTTTTATTAAAATTATTAAGGACATGGATGTAAAGTTTGACATCACCAAAATAAAAAAGGTAATTTTTGGTTGTTTACAAATCACACATGCTCAAGACTTTTTCCTTTTTATTCCTATTGATGAGCTAGACCAACATATATCACCGGAGGAGTACCGTACTATCCTAAGATACCATCTTATGATTCCTTTATTTTCTATTGATGAGGTTTTTCTTGTTTGTCGTAAGGCATGTTTGGATACATTTGGGAAAATTCATGATTCATTGTAAGGAGCTTGCAGTCTTCAAATATACTGATACACCCTAGTTAGGGATGTTTTGTTTGATATGTCTTTATGGGTCAAAGTATATGTGAAGAAAAAGGTGCGTGCGATTTTTTTTACTAAGATGCATAAGGGGAGATCGACACTTAGGCCAAGCGATGCTCTGGCGTACATGTGGATAAGAGGGAAACATGCTTGGGTGGACTTGACTGGAGTTCTCCACTGGTGGGTCTGAGGAATGATGGTTTTACCTAGGGGTGGCAAAGCGGACGGCACGTCCCGTTTAGACGCGTCCCGTTTAATCCCGTCCAAAAGCGGGACGGAGCGGGCCAACTTAAGCGTCTGAATTCAAAAGTCAAGTCTGTCCCATTTATTAACGACTTGGCTGGCCGGTCCGCCAATTTTTTATTTTTTAAATTTATAATTTGATTTACTACATATTTTATAAAAAATTTAATTATTATCAAAGAGGCCGACAAATTTTCTTTTAATAATCCATAATAGAACTTCAACATGTCTAATGTTCGAGCAGTTTAAAAAATATAATAAATAATGATCAATTACAACAAAAAAATTACGAAATAAACTTAAGCACGATAAAAAATATGTCTAAATTGATAAACAATACATATCATCCTAATCATATTTAAAAACTAACTACTAAAAGAACCCAATTAAAAATTTACACATGACAAACAATGGTAACAATTACATTGCATAATACATCATAGTGCGTAAAATGATAGTGCATAAAATATCAACATCTGATTTTCTCACTGTTTACATCATATAGACTTTTATATTGACTAATTCCTTAATAGTTAAATCCTATGTATACACTAATCAAATTCTTCCTTTTCTTAAAATCAACATCCATTTCTAAAGAAAACATGTGAGTTAATGTATTAACAACTTAATAATTCTGCATGACATACAATTGTTCTTTTATTTGAAGTTTTTCCAATCAACACATATATTAGAATGTTATAGAAATAATGTTAAAATTATAATTTAATTTGTATGTATAATAATTTAGAATACAATTCAATCAACATAATCCTAAGAGAAGAGTTTTAACAAAAACGAGTAAAAAACTCGTGCATTCGCACGGGTTCTGGTACGAGACGCGCGTTTGTTTAAAATATATATTTTTTAATAAAATGTCCGGTTACCCGTGAAAAAATAATAATTAAAGGATTAATAGAAAAAATATTTTGATCTGTAACTTCATGTCTCATTAATAATTAATATTTTGATCAATAATTTCATGTCCGGTTAATAATTAAGATTATAAAAATATTAAAAAGGAAAACAAAATTATTTAACCTAAAGATTTTATTAAAAAATATATTTTAATTTATATATGGATTAAAAAATTAAATTATTTGGATTAAAAAAACTTATTTCTATTTATTTAAAAAATATATTAAATTTAGTAATTAATTTAAAATAACACTTTCCATCAATAATAGGCTAAATTACAGTTTTTGTCCCCCTATTATTCTCAACTCACGAAATCAGTCCCCCTATTTTAATTTTAAACAGTTTTGACCTCTCATATCACATTTTGATCCAAAATACACTGAGGAGTAAGATTTTTCTCGGCACTTTTTGATGATGTGGCACGACATCTATTGATTTTTTTTATTATCCAAGTCATTTTGTAATTAAATTAAAATAAATTATAATTTATAATAATTAATTAATATTTTTTATTGAATTAAGAATATATTAAAAGAATCTATTTAAAAGAATCTGTTTTATCCTGGAGGCGTCGTGGGTATCTAAGAGCTGCTCTGCATAAATCTGGCAGTACCGCGAAACGTCTTAAAAAAAGCGTCCAGATCCGCGACTCAGCCGATAATTTCCTTTGTTGATTTTTTTTAAAACCGAGAAACAACACATATCCAATAGCATCAGCATCATAAAAGATAGGAAAACTAGTTCGAAGTAGCCTGCAGACAACTTTGTTCCACTACCATCTCTCAAGGTTTGATATATTTGTGCTATTTTTTACTCTGGTACCAGAATCCTTGTCATTTCCGATGCGGCGTTGACATTGTTGTTCATGGGTACACAATTCCAAAGTTTTTTCATCGTCAATTTAAGGGAAACTCACAAGAATATACAAATGAGTTTGATAATTGGCCTGGCTTTTCTTTTTGTGTGGCATTTGTGCTATTTAATATATTCTTAATTCTTAATTCAATGATAACTATTAATTAATTATTATAAATTATAAAATAACGTGGATAGTAAAAAATTAATAGTTGTCGTGCCACATTATCAAAAGTGCTTGAAAATCTTTTACACCTCAGCATATTTTAAACAAAAATTTGAGATGGAAGATCAAAACTGTTTAAAAATAAAATATGGAGATTAATTTCTTGAGTTGAGCATAATAGGAGGACCAAAACTATAATTAACCTTAATAATATACTTCATTTGTCTCAAAATTCTTGTTCATTTAAATTAATAATAATAAATGGATAGTATTTGACATCATCCATTATTTTAAATATATTTATTTTTATTTTATGGTACATAGAAAAATATAATCACTCATTTATTCCTAATATATTATAAAATAGTTTTTTATTTTCTAAATCTTAAAGTTACTTTGATTTTTTTTTTATATTGAGTTATTGAATTTTTTTTAATAAGCAATTATATAAGAAATCGCACTAGGGGTGCAACCCTTACAACAAGAACTCTATAAAGAGTTGAAACAGTTTAAAGGTAATTTGTACCAATCATAAAAAGGGATTCTAGAAGTAGAACTACTACTACCCAACCATCTCCAAGAAAAATACAAAATGTTGAAGATTACCGTTTCAAAACTAAACGTTACGTTCTCAAAGATAATGACATTCCTCGTCAACCAAATACACCAATATTTGGCCTAGTTACTCTTACTGGTGCGGAATGTGAGATTATCACCAGTTTGGTTTTGAAATTTAAATAAAATAAAAAACAATTAAATTTAATTATAAAAATGGAAAAAAAAAAAGTATTCAATAATAAATCTATAAGTTAATTAAATCAATGATAATTAAGAAAAAAATTTAAACACCAAAAATGTTGTTATATTCTAGGCTTAAATGCACTTTTGGTCCCTATAAGTTAGCTAGTTTTTTATTTTCGTCCCTGTAAGTTTTCTTTTTTGGTTTGAGTCCCTATATCTTACTTTTTGCTTGAGGTTTAGTCCCTAAAGCCAAAATCCGCAGGAAAATCTGTAGGTTTCCTGCGGATTTTCCTGCGAAATTTCCTGCGAATTTTGATTTTAGGGACTAAAACGAACGCGAAAGTGAAATATAGGGACTACAGCAAAAAAAAATAACTTATATGGACGAAAATCAAAAACTCGCTAACTTACAGGGACCAAAATTTAAGCCTATATTCTATTATTATTATCAATAACAAATAAATGTTGTTATGGAAATTAAAATAAATTCTTAAAAGTAATAAATGTTCTCCCGTTAAAATCATTAATTTTATTTTTTATCCTATCCGCATTGATTGTTATGATGTTGACTCTTTTCCACTTGAAAAAACTAGTTGCGTCTTCTTAATATCTATCCAAGTTGGAGCCATTCTTTCACTGTGATACAAAGATCCATATGTTCTCATGTTTACGATTGATTATATTATTTTTCTCCTTTAAGATCCAAGAAGCAACCACAATAGCATTCTCTTTCTTGATCTTATATTTATTAAGATGAATTCTTAATATAAAAATCTTAAATTAGTATTATCCTTGAATAAGTATCAACACTTAAATTAATACTAAATATATTATTTAAATATCAATTAAATCTATTTAGATATATTTATTTCATTTTGAAATTAAAAACAAATAAAACAAAAAAATTACTATCCATTGTTATAAAAATATTGATCAATATTTAATGACTATGTTTCTAAAAGATTTTAAAATTTATTTTTACAAATTTTTTAAAATATTTTAATTTTATGATATAACTTTCAGAGTTTAAAGATAATGCACTATCAATGTAAAACAGTTTTACACATACAACCAATCAAAATGTTTTAATTTTTCATATAATTTTAATTTTCTAAAATTAAAAATGAGAATTATTCTAATGCATGTCTCTCATTGATTGACAGTGTAAAAATACTTTACACTGTCTGTGTATTTCCTTTTTTCCCTAACTTTTATGAGATGTTTTTTTAAAATGAGAATGGAATTTTAACGATCCGTGTGATTTCACACTCCAAACGTTATTAAGAACTCCCTATATTTTCGGGGTTTGATGTCAGAGTGTCAAACTACTGGAGGCTCGCACCACATTATAAGTATGAATCACAACATATAAACAAAATAAAATTCAAAACTATGATCTTTATTTTGAATCATTTGATTTCTGTTGGACTCATCGTTGACCTAGACAAAAACATTTTAAAATAGAAACTGCGAATTATAATTTTAATGTTAATTGTTTGTTAGACATATCTCAAGTGATAATAATAAAATATAAATTATAAATTTAGTTAAGGGTTGATCAGGGCTATCTCAACTGACAATACTAAGTTAAATTTATCTGTTTAAATTTCAAATAAATAACTTTAAAAAATTTAGATTTATTATTATAGTAAAATTCAATTAGATTTTAAATTAGAAAATTTTAAAAATATGAAAAGCGAAATATATAATAAAATTTGCCTCTCTAATTCAAAAGGGAAAAAAACTTGAAATCTTCTATATGTATATATGTATATGAGAATTTTTAGGTGATACTAGTAATTTGGTTTGCAAATAACAACTGGAAAAAAAAAACTAAAATTAAGTTTAGTGTGATATATTATGTAAAACTAAAATTAAGTTTAGTGTGATATATTATGTATGTAGTGTAAAAATATTTTATATTATCCGTTGATGACAACAGTTGATTTATTTAAAATATTTAACATTTAATTTAATATATATTTTTAAAATAATATATTTGAATGATTATAATGCATGGTGTAAAATTCTTTACAATAACAATGTATAGATAGATCAAAATACATAAGTAACTTGTATTTGTTATGATGAATTTTAATTATATAAATTTTAAATTTTTAGGATTTAGGATTAAATAAAAATTTTGAAAATTTTATATAGTAAAAATGAGCTTCTTGCCGATTTTTCAATGTAAGTTTATAAGAACGAACAAAATTATTCAAATTTAAAATAGAAATATTAATTTTTTAAATTAAAAAAAAATGAGGAGTCCAAAACATATTTAAAATTAAATAAAATTAAATAGAAATTAATTTTCCATGTAATCGATAAAATGTTGTTAAAAGAAAAGTAAAGCATTATTAGCAGTGTTTTAAAAACCCAGCCGGACATCAAACCTGTAAGGGTACTGGGTCACTGATCTATTGGTCGAACTACTAGATCACTGGTCGAACCGCATGATTAAACTAGGTTAAACCGGATAACTCGGTTGGATAGACCGGTCGGTATAACAAAATTATATAGGTAAAAAATCTGTCGAACCGGATGATTCAGTATCTACAAAATATAAATAGCACTTAAATTTTATAAATTCATAATTTAAATTTAAATTTTACACATAGGTATCACACACAATAAAATATTACATAATTATAAAATATAATTGCAAATAAAAGTTTAATCGCTACCTAATTTAATTGAATAATTTATAACAAAATAATTCAATTGTCTACTAAATTTAATTTTAATAAAAGAAAAATTATTTCAATATTGAGATCTCCTTTTTCAATATCAAAATCATCGGTAACAAAATCAACCGCATCTCCAACAATTTTTTTAATTTTTTAATTTTTAGTTTTTATTATAATAGTCAAAACGACGTTATTTTAATTTTTTAAAATTAAAAAAATTACAAAATGCATTTAAACTTAAATTTAGAGTTAAGTGTTGGTTAGGGTTATCAAGTAACAATACTAAGCTATATTTATTATTTTAAATTTAATTAGTTTTAATTAAAGGTCACGTTTTAAAATTTTAATTAGCTATTTCAATAAAAATATGCACACACCTCACCTACCACACATAAACATGCACCTGAGGATGATCATTTGGATCCGGATGAGTATGATATTGATTTGGATGGGGACAATATTCAGTTGGATGGCGACGATCTTCAGGGGGTAATTCGAGGGAGATTTATATCATTGATGAAAGATATTATATTTAGCCCGTTGGAAGTTCGTAAGTATCTTATTTATAAATTTTTAATCACTACGCCAAAATAGCTTTTAGACAGCGCCCCTTAGACAGCGCTTTTATACAAAAGCGCTGCTATATGTAAAATAAAAAATAAAACACGGAAACTGTGTTTAAAAAGGAGTGAAAGCGCTGGTATAGGTCAGACTTTAGACAACGCATATTGAAAAGCGCTGGTATAGGACCACATTAGTAAGCGCTTAGAAAAGCGCTGGTACAGAACCACATTAGACAGCGCTTTTTCAAAAAGCGTCGTATAAGGTCAAATAAATTTAAAAAAAATAATTTAAAAGCACTGGTATAGGTTCACATTAGAAAGCGCTTTTGGGAATTGCTGCTTTAGGGTCAAATTAGAAAGCACTTTTTGTAAAAGCGTTGCCTTAGTTGGATTAAAATTTAATTTGAAAAATAGATTAGTTCTCCTAAACAAAAAATCTATTGAATCCCTAAATCACGAACAAAAGAACAAATCTCATCGTTCTTCTTCTCTAAATCACGAACATCGTTCTTCTGTTCCATAAATCTACTGAAACCCTATCATTCTTATTCTTCTCCGAAACGAAAATTGCTTATGGATCACGAACAAAACCAGAAGCCCTAAATCCCTTCCATTTTCTTGTTTATACGAAGAACCCCCTTCCTCTGAAACTTCAACTACGACCGGTACTCCATTCCCGTTCCCATTCTTCTTCTTCCTCTTCTTGTTTTTTCGTATTCACTATTAACTCAATTGCTTGAATCCTCTGATTGCATGCGTACGGACCTAGCATGCTCCCTACCCTAAATATCATCGGCGATGTTGTTCTCGTCGAACACCTGTCTCCGCGGATTGGGAAAGTCGGTCACGGTGACTTAGTTCTTGTGACGTCACCTTTGAACCCTAATCGGAACTTGATAAAGCGTGTTGTTGCTATGGAAGGGGATACTGTTACTTTCTTTGATGCTTCAGGTTTTGTTTCCTCTAGAACTGTTGTGGTGTGTGTGCTTAATGGTTTGTTCTTTGTTTTATCCTTTGTCTGTTTTGGTTTTGATTTTGATTTTTGTAGTTTATTTGAAGTACTTTATCTGTTTGCAGGCGTACGGACCTTGCATGCTCCCTACCCTAAATATTACCGGTGATGTTGTTCTCGTCGAACACCTGTCTCCGCGGATTGGGAAAGTTGGTCATGGTGACTTAGTTCTTGTGACGTCACCTTTGAACCCTAATCGGAACTTGACAAAGCGTGTTGTTGCTATGGAAGGGGATACTGTTACTTTCTTTGATGCTTCAGGTTTTGTTTCCTCTAGAACTGTTGTGGTGTGTGTGCTTAATGGTTTGTTCTTTGTTTTATCCTTTGTCTGTTTTGGTTTTTGATTTTGATTTTTGTAGTTTATTTGAAGTACATTGTTGTTAACTATCTAGCACTGACCTATTCCCTGGCATTTGTGATTATGTCTAATTTATTCTTTTTTTACAAATTATTACGGGCCTGTTAGTTGCGTAGTCGTGTTTGGGGTGTCTGCGCTTCTTGAGTTGTGAAAATATGCCCTTGATTGCTCTCACATTAGGTAAATTATTATGATCGGGGTTTTTCTATTGTTCACTTAGGGTCTTTTGTAAGCTCTAGTAGTTTTGTCCGTATTTTAAAGACAACTTCGTAAGTTTAAAACTATCCTAAGCCTTAGTTCTCCAATGTGACACTCTTTTGGAATCCTGGAACAGTAGTCCCCAATCTAGGTTCATGGGCTAAAGGATCTATTAGCGCTCACGCGTGATTTAAACCCTCTTTCAATTGTCAAGTATGTATCACTTCTTTTCTGTGGTGCTGTTTGTTTTTGGTTTTATATGAATGTGAGTCGTTACAATCTGATCTTTAGTTAAAATCCTCCTCATTAGGTTGAGGATAATGAATGCTTATAAACTACTGTTAGCCTTGGTTCTTAAACAATATGAAACTTTTTGTTGTACCGAAATTATTTTTCAATATCGGTTATGGAAATGGCTATAATCACAAGCAATTCATGCTGTTGTGGAAATTTATGATCAAATGTGGATGACAGTCTTAACTGTAGTTGCAGTGCAGAGAAGTATGCGAATATGTTGTCTTGGAAAGTATCACATGAATGTTTTATTTTGCTGCATTATAGTGAGTGGGAGAAGGTTTAAGAACTGTGGTCTTTGAGATTGCAAGCCATTGATTAACATGTGTTCAATGAGAGGGTTATACTTGTGTGGTATGTCCCATTTAGATGAATCTTTTGGGTTGTCCATTCAATTGAGTTAGATGTCAAGTTGATAATTTCAGTGAACGGATTTAATAAGAGAATGATTGGATGCAATTTCCTACTTCTTTCACATATATGGAATAGAAAGTACAGTTTTATCAGTGTGTTTTTTCAAATTAGGTAATTCATAAGGTTCCATATAGCATATATGCTGACTATTTTCAATGACCCTTAATGTAATGCATTTATCTGATTTGCTCACTTGGTAGTCGTCATTAGTTTATCGTAACAATTATGATAAAAGTTCAGTTATTTGATTATGGTGTCTAGTTATGTTACTTGAAATATCCATATGCTCTTGGCTGAGGAAATTGGTCATTTCTTAGATTGCAATACTGATTTACTCAAGCATACAAATATCCTTGATTCCATGTATTAGAGCATCTTTCTGATCCAATTCTCCTTTTTGAGTCTTAAAACTTTATAACCATAATAATATTATTTAATTTCTGTTTATAAGGTGACATATTGTGTCAACCACTGAAGTGCAACAAGGTGACATGTTAAGGCCGCTCATTTTTGCTCTTGTGTTACACCCAATCATTCATCATGTTAGAGACAACTGTAAGCTTCTTCTCCATGTCTGGTATCTTAATGATGGGACTATTATAGGAGATTCATAGGAAGTGGTTAAAGTTCTTGACATCATTCAGGATATAGGTCCATGATTAGGTAGTAAGACTGGGATATTCGTAAAACTGAGATCTTTTGAACTTAATGTGATTGTAGGAAGTTTTGTGAGGATTTGTTTCCGTCGAACATTGGGAGCCCGATGTTTCAGATGAAGTTGCTTCGAGGGAATGTTATTCGAGATGGCGACTTTATTAAAAGTTTGTCCATGAAGAAAGCTTCTAGGGATATTGAACTAATGCACCTTCTTCCACAACTAAGGGATTCTCAAAGTGAGCATCTGCATAGGTATTGCCAAATTGTCTTTTGGCCTAAGAGTTTGTTAATCTAGTTATATGGAGGAATCAACTATTTGGTTTGATAAAGAGTTGTGAATGGAAGTTGAACCCTTGCCTTCTTTGGCCTCGGGTGTTACATGCCCACCAGCTTCCGCATGGTTCATCCTCGAACCACATCGTACTGGGAGAGGTTTGGCTCAGATATCATTTGTAACGCTCCAGACTGCTTTCAGGATGATTGAATGACCCCACAAACCAACAAGGGTCTTTTCAGACTGCTTTGACCTCACTCACACGCTTTGTATGGAACTTCTCAGAAGGTCACCCATCTCAGAATTGCTCAAAGTCAAGCCCGCTTAACTGTGGAGTTCTTACGGAATGAGATATCAAAAAAAATATGCATCTTGTTGGTATATGTAGTACCCAAAATCCTTTTTAAGCTTTTCTTCAACCATGCAGTCCCATACCTGCACGGCCTCGGGATCCCTCTCATTCCGATGTGACAACCACTCCTTGCTATATTCGGCCTCAAGTGTTACATGCAGTGTTACCATCCCTCGCCTTCTTTGGCCTCAGGTGTTACTGTTTTAGTGTTGTGATTCCATACTTTGACCTTAACAATTTTACTAGTAAGGACATCATCTCTCCTAATGCATAAGATATTTTGGCGAATGCCCTTTTTAGTAAAATTATTTAGGACATGGATGTAAAGTTTGACATGACCAAAAGACAAAAGGTAATTTTTGGTTGTTTACAAGTCGCACATGCTCAAGACTTTTTCTTTTCAATTCCTTTTGATAAGCTAGACCAACATATATCATCAGAGGAGTACCGTACTATCCTAAGATATCGTCTTATGATTCCTTTATTTTCTATTGATGAGGTTTTTCTTGTTTGTCGTAAGGCGTGTTTGGATACATTTGGGAAAATTCATGATTCATTGTAAGGAGCTTTCAGTCTTCAAAGATACTGATACACCCTTGTTAGGGATGTTTTTGTTTGATATGTCTCCATGGGTCAAAGTATATGTGAAGAAAAATGTGCTTGCGAATTTTTTTACTAAGATGCATAAGGGGAGATCGACACTTAGGCCAAGAGATGCTCTGGCGTACATGTGGATAAGAGGGAAACATGCTTGGGTGGACTTGACTGGAGTTCTCCACTGATGGGTATGAGGAATGATGGTTTTACCTAGGGGTGGCAAAGCGGGTGGCACGTCCCGTTTAGGCGCGTCCCGTTTAAGCTCGTCCAAAAACGGGACAGAGCGGGCCAACTTAAGCGTCTGAATTCAAAAGTCAAGTCTGCCCCGTTTATTAACGAGTTGGCTGGCCGGTCCGCCAATTTTTTATTTTTTAATTTTATAATTTGATTTACTACGTATTTTATAAAAAAAAATAATTATAATTAAAGAGGTCGACAAATTTTCTTTTAACAATCCATAATAGAACTTCAACATGTCTAAAGTTCGAGCAGTTTAAAATATATAATAAATAATTATCAATTACAACAAAAAAATTACGAAATAAACTTAAGCACGATAAAAGATATGTCTAAATAGATAAGCAATACATATCATCCTAATCGTATTTAAAACCTAACTACTAAAAGAACTTAATTAAAATTTTACACATGACAAACAATAGTAACAATTACACTGCATAAAACATCACAGTGCGTAAAATGATAGTGCATAAAATATCAACATCTGACTTTCTCATTGTTTACATCATATAGAGTCTTATATTGACTGATTCCTTAATAGTTAAATCCTATGTATACACTAATCAAATTCTTTCTTTTCTTAAAATCAACATCCATTTCTAAAGAAAACATGTGAGTTAATGTATTAACAACTTAATAATTCTGCATGACATACAATTGTTCTTTTATTTGAAGTTTTTGCAATCAACACATATATTAGAAAGTTATAAAAATAACGCTAAAATTATAATTTAATTTGTCTGTATAATAATTTAGAATACAATTCAATCACCATAATCCTAAGAGAAGAGTTTTAACAAAAATTAGTAACAAACTCGTGCATTCGCACGGGTTTTGGTACGGGACGAGAATTGATACCAAGCAACTGAGTGAGTTTTCAGATCTATGATAATAATTTTAGATCTGTAATAATTAGTTTGCATCCTGCAGTTTCTTCATTATCTTACTCACCTAATAAGAATCATAACAATTATAACAAATATTATGAAAATGATAAAATTTCTCTGGTTAGTGCTTCTAAAAGTAATTAGTCAGTTTAATTTTAAGGCCATACCTTGTTATATTCAAAACTCTGCGGTAAAACTCGATCCAGTCTAAATCCTGAAAAATAAACCACAAAATCATGCAATCAACCACAAAATATTATTAACCATAGATAATTCCTTTTAACAAAAGAAAAACTATCGATTCAAAAGAAAAAATGATTATCAAACCATAACAATATTCCTGAAACACACAAATCCTTTAAAATATTTTTGTCTAAAAAATAATACTTTAATGTTAAAACTTTTGTCTAAAAAATAATACTTTGTCTAAATTAGATAATTCCTTTTAACTAAGCAAATCAGATAAATTAATACTTTTGTCTAAAAAATAATACTTTAATGTTAAAACTGACAACTATAAAATATAAAATAAAAAGCAGAAAAAAGTTCATAAATCTCCTCCTAGTGAACAAAAACCCTAACCACAACACCAGAACCCTAACTTTCACGATCTTAAATCCATTGCCGCCACCACAGATCTGAATGTTAAAATAGAATAACCTAAAAAACATAGCAAATAGGTGGAAAAAAATCTCGATCTGATGCATTTCTTCAACCACCAAATTCCTTGGCACTTTCACTTTTTCCGGCGTAACAACAACCTTCATCAAATCATTAGTAAATTTTTTAAAGAAGATGAAGAGATGGAAGATAAAGAAAGAAGAGGAAGGGAGTGAAGAGAGAAGAAAGAGAGAAGAGGAACCGGCACAGTAGAGGGAGAGAAATTAAGTAGAAGATGAGGAGAAATCAAAACCCTACTGTTATACCCCAAAATTTGCCCGCATCTTTTTCAAAAAAGAAGGCAACAGACTTCTGTCTAAAAATTGGGAGTTTCATATAATTTTGGATTTTATTCCATAAATATCCTGATTTTATGAATACTCGATTTTTAGAATTTTTTTCTTATACGGTATTTTGGTTCGCAGTTGAATTTATTCTTACACAAACGCCAATTACTGTTTATCACTTCACACACGCTGTTTATTTGAGATTTATTTGCAGATAAATAGTACTGACGCAATTGATACTGAATTAAATTTTTTGCAGGCGCAAAGTTCGAGGATTCAAACTGTACTGGTAACGAGTAAATTATTATTAGTTTTTGTTTCCCACTAATTTCTATACTATATTCTATTATTTTCAAAATCTTTTCTTTTCTTTTCAAATCTCTTTCAAAATCAAATCCTAACTTTATTCTATACATCTCTCTTTTCAAACCCTACCATACACTTTCTTTCAAATCCTACTACCACTCAAATTTTCCTTTTTTGTACGGAATCACTTCATTCCCCAACGTCTCTATCCTTCTTTTCACTCTATAAATACCTCTCATTTTTTACATAAATTCTCACATCAAATTTCAACTCATCTCTCTCATTTCTACCTCATATTTATTTTCTCTTCTTCCCCAGCAAAAATGGTGAAATGGATGGATACGTGTTTTCTTATGGTCATCACCGTCTTGGTGGTGATCATGTCCTTTTTCTGTCTGCATAGTCCTGAAAAATGCGGACCTGGGTTGTTTACACTCCCGATCATCTATATGTTGTTATTTATAGCATGGGTTTTTAATCGTCATTTTTAAAGTTTGTCGTATCTTTTGATCTCAAATAATGTACCGTTTATTTGTCGTACTGTTCATTATATTATGTAATATTTGTACTGACAGTATTAAATGTCGTACTATCTGTCGTACTGTAGTTTAATTATCCAGATAATATTTTGTGTGTTTTCTGCCAGTTAAATATTTATCTTTCTGTGCATTAAATATTTTTCAAGGTTATTATCGGTAATTTTGTTCGCGTACAGTATATTTTATTTATTTATTATGTCTGTGTTTTTCTAACAACTCATGTAAATAAATTTTCACCATTAACACAACAAAAAAACAAAAAGAAAAGAATTAACTTTAAGTGTTAAGTTTTCACTTTAACTGCTACGTTAATGCCTGAACAGTCAGTTGACAGTCAAACCCGCTGACAGTGCAATTCTCCGTGTTTTGTACCATCAATCAAATCAATATTTTGCATTTCAAAATTCCAATATTTTTGTTCTAGAAGTCTTCTGACAATCACATGATCAGCAGAGACTCAGCACTGCACAAAAATCAGGTACGCTTAACTGTCTCCTACACAAACAGTCCTTAACTAGGGTTTTTGTTTTTTTCAGGAGAACAAGTTTTTTGAGACCTCAAATGGATTTCATGGACCTCCATATATCTCAAAATACCACCATACAAATTTTCAAACTTCAATTCGCTCAGACGCGCAGTCAGCAGCTCAAACAGTCAATAGACGACAAGTTTGACCGAAAAGTCAACAGACAGTCAAAAATGAATTTTTTTTGTCAACATCCACATTTTGTCAAAAGATCCATCATTTGATCATTGGTTGATCATAATTCATCAAGGAAAGATCAAAAATCAACAAAACCCTAAGTTTCAAAATTAGGGTTTTCTCCTAAAAAGTCAACTGAACTTTGACCGGCCATAACTCTCTTCTCGTTCATTCAAAAAATTCCAACCAAAGCTTGTTTTGAAGGAAATTAAATTATCTTTAAAATGCAATTGATCCCATGGTCATTGGATTCACCATTTGAAAAATATGAGCTTAGACATTACAGGTCATTTTCAAAGTCAACAAAAAGTGGTTTTTTGTCAAAGGCCATAACATCAAGATAACTTCTCCAAATGAAAAAAAGTTTCCAAAGTGGCTTGTAGAGGACATCTTGAGGTTTCTAAAAAGTACAAGAACTCCTTCATATGGAAGTACATAGCAGGCCTAGAGCAAGAGGTTGTAGAAAATTCAAAGTCATGGCCAAAGAATTCAAACTTTTTTATATTAAAGAATTCAAAAGTTCAAAGATCATCAATGCTTGGTAGCTTAAGTTTGAAGCTCATTCATTGCTTATAAATGAAGTAGGACACTTCATTAACAAACACACACAATTGCAGAACCAAATCCATGCTTGTAACACACTTGTATCATACTTGAAATTTTGCAAGAAATTTGAAATTCGAATTTTAAGTTTCAGCTAGTTTCAATCCAAACCAAGTATTCAAACATCATCTCTGAACTTCATTGAACCTATCCAAATAAATTTTAAGCATCAAAGCCTCACAAATCAAGCCACACAAGCCACAGTTTGTTCAAACATAAATCACCTCATATCTGATCATTCATGCATGTTTAATAAGATGTAGACATATATTTGAGTTTAGTTTGATGTACTGGTCGTTTCTGGAAGTTTAATTGAGGTTTGGATGCTTGTACACGAAGTTGCCATTCTAGGGTTCTTGAGCTCCATTTTGGGGTTATTCGATTTAGGCAAAATTAGAAGAAACAAGATATATATCTAAACTCAGTGAATCAAGGCTAGAAGAATGAATAGGTCGCGAATTTTTTTTGCATGAGTTTACCCCTATTCGCTATTTTGCAGGTTTGAGACTCACTTATTACAGCGTTGTTTTTACAAAAGCGCTGTTAAAAGTGGTGGCGAGAGGTTGAAGATGATGAGGTGTCCTCACCTGAGTGGCCAGGGCGCGCGCGCGTTTTAATTTAAATTTTCTCTGATTCAGTGCTTTGCAGGTGATACACGTGCCATGCTCCTTCGCTTCAGTGGCCATCAGATCATGCCAGTCCCTCAATCCAATGCCCCAGACACGCTAGTCCATGATATGGACTTACCAGCTAGCCACACATGATCCAGATTTAATATATTTTTTACATTTTTCTATTTTATTTATTTTTCTTTGCAAAATTAATTTAAAATAGTTTTAAAAATCAGAAAAATATACAAAAAATATTTTTAAGTTGATAAAATATTGTTTTAATTTTTTACACAAAAATATTTTATTTTTCTTAATAGTAAAAATATTTTGTTTAATTAATCAATATATATTTAAGTATTTCATTTTAAATATTTCTAAACCATCAAAAAAAATCTGAAAAATATATTTTCTTTTTATTAAATTAAGTTTATATATTATAAGCTAATTTTGTACATATTTATAATAATTTTCTCTTTAAGTTTAATATATGTGTATAATTATTTGCATAATTATATGTTAATTAACTTAATAATTTCAAAAACAATTTCAAAAATCCCAAAAAAATTAGTTTTGTTTTAAAATTAATTAACAAACATTTTGAACATATTTTAGACTTTATTTTTTAGGTTTAAATTTTATTTCTACCTTCTTTCTCATTTTAATTAAATTAATTATGCATTAATTCTAATTAAAATCAACCATACAAAAAATCCAAAAATATTTCTTTTATCTTATTGCAATTTAAATTCCTAGATAAAGTGTATAGGTTGTCAAAATCATGTAAATAACGTAGTTTACATTTCTCGCACAATCGATGTAATAGCGTAGATTTACTTTCCGCATTTTACATTCCCGCATTTTAATTCCTGTACATATAAAATTGCGTGTATGTCAAAGATAAAAACTGAAGCGTTAGGTCACTAACTTCAAAGATAAAAATATATGAATCAAAACACAATCACACTTGCACCTCTTAGGGTAATCTCTCTGTTACTCTTTTCAAAAACCAATTCTACTGTTTCAAATGCAAATCCAAACTTTTGTTTACATCCGGTCAAAGGAGAATTTTCTAAAAGAAATAGGAAAGGACCTTATAAACTTAGGGTAGATCTCCTAATTGCTTGCTCAAAACAAAACAACAAATGTCTCATGTATCATTGTTTTTCAAAATAAAACTTTCAAAAAAGACAAAACTTGGTATATATCCAAACAAGGATCATTACGAAGTTAAAGCTCTTTTTTTCAAAACATCTTTCGAAAGATAAAACACTTTGTATACATCCGCACAAGGATCATTACAAAGCCAATTTACAAAGATATTTTAAAACCACATACAAGCATTTCAAGGCAAGACAAATGATTCAAAACAACTGAGCTAAGCAATTAAGAGCCCATGGATAACCATGGATACAAAGGGGTGCTAATACCTTCCCTTTGTATAACCTACCCCCGAACCCAAAATCTCTTAAAGGTCTTTTTCTGTTTCTTTTATAAACCTTTCCTTAATTGGATAAAATAAAAGTCGGTGGCGACTCTCTGATTTTCAAAACTAAAAAAAATAAAAGAAGAGTCAGTTCGTTTATCTCTCACAAGAGATATAAAAAACCGAGGGCGACAGAACTGGCGACTCTGCTGGGGATTTCAAAAACAAAATGTTTTCAAAAGGGGTTACCTTAGAGTTTAGATCACTTCGATGTTTTCAATTGCTTGTCTTGATTGTTCTATTTTTCAAAGGTTTGTTTGGGTATTTACTTGTGTGAAAGATTCTAACCCGTATCTCGAGATACCTTAAGTATGTGACATGTACCGATACGGTTGATCTGGTAGTCACCGTTAGTGCCACACTTTGGTCTGTACTGACATCCCTTGAAAACGATGAAGGAGTATGTTAGGCTTCCGAAATGTCATTAAACACTAATTTGTTTTAGAACCTTTAGTTGAATTTGACTTGTGGCCTATTAAGTGACTAGCTTTGAAATTGATCGAAGTTAGTTATCCTCGAGGAATATTTTGATCGACCGTCCGAGCGTCGTATTGAGATGTTGTCTCCAAGGATCATAGAACCTTAATACTATTTTAGGACAGGTTTTAAACAACTCAACTTCAGTGGGGAGGGTATCACCTATGAACCTCATGCAAGCCTTTAAACCTAAGGCTATTGTTTGATTTTTTTGTGTTTGCCACATGTTTGACATCATGACATCATAAGCATCATAAACATATCATTTTCTCACTAATCATTTGAAGGATCGAAGAGTTTACCTTTGTTGTGTTGTTACAGGTAATGGCTCCCGCTACCAGAGATTATATCCGGATCAACATCTCAACAGTATCATCTGAACTTAAGGACTTAATATCAGAATTTCCCAGAAATACTCAATTCACCGAAAATCACGGTCACCTACTCCATTTGGTTACCTCAAAATTTGAAGAGGACATGATATGGGTCCTGTTCCAGTTCTTTGATCCCGAACATCATTGTTTTACATTTCCTGATTACCAGTTAGTACCCACCTTGGAAGAGTTTTCTGAGCTAATTGGATTACCGGTTCAAGATCAACTACCTTACACTGGTTTAGAAAAGATTCCAAAACCTGAAATCATTGTGGCTGCAAAGAGTGAAGTCCAGGGTTTGCTTGCAAAGTTCTTAATGGAAAAGGCTCGATTACTACTAAAAAACAGAAGTTACCTAGCTTTTGAAGAAGTTGTGGCTCTTTTAATTTATGGGTTGGTTTTATTCCCTAATCCCGACCAGTTCATAAGTGTGCACATTATCAACATTTTCCTAACCCGCAACCCGATACCTACATTGCTGGGAGACATTCTACATTCTCTACACACTCGTATCATAAAGAAACGAGGAACTCTTATGTGCTGTGTACCATTACTGGATAGATGGTTTACATTACATCTTCCCCGATCAGTGTTGAGAAACGAACAAAGGATGCAATGGTCTCGCAGGATTATGTCTTTGTCTAATTCAAATATCCGGTGGAACAATTTCTTTCAAAGAGACATTACTATCATTGACCATTGTGGAGAGTATCCTAATGTGCCACTCCTTGGCATCAGGGGAGGCATCACTTACAACCCCTCTTTAGCTTTGCGCCAATTTGGATATGCACGAAGAAATGGTCCTCATGACATGATTATCCGTGGCATTGTATTCGACTACAAAGATGATTCCCAAAGATATCGACGAAGGTTTATACATGAGTGGGGCAGTGTCTACAAAGTGGAAAGCAAAACTTTAGGACAATGGAACTCTATTCCCATGGAGCCTTACCTCAAATGGGTGCGTGCTCGTGCTCAGAAGTTCATCATGCCATATCCCGCTATTCTACCTATGACTATTGAGCCAGAAGTCGAAGGGAGTGAACCTCAAGTTATTCTACATCCGGACATGCCGACTGACCTAGAAGAACTGCAGAAATCTTGGGTTCAACTAAAAGGAGAAAGAGACACCTTCAAAGCACACTGTCAAGACTATGAGAGAAAAGTGTTGGAACTCACCAGACAACTCCAGGAAGAACAGCATATCAACACATTCCTGGGTGTGAAGAGAAAGCGTCCATGGGAGGCCTGAGAGATCCTTTATTTTCTTTATTTTATCTTGTAAGCCCGAAAGAGGCAAATAAAAGAAAAAAGAAAGAAAAGAAAAAAATAATAATTGTTTGACTAATACATGTTTGTTTCTCTTTTGTTTAAACAAATCCAAATTCCAAGATCCTTGAAAACATTGCATATGCATTTCATTCATAAGTATTGCATAACAGGTTCACATGACAGGTTTCTCATCTCCTCGCTGTTTATTTCAGTCAGAAGAGATGGATTCTGAAACAAGCGTCAAGAATCTCGAAGCACAGAACGCCCAAGTTCAGGTAGCAATTCTGGAGCTAGCAAAGGGGCAATAAGAACTGAAATCCCTGATAATCAAGAAGAAAAAGAAGCCCAAAGGATCTGTAGGCTTAAGTCACCTGACAAGAAAGGTCAAAATCCCAGTCAAAAGGTCCAAAAAGGCACCGATACCTGAAATAGTCGGTGAAGGTGATCAAGGAGACAATCACAGCAACCAGGGTTCTGCCAAACCCTCTCTCTCTCTCTCTCTTCTAACGAAGAAGATTATCATTCCGAAGACGAGCAGGGTGATAACAAATACCAGCAGTTGGAGGAACGCATGAAAGCTATGGAGATACAAAAAATACCTGGTCTAGACTTCAATGATCTTGGACTCGTCTCAGATATTGTTATTCCTCCAAAGTTCAAAGTTCCTGTCTTTGCAAAGTATGATGGAGTTTCTTGCCCAAAACTACATCTGAGGTCCTATGTGAGGAAGATACTACCTCATACAGCAGATAACAAATTGTGGATTCATTTCTTCCAGGAAAGTCTGTCGGGTACACAACTCGAGTGGTACTACCAACTAGAAAGTACAAAAGTTCACACCTGGGAAGATTTGGCTGCTACTTTCTACAAACAATATCAATACAACGTTGACCTTGCACAAACCTGTACTCAACTACGGGGCATGTCTATGGCACCAAAAGAAAGTTTCAAAGGGTATGCACAAAAGTGGAGAGATCTAGCTGGAAGGGTTAAACCACCCTTATCTGATCGCGAGCTGGTCGACATGTTCATGGGCACTTAAACTGGCCCTTTCTACAGTCATTTGCTGGGAAGCTCATCATCAGGTTTCACTGACCTGATATTAACTGGAGAGCGTGTCGAAAGCGGTATTCAAAGTGAAAAAATTCAAATAGGCTCCTCCTCTGGTACTACAAAGAGGCCCATCAGTGGGAGAAATGAAATCATTACAATGCACAGTCAGAAAGGTCGCAAAAGCGAGCATCACCAATCTGTAGGGGCAGTTCTGATCTCCGCATCTACACCTCAAAAAGATCAACCGCCAAAGTATACGCGTCGACCAGATGCACCAAGAAGAAATTTCACCAGAATCAATATGCCAATCTCTCAAGCATTGCAGCACTTGTTAAAGGCAAATCTGATCACATTGAAAGACCCTGCAAAGAATGTCAACACTTCCTCTCCGAGTTATCGCCCCGATGCCACATGTGCATACCATTCTAACTGTCTAGGACATGACGCAGATCACTGTTGGGCCCTGAAAAATAAAATACTAGACATGATAAATGCTGGGGAAATTGAGTTCGATCCTCCAAAGACTCCAAATGTTATCACTGCACCTATGCCGAAACACGACAAGACTGTTAATGCTATCATAGACACTGTTTATATCTATGATGTGAGAGAATTGACAACTCCGCTCCTTGAAGTTAAAAGAAAGCTAATACGAGCTGGTTTCTTTCCAGGTTGTGACCCTGATTGCTTTTATTGTGCACACCTACCCAATGGTTGTGAGAATCTGAAAATAGGAATTCAAAAGTGGATGGATCGTCGTCTCATTATGTTTGAGAGACTCCCTTCTATGGACGATTTATGCGAAGTTTTTTCAAATGGGATGAGAATAGAGGACGTCTCAGTGGTTTCTAACATACCATTGAAAATCCCTACCAAAGCTCCTTTCAAAATTTCTGCTGCACCCAAAGTGGCATTTGTAATCATCACCAGTCCAGCTCCATTTCCATACTCCTCAGACAAAGTTATCCCGTGGAGTTATGACACTAATATTTATGTCCGTGGAGTTAAGCAAGATACCTTGACTGAAGAGGCCATGAATTTTACTACTCCAACTGTTGATAATATTGTGGGTACTAGTAAGATTACGAGAAGTGGAAGGATCTTTTCACCAGAAATTTCTCCAAATATTGCTACTAATCCAGTCCAGGTCCCAGTTGCTAATATCAATGCTCGAGGAAAAGAGCCACAAGTTGAACTAGTTCAAGTACCGGTGGAAGTCACTGTTGAAGATCCATCGAGGCAAGAAATGGAGGAAATATTGAAAATCATCTGCAAAAGTGATTACAATATTGTCGAACAACTGGGGCACACTGCTTCAAAGATCTCAATGTTGTCTCTGCTAAAGTATTCAGAAGCTGATGCCAAGGCCCTGATGAAGTTCCTGAAAGCTGCACATGTACCACAGGAGATTTCAGTCGATCAATTTGAAAATTGTGTTGCCTAATGGTCTCGGTTTCTCTGATGCTGATTTAACTCCTGCAGGGAAAAATCACAATAAAGCCCTGCACATCTCTATTGAATGTAACGGCACTACTCTGTCTCATGTGCTGGTAGATAACGGTTCCTCTTTGAACGTGTTACCAAAAGCAGTACTGGAAAAACTTGACTTCGAAGGAGTTGTGTTGCAACCAAGCGATGTTGTGGTAAGAGCCTTCGACGGGTCAACAAGAACAGTATACGGAAAAGTGAAGCTCCCAATCAGAGTGGGCTCTCAGATCTTTGATTCTACCTTTTACGTGATGGAAATTCATCTAGCATATTCCTGTTTACTAGGACGCCCTTGGATACATGGGGAAAATGCTGTAACTTCTACCCTGCATCAGAAGTTAAAGTATCCGGTAAAAGGCAAGGTCGTCACAGTTTATGGCGAAGAAGAATATGTGGTTAGCCACCTGAGTAACTCCAAGTATGTTGAGATGGATGGCGAAATCATAGAAACTCCTTGCCAGTCTTTTGAAGTGGTCACTCCAGGTGTCTCTACTGCCAAACATATTTCTGCTACTCCTACTACAAAAATAACTCCAACTATGGCTTCTCTCAAAGATGCCAAAGCTGTGATCGAAAAAAGGTGGTTGCACAGTATGGGGGCAACTCCTTGATGTGCCTTACAAGTTCGATAAGCTAGGTCTGGGCTATGTTAATGGAACTCAAAAGAACGATCAAAGTCCTCGCTCTGGAGGATTAATGTCACATTTCATCAGCCAAGGAGTGAATGCTATTGAAGACGAGG
Organism: Vicia villosa; assembly: GCF_029867415.1. Taxonomy (NCBI): domain Eukaryota; kingdom Viridiplantae; phylum Streptophyta; class Magnoliopsida; order Fabales; family Fabaceae; genus Vicia; species Vicia villosa. Next base: position 72,839,225 of record NC_081181.1, on the reverse strand, counting down.
GAGTGTTTTTGAACCATATTATTCAGCAATATCCAAATGAAGTTCCACCTGTTTCCATGGAAGTTTGGGATACTTTGGGAGAACCAAGCGGCGGGTATGATTTTCTAGTAAAGTACACTGCATCTCAGAGTTCTTTTATTGCCATGGAAGACATCGTCCCAACTGGATTGGGTGATCAGTTTGAAGATTGCAAAAGTTTCACAAGTTCCATCACTGAGCAATACCAAAGTCCAAAAGAAGTTTGGGATACACTAGGAGAACCAAGTGGCATGTATGACTTTATGGTGAAGTATTCTGCTCCCCTGAGCTCGCAGATCGCTATTGAAGACATCACCCCAACTGGATGGGACAACCATTTCGAAGACAATATGACATTCACAAGCCCTGACGCTCCTGAAGAAGTCTAGGAAACACCAAATAATGAGAATGATTTCCTGACACAATACAAAGCTCCCCAGAATGCACAAGTCTCCCTTGAAGACATCATTCCAATCGGATGGGACGATCTTATCGGGTATCTCGCTCATCCAACAGAAGTATCTCAGACTGGGCTCTCGTATCCAGCAGAGTATCTTGCTTATCCCGAAGGATCAACATCTCATTTCCCCACCAAAGAAATCAATGTTATGGAAGACGAAGAAGACAACTGCAACTGGAGCAGCTGGATACTCTCTGCTCACAACAATGGATTGAACAACTGGGAAGCTGAGGATGTGATCTCCTTTGATCAGGAGTAAATGCAATTTCCTGTTTTCGTTGTTTATATGTTCAAAGATAAAAATGGTTCCTGTACTATCGAACCATGAACTTAAAAGCCAAGTGCCTTGCCCGAAGCACACTGTTCCTTTTTATAAGGGTTTGTCATACCATGATCATGTTCATTCAATAAAATCATGGGACGTTTGCATATTCAAATTTTGTGATCCTTTTTGTGTCTTTCTTTGCTTTATTCAATTTCAAATAGCTATGTGTTCTTACACACACCTGTCGCACGCTCGCGAAAAAAGAACAGAGTCGCCACCAATATATTTATCCCATAAGGGAAAGGAATACCAGGAAACCTAACAAAAGAAGGAACAGGGTCTTGCGACTAGAGAATCAAGGTACGGGAGTCGGTTTCGCAAGGGGAAGGTATTAGCACCCCTCGCGCCCATCGTACTCGATGGTATCCACCTATGTTTGTTTCTATCTAAAGGGTGTATAACTATGTCTATGTCTAAATGCGAAATGAATGCAGAATGTAGGGAAAATAAAGAATTGTACTCGCACGGGCCCTACCCCGCTGCCTACGTATCCTTTTCAGGAATCAGAGTTACCGTAGCTCGGCTCACGATTTTCTGTTTGTTTTGTGTTTTTTAGTTGGGCGGCGTTAACGTTCGCGCTCTTGCATAAGGGATCGCCTACGATGCGTACGAGCGGAAATAACGGTGCCCTTAGGTGCCAACGAGGCAAAAGAAAAAAGAAGTGATCGGCTCACGATATATATATATATATATGATGACATTCCTTTTCACTCTTCTTCTACTTGATCTCCTCTTCTTGAGAGCTCTCCTGGGTCTCAAAGGTTTGCTACAACCACATCAGATTTCAATAACTTAGACTTCTTCTTGATCCTGAGGAGGGTTTTGCATAGGAGCTCTGGCCTCTACTGCCACAGTAGTTTCTATACTCTCAGCATTGTTGGAAGTTTCAATAAAATTACTCATTTTGATTCTTCCTCTTCTCTGATTCCTTTGGATGAAGTTCTTTTTGTGTTTTGGGTTCATAGAGAAATTCAACTTCTATATTGGGTCTCCTAATTCTTCCTTTTCTCTTAACTTTGAAAGTTTAAAAGCCAAAATATTTCATGTATGTCAAGTTTGCTCATTATTGGGTCTCCTAATTGTTGTTTCTAGTATCATATGATTAAGGATTATTTAGAAATAATATCACAACAGTTTTTAATTCAACCGTTATAATTAGAATAATAAAACCCAAAAATGATGTTGTAGGAGTCGAACCCAAGACCTTTACGGGATGGCCATTACTAGTCGTAATTCATCAGAAGGCAGCTTCATATTCCTTTTTCTTTCAGTTATTTTATCTTTTCTTTCATGTTCCAGTTTTTTCTTTTTTTGTAAAACCTCTTGAAGGCTATAATTATGTGTTGAGGCCTATAAGAGGCTAGAATCGGAAAAAGACACCAGTACTTTTATTATAATTTAGCTTTTAGTTTTAAGTTCTTTCATTTTTCTTTTGAAGCTTTACTACTATTGTATTGTTAAAGACTCTTCAGAGTATTTTAATGAAAATGTTTGTTTTTGAATTATTCAGGTTCTAATTTCACGTATTACTAATAATGTTATCATATATGCATGTTATATCTCTGTTGCTTTATCGTTAACCATGTCTGAGTAATCCATTTTAGAGTCTAAAACATGAGAATTGTCATACCTCGTGAAATTCGTTTAAGTATAAATTGAAACGAGAATCTTATTTTATTTTGTAATTTCTCTTTTAAAGTAAAATGTTCGCTACGAAAGTAGAAACACATGGATGTCGTTTAGGCACCGGAAGGGTATAAGTGATGTCTAACTTAGAAATTCAGACAATTGATTTTGAGACTATGAAAGTGTTTTTTGAGCCAATTAAGGTACTTTTCTTTTATAAACGGGTCTTTAAACACACAAATTGTGTTGCGAAAGCAGATGAATTGTGAGTTTAGAGCTCGGTAATGTGCCGACGTAAGTGGGCATTTCCACTAGTTTTATTTGTTTCTAAAAAAATGTAATTTTATAATAATTGATACAATAACTTGTTTGAGTGAAGTTGGAAAACTAGAATCAAATTAGTGGAATCTTTTTAATTATTATTAAGAATGTCACTATTTTTACTTTATTTTTGCACAAAATCATTAAATACTTTATCATCTTAGATAAACATCGATACGATAGAAAATGGTAATTGAATTATGGTATCTGAGGCCGATGTGTCTTTTTACGACTTCGATATTGATGTACACTAGCGTATCATAATCCAAGCCCAGTATTAAAATAATTAGCTAGGATCAAGTACTCATGGACCTTTTTCCTAGGGTGCCGTCATAAAGTTATTGTTGGATCATGATTTTAACAAGTTTGCCACCGAAAAAATTACCGGGTCGAGTCGCGGATCGGTACGCTTTCTTTAAGACGTTTCGCGGTACTTCCCAAATTATGCAAAACAGCTCTTAATAACCACGACGCCTCCAGGATAAAACAGCCCAGTTCTATACTATACGATTACTACTTGCACGGTAGATAATCGGTCTAGAAATACACCCTCAGATGGTACTAAGACCATTCAAATATGGTATACATACCATCTTAGTATCTGGTATAACAACCAGTCGTAGTAATTTCTCAAACCAAGAGAAATTTCAATAATTCTCTAAAGAGAATCCAAGAAAAATTTATACTTGATAATTTCTCAACTCAAATGAGGAGAAATTAACATTATTCTCTAAGGAGAATTCAAGAAGGTACTCGGAAAATTCAACGAGTAAAAAGAAAGGGGGAGAAGTTGGCGCTTCGACAATTCGAAAGACGCAGAGTTATGAGAATGAGGAAGGAAAAACTCAAAATAAGTTTTTGGTGTGTTTTGAAATGAAACAAGTGACTTCCTTATATAATGAAGTAAACTAGCCAAGATTTCTAATCTAAGCAATGTGGGACTAAGGAGTTTTTTCAACTAACATACAAAATGGGATTTAACTTTTTCAATTCATCAATGTGGGACTTTAACTTTTTCAATTCATCTCCCTATATTGGAATATATTCATAATGTTCCAACAATCCCCCACTTGAATTTAAAAAAGTGTTTCAGAAGTAACGTCAAACGTTTCTAAGATTGTGCATAAGCAAAGGTGTCTACGACTTGAACCTTTGCGTAGCAAGTAGGATTCCGATTCAACAAGAGTGACACTATTGTCTTGAACTCTATCTCAGACATCAGACCCGCACACAACTTTTCTTAAGGTGTATTCTTAATAGCCCGTGCTTTTAATGGCCCTGCACGTGTATCCCGGTTTAGTGAAGGCTCTAGGAATTCTGCCTCGAAATTCCATAGGAACCGGCCTCAGTTCCACAATCACATAGGTGAGTCTATCAAGAGTACTCCTGTAGCCTAGGTACTCCCTCATACAAAGTATAGATCTCATTAAGAGTTTCTATTATCTCATCCTCTTATTACTTCAGGATTCATGCTTCTTTTATTTACTCTAGCATGATCGCTTCATATTACTCACAACTTGTTATTACCCATTGAACCTATTTCTTGGGATCTCCAGTCATTTAGGTCGAGTTACCATCATGAGCAACTCATTTCTGTATAAGCATTAGTCCCATCTTTTTAGATGTATTATGGACTTTCTCTCTAGCTAATCCTTTCGTCAAAGGATCTGCTAAGTTTTCATCAGTGCGTACATGATCCATTCTTACAACCCCTTTAGAGATACAATCTCTAAGAATGTTGTTCTTTCTTCTTATTTGACGTCTTTTACCATTATAATAACGGTTCTCAAATTTTGCAATAGCCGCGGTACTATTGCAGTGGATCAACACAACTGGCATAGGTTTTTCCCATAAGGGAATCTCAACTAGCAAGCATCTTAACCAACTTGCTTCTTCACTAGCATTTGCTAATGCGATCATTTCAGACTCCATCATGGACTGAGCCAGGATAGTCTGCTTCTTTGATTTCCAAGATACAGTTCCTCCAACTATGTTGAATACATAGCCACTAGTAGCATCGGAATCACCTGACAAGGTATTCCAATCTGCATCACTGTATCCTTCAAGTACAACAGGAAATTTCTAATAATGTAGACCGAGAACTACGGTCCTTTTAAGGTACCTCATGACTCGCTCAATAGTTTGTCAGTGCTTGTTACTCGGTCTACTCGTAAATATGCATAACAATCTTACGACATATACAATGTCGGGTGTAATACAATCAGTGGCATATCTAAGGCTGCCAATGATGCTCACATATTCAGTTTGTCTCACACTTTCACCAGTGTTTTTAAACAGTTTAACACTTGGATCATAAGGTGTGCACGCAGGTTTACAATCAAAGTATTTATATTTCTTTAAGATCTTCTACACATAGTGTGATTGATCCTAAGAAATTCCTTGCACGGGTCTCGTGATCTTTATACCAAGAATCTCGTGTTCTTTCATATCAAAGTTGTTACTCAACAATAATTTCACATCATTAATGGTCTGAATGTTTGATCCAAATATGAGTAAATAGTCTACATATAGACATATGATAATGTAAATGTGATTCTCAAGTTTGTAATAAACGCATTTGTCACTTTCATTCACTTTATACACATTCGATATCATTAAGTTATCAAACTTTTCATGCCATTGTTTAGGATCTTACTCTAATCCATACAGAGATTTGTCTAACTTACAGACATTGTTTTCTTGTCCATGGATCACAAACCCTTCTGGTTGTTCCAAATAGATTTCTTCTTCTAAGTCACTGTTTAAAAAAGCAGTTTTAACATCCATTTGGTGTACTATTAAATTATAAATAGCAGCAATTGAAATAAGTACCCTAATGGATGTTATTCTAGTGACTGGAGAAAAGGTATCGCAGAAATCTAAATTTTCTCGTTGTCTAAAACCATTGGCTACAAGGCGAGCCTTGTATTTATCAATAGTTTCATCAGGTTTTAGTTTCTTTTTCAAAACTCATTTACAACCGATTGGTTTGCAACCAGAACGCAAGTATACTAAGTGCCAGTTTTGCTAGATTCTATCTCATTGTTTATAGCTTCTTGCCATAAATATGCATCCATAGATGACAGTGCTTCTTGAAGATTTATTAGATCTTCTTCTATATTATAGGCTGCATAATCAGACCCATAATCTTTAGAAACTATCACTCTTTTACTTCTTCGAAGTTCTGTTTCTACATTGTTGCTGCTTTCTGTGCTTCTTATCACAAGAATGTGACTCGATTGAGTGCCCCCACTATTTCTCGATTTGAAGGGAAATTCGTATTCTTAGAAATCATCATCATTTGATTCTATGATCACTTTTGCATTTAGGTCATAAAACCTATATGCCTTACTGTTTGCTGCATATCCAATGAGTACACATTCATATGCTCTACTAGCGAGTTTAACTCGTTTTGGATCCAGAATTCTGACATAAGCCACACATTCCCAAGTTCTCAAATAAGACAAGTTTGGTTGTCTTTTCTTTAATATCTCATAAGGAGAGATATTACTCTTTGACTTGAGAACTCTATTCAGGACATAACAAACAGTCAATAAAATTTCCCCCACTAGTGAGATGCAGCACCATAATTAATCATAATTGCAACAAAAAGTTCAGTAAGAGTTCTATTCTTTGTTTCTGCTTTACCATTCATTTCAGGGAAATATGGAGCAGTCGTTTCATGTATAATTCCATGTTGTTTATAAAAATAATCAAAGAACCTAGAATTATACAGTTTTCCTATCACTACAAATTCTTACTAAATCATTTTCAAATTCTTTACAACGTTTTCAAAACTTATCAATTTCATTCACAAAAATATCATTCTTTGTGATGATGGTGTACAAATCTACCCCAATAAACTGACTAAATTTTTCTTATCTATAAGAGAGGAAGAAAAAAAACATAAACATGATTCTTTATAATCTCGGGAGCATACATGACATCCTTTAAGATTGAAGTCTTTTCACAGGTGGACCTTGTTCCACTTCTCCAATATCGACAACATTAGTGGTGTGGATATCTCCCAACAACACTTTCTTATCTTTAGTATCCGTGTATGTCTTAAACGTGACACGATCATAATAAACATGGCGAGAGACGCCTGTGTTTATCCACCAACCATCAGATATATCAACCATGTTGATTTCAATGATCATATGAATAAATTTTTCATTAGCCAGGTTAACCCGTGCATTACGAGCTACACCAAGTTCAAGCATTACAAGATACATTTCTTAGTCATATGATTTGGTTTTTCACAGTTGAAACAAAAGGAAAACAACGTCATTTCTTTGAGGTGGTGGTTGTTGTCTAGTTGGAGCAACTAGGGTCATATAAAGGTTCCCATTCTTAATTCGGTTCATAATATTGAAGTTCTAATTCTATAATGATTTGCCAAATGGCTTTAGAACCACACCGAATTTATTTTTGTTGTTTAAAACAACCAAGACTTTTCTATTTAAACATGTCTTTAATATTCTTCTTTAATGAGAATAATCAGTCTCTAAATAAAAAATTATTTTATTTTCTAACAAAGCATAATTCATAAAAACTTTCAAACTAGGGGCAGTTTGTCAATAATAAAAGAAATTCAAATTGCTTATAAATACATACCTTCAGTGATAATCTTATGAGCAATATTTTGAAGTTTGTGACTTTGAGTTTCTACTGACCTTTCATCTACCATCTGATACTTCACGTAGCTGCTAAAATCATTCTTCTGTTCTCTAGCTTCTTCAATGTCATACTTGTTTTTCAAATTCTCTTAAACATATTTTGAAGTATCGCAATTACTATAATAGTCATACAGATCATTTGCGATTTCATTCAGAATGTTATAATCATTCTTTCTATAAGGTGATTTCTTTTCTGAGCTGTAAATTATTCGCTTTAATCTGTGCAACAGATTCAACTTCAACACTATTACGTGTTCCTTTTTTTAATCCTCAGATTTCTTACCGTTGGTTTGTTCGGTTGACCCAAAGGGAGCAACAAAATGTACTCGGTCAAAATGTTAGCTATCTTTTTCAACATTAAGAAGAAAATTATTTGTAGCCAACATTTGAAGTGACAACTTTCAAACATGAACGGTTTGTCAAAGAAAGTATCCGCAGAAGTACCAATAATTTCTTCAGTAGCCATGGCAATTCGAAACGTCTTAAAATTGTTGGATCATGATTTTAACAAGTTTGCCACCGAAAAAATTACCGGGTCGAGTCGCTGATCGGTACGCTTTCTTTAAGACGTTTCGCGGTACTGCCCAAATTATGCAAAACAGCTCTTAATAACCACGACGCCTCCAGGATAAAACAGCCCAGTTCTATACTATACGATTACTACTTGCACGGTAGATAATCGGTCTAGAAATACACCCTCAGATGGTACTAAGACCATTCAAATATGGTATACATACCATCTTAGTATCTGGTATAACAACCAGTCGTAGTAATTTCTCAAACCAAGAGAAATTTCAATAATTCTCTAAAGAGAATCCAAGAAAAATTTATACTTGATAATTTCTCAACTCAAATGAGGAGAAATTAACATTATTCTCTAAGGAGAATTCAAGAAGGTACTCGGAAAATTCAACGAGTAAAAAGAAAGGGGGAGAAGTTGGCGCTTCGACAATTCGAAAGACGCAGAGTTATGAGAATGAGGAAGGAAAAACTCAAAATAAGTTTTTGGTGTGTTTTGAAATGAAACAAGTGACTTCCTTATATAATGAAGTAAACTAGCCAAGATTTCTAATCTAAGCAATGTGGGACTAAGGAGTTTTTTCAACTAACATACAAAATGGGATTTAACTTTTTCAATTCATCAATGTGGGACTTTAACTTTTTCAATTCATCTCCCTATATTGGAATATATTCATAATGTTCCAACAGTTATCTCACTCCACATCTTGTCACATCTTGTTATTATGTGCTTGCAAGTATAGATTGAAGGAGAGTTTCAGTAAGAGGTGTCAAAGGCACTCAATATTTAAAATTAGGGAAATGCTATCCAGTGTCTCCAAGGTAATGGTTAAGACCTTAAAATAGTAAATTTATCTTAGTAATCTGCGTATTTAATGCCTTTGAAATATTAAATTTTCTATAAAATATTTTCTTTTTTTGGAATGCTTAACCATTGCCTTGAGGGCACTAGTTAACAACACCCTTGAAATTAAATATGCTTGCTAAAAAGTCAAAGGAGGCTGAGGAACTTGATCAACGGGAGCATTTGGAGCATAAATCCAACATTCAATCCTTTTCAACACTTCATTTGATTAAAATCTTTTTGGTTTTAGTCTCTAAAATCAAATTCCGCGGGAAAATTCGAAGGAAAATTTCAGGAAACCTATAGATTTTCCTGCGAATTTAAACTTTAGGACTAAAACCAAAAGAATTTTAACATTCAATAATCATTTCCAAGAAAAATAAGATACAGGGACGAAAATCAAAATCATGCCAACTTACAGAGACCGAAAAACTATTTAAGCCAAAATTTAATATATAAAGTAAAATGTAAATTGAAAAGTTAAAAACGGTAAAATTTATCTCATCTCTCAATGTTAAAACGGAAAAAGAAACAAAATTTAGTGTGATGTACGTTAGATAGATTGAAACACTAAACGAAAGTATATTTATTCGGATTAATTCTTAATATATAAATCTTAAATTCATATATCTTAGAGAATGAATCTCACTCATTTCTCTCCCATTAATTAATGTTTGAGAAATAGATTAGGGAATGAATCCCACTCGTTTCTCTCCCATTAAGTAGTGACCGAGAAACAGATTAGGGAATGAATCCCACTCGTTTCTATGCCACTAAGAGATTGAGAAACAGATTAGGGAATGAATCCCACTCATTTCTCAATCACTCTCTTAATGTGATTCGCATCTTCCTTTTATTAATGTTTTAAAGAGTTAAAAAGAAAAAGAATGCAAAGGGGGAACTAATCCTAAATTCTAATCTAAGTTGTTATAATTCCTATTTATGTACAAAAGGAATCTAAAATAGTACTAACAAAAATAGGCCTAAAATAAGGCCAAAATACGAGCGATAAAATCACACAAGCATCATACAAAAATGAACATGGGAATAGTACAAAACGATTCGAGCACTAGTATAAAAATGACACTAACAAAACTACTATTTTTATGGGTTTTTATAAAAGAACGCAAATGTCAAAATTAACCTAAAAGATCTACTATTTTTTTTTTATGAGCTTTTAGTATCAAAATTACCTAAAAATCTAACAAATTTTAATGGTGATTATTTATTCTATGTCAACAATTTGTATTAAAGTCTAAAAAATTAGCATTTCATCACCTAAAAGAAAAACAGAAAAAATCTAATTAAACCTAAATTCTAGTAATTAAAAGAAATAGAAACAGGGGGGTTTAAAGTTGAATATGGTGGTGCATGAGTAATTGTGGGCGTTGGACCCAATCAATAGCCCAACAGGTTTTTTGTTTCAGATTTAGTGTGGCCAAAAAGTGGTAGGATGGGCCATAAGGGAGTGTAATCAGCATTTCTGCGCAAGGCCCGTGGAAGTATTGTTTTTATTACAGAATGATTTGCCAAAAATGGCAGCATGGGTCTCAGGGGGTGTATACAGATAGCAATTCGTGTGAGCAAGGCCCAAGGTTATGATCCAATTCCACTTATCTTTTGTATTCAGATTTTATTATTCAACTAAGCTCCATTACTGTCAATTAATCTACTTAATATAAATGTAAGGTTGTCATGATGGCAACCCTAGAAAAAAATCTTATGTGTCATCCTATGCTAGCTTCATGCTTATGTGTCATCTTCACAAAATTCTACCAATTAATAAATCTCTCATTTCTAACTTAATATATATATATATATATATATATATATATATATATATATATATATATATATATATATATATATATATGTATGTATATATATATATATAAGTTATATATAATTTTATAATATATTATATTTATTAATATTTTACAAAAAAAATGAAGAAAACAAATTATAAAATTAGTAGGTAAAAAACCATAAATTTTTATAACTTTTTAATATAAATTAATAATTTATGTTTAGTATATGTAAATCTCTTAATCTCTCATTTCTAATTTATATATATATATATATATATATATATATATATATATATATATATATATATATATATATATATATATATATATATATATATATATATATATATATTACTAATTTATTTTTAGTTAATACATAATAATAATAATAATAATAATAATAATAATAAAATAATAAATTAAAAGAATATAGTTTAAAGAATGCAAAATTTATAAGAAATTTTAGAATTAAAATTAAAAAAAAAAACTCATAAAAAGAATTTAGTATCAATTTATTCATATTCTTTTCTATTTCTTTTATTTTATGTCTATTCAGTAACATCAAACCATTCAAATTTTTAAAAACTTTTAAGCATTGGGTTATATTTCATATTTGTTACTTACAAAAATAATATAAAGAAAGCAAATTATAAAAATATTATGTAAGAAACTTATATTTTAATAATTGTTTAATATAAATTAATATTTTATGTTTAGTTAATATGTAATAATAAGAAGAAAATAAAAGATTATAGTTATAGTTATAAATATAAGTTTAATATGTAACTGATTAAAACCATTTTAATTAACAATTTATTTTAAAACAAAACTGTTATTTATTAAATTTAATTATTACATTAATAAATTACTTAATTATTTATCATAAACTATTACGAACACACTATATTAATGATAATATATAAACATTAAAAACAAAAAATAAATGCATTTTTGATTATTACTTAACAAATTATATTATAATAAAACGGTATCTCCATAAAATGTTTTTATTGTGTATAGTATCATTTGTAATGTTAATCATAATGACAATTTTCTTAACCTTTTCAATTTCTTCAATTAATAAAGAAAACTTATTCAATATAAATAGGTCCTATCTACCACCCAATCCATATGAAAATGAATCGAGGAAGAGAATTGCAGGTGAAGGGGTTAAGGTGATGGTTATGGAGATAATTGGAGAAGGAGAGGATGAAGATGAGAAGAAGTGAAGAGAATAGTGTAGAGGGAGAGATTGTTGGTGAGTGAAGAAGCTTCTGAATCATGGTGGTTCTAGTTTTATAGAAGTTCAAGATGAAAAAGATAAGGTTAGTTCCACTCTTCATTTTCTGATTTCTGTTATATTCTGTTGAGTTTCTCTTATTCTGTTGGGTTTGGTTAGTATGTGGTGGTTGGTTCTGTTATAGGTTTTTTGAGAGTTAGTTATGGTTAGTTAGGTAGTTGGAATCGGTTACAGGTGGTTTTTTAATTCTGTTATGGATTAACTAGTTTGTTAGGGAGTTAATTACTAGTTCTCTGTGAAGTTAGGAAAATGGCAAGGTTTGAAAAGAAAACAGTTAGTTATAGGTTTTGTTTAGTTTGGATTTCTGTCATAATGCTGAATTAGTGTGAACTGTTTTTGAATTCTGGTTTTGCTGCAGGTTGTGTTAGCTTTTATGAAGTAAGTTTGGGTATGGCATAGCTGGACTGATGTGGTATGGTGGATTGTGCAGTGGTTTTGTTCTGTTTTTTGTGGTGGTGCAGGGTTGTATGTATGTATTTGGTTTTGACTGGTTTTTGAACTATGCAGGTACAGTTTGTTGATATAGGATGCAAGGTTGGGTTGAATTTCGTGGGGCTGCGAGGAATGGTTCAATTGCAGGTTTGTGGATTAATGTAAGGTCTCTATTTCGAAACCGCGGCATGTTCGGTTCAGTTTTTTTTCGTGTGGATGTGGTAATGATATGTGAGGATTGTATGAATGTGAATTGTTAGATATGAATCGGTGAATGTATGTGACTGTTCTGAATTGTTTATGTTGCTGGTTTCTTTTTGTGTTATTTGCAGGGTTTTTTAACAAGTGAAAGTGAGGAAGGTGGCTGCAAGTTGGTTGGCTGAATGTATTATGTACTGATGTGGATTGTTTTTGGTTTCAAAATGCCGGTGCTTATAATGCTTTCACAAGGCTGGCTGTAAGTTCATGGAAGCAATTCGTGAGCGATGCTTTGGCAAAGTTCAGAAGAAGATCGACATGAAGTTTTAGGATCAAAGAAGGACATAGGTTTAGAAATTTTAGAATTTAGGAATTTGATGTAATGGGAATAATTGAAGTTGTAATGAACTTGTGATGGATTTGGTTGAATGGGAGTAATGAAAATGGCTCTTTTTTGTAATGAATATTGGATAGAAATTTGGAAGGGCTTTGTAAAATGGATTGAACTTTGGAAATGTAATTTGACCTGAACCTTAGAATAGTGGAGTGTTGAATTTTGATTTGAATGTTGACCTTTTCAAATAAACCTTGACTTTTCCTTGTACTTGTAATGGATTTGAATACATGACTTCACTCTTGTACTTTAAGTAGTATATGATTCTTGCATCTTCTCTCATACTCATTTGAATTTTAAATTCAAAACATATACTTTCTTAGATTTCCATCTTTGCAAACTTAGTGAAGCAATCCAAGTGGAATAGTAACCAAAGATATGGATCAACATGAATTTAGTCAAAAGGTCAACTTTGCTTGATGTAGTCAACAACCTTGCAAATAATCTCCACATGTCTTTTTCCCTCAATAAATCGATAACATCTTTAATTGACTTGCAAGACATTCTTAAGCATGTCGAGACCACCAAATGCCTAGGGAAATAAACCCTAAGTCAAAACATTCCATGTGAATAGAATTCCTCTCATCAAGTGCCTTTCGAGATCTGAACTAATCATAGTCTCGATCATGTGCAAGACGCCATCCTTGAGGAGATAAATAACCTTGCAAAGACCTAAGTGAAACCTCAACTTGCTTTATGACCTTTGATCCCATGCTTTTATATGCTTTATTTAATGAATGAATGCAAAGTCATGCAAATGCCCTAATGAGGGTATGCAGATGAAATGGGAAGCTTAAGCCAGTTAAACGTAAAGGGGTAGGACAAATTTGGGGTATGACAGCTGCCCCTATTTAATCGTCTTAAACCTGAATGTGAGATTGACGTCAGCCTTTCGAACATTCGAGGTAGAAGAAGATTAAATATCAAAGTACCAGAAATTTGTCCTAAAGAGAAGATGGTGTAAGTGTTATCCTTATTTTTGTTTTGATATCTGCTGGGGAAAGAGAATTTTTGTTTTTCTATGGGAGAAATATACAGTGAATAATGGATTTGAATGGTGATAGCTTGTAACGTAGCCTAGGTGCCAATACAAGGTTTTCAAAGAGAATGGTTGTATGAAATGATGACTGGAAAGATAAGATCTCGTAGCGATCTATGACTCAACAACGACTCGAAACTAGGAGAAAATCTCGTACGATCTTCAGAACTTGAAAGGAAAAGATCTCGTGCGATCTATGACTCGACAACGACTCGACATCAGGAGAGGATCTCGTACGATCTTCAGGACTGGAAGAAAAAGATCTCGTGCGATCTATGACTCAACATCGGGAGAAGACCTCGTACGATCTTCAAGACTGAAAGGAAAAAGATCTCGTACGATCTATGACTCAACATCGGGAGAAGATCTCGTACGATCTTCAAGACTAAAAGGAAAAAGATCTCGTACGATCTATGACTCAACATCGACTCGACATCAGGAGAGGATCTCGTACGATCTTCAGGACAGGAAGGAAAAGATCTCGTGCGATGTATGACTCAACATCGGGAGAAGATCTCGTACGATCTTCAAGACTGAAAGGAAAAAGATCTCGTACGATCTATGACTCAACATCGGGAGAAGGCCTCGTACGATCTTCAAGACTGAAAGGAAAAATATCTCGTACGATCTATGACTCAACATCGGGGTGAGAATAACAAACTCACGACTCACAAGGATTGAAGAAGGATAAACATCAACAATGAGGTTGGACAAGAAGAAGATTATCAACAATACTGAGGCTGGGGATTGGGAATTGGTTTGAAACGATTTGCCAGGACATAAACTGGGCTTTGAAAGGGTTTGCCATAACGGCAGGCAAAGGGCTCACAACACGGGGGTTGGACCTGAAAATTTTATCCGCATGAGGGGAAGGGACCACGGAGACTAGTGACGACTAGACTCGATCAAAAGATATCGGTTCACTAAAGAATCACGAAGATGTTGATGCTTGCGAAGCATAAGAATTACATTAATCCCCCAGGCCAAAGGCAGGGTGTAACTCTTCAAGAGCGGCAATCATTCGAATTGCCACACACCAAGTATGGTTGTTCAAACAATTGAAAAATGAGACGGGTTGAATGTCCACCCTCATTCACGCTCTAATTTGCACGCAGCATACGGAAAATAACCACGACAAGACTAGTGACGACTAGACTTGACAAGAAGATGGAAGTAACCATTGGGAATTACAGAGATATTGATGCTTGCGAAGCATAAGAATTACATTAATCCCTCAGGCCAAAAGCGGGGTGTAACTCTTCAAGAGTGGCAATCGTTCGAATTGCCACACACCAAGTATGATTATTCAAACGATTGAAAAATGAGATGGGTTGAATGCCCACCCTCATTCACGCTCTAATCTGCATGCAGCATACGGGAAATAACCTCGGAGACAACGATTCTGACGAAGAAAGACATTGCATCCGATCCACATTAGAGAGAAGATATGAGACTTATTTTAGGGATTGAGGATACCAGGTATCGGCACCGTGGTTTGAAAAGATTTGTAATGTAGTAGCAGATATCAATCGGAATTTGTAAGGATAACTTTTTGTGTGGGGAAGTATCATCGTCTTGATTGAGTGCTGATTTGTATTATCTGGCTTATGCTTTGTATGCATGTTTGAATTTTCCTATGGCGTAATGATCCATTTTGATGGATATGCTATGCTTTTGAGGATGCAATGTTATATGCAGTGAATACTATATGCAGAGTGCCAAATAAAGGCCTTGGTGAGGCGGACACCAGGGAGAATCCCCTTAGTGTTAAGGACCATGTGGAGGTGCCAATAGATATTGGACTTTGATTTGTAAGATGCACCTTCTTTGACTTGAAGAATAATTTCTGACTTCTCACCATGTGCCACTGCTTGGAGGATTTTCAGCTTGAGGAGATTCCCTCGATTCACCATGTTGGGGATGAGAAATCCAGGTAATGAGCCTTGGTTAGGGAAGTAGGACAACTCCTAGGAGAAATAAACTCCTATGCTTGAGGAATGGAACAAACTCTCGGGAGAAATAAACTCCATGCTTGGGGAGAGACCAAGGTTCCAGGAGAAATAAACTCCTATGATTAGGGAGAGGACAATAAAACTCAGAAGATCGTGCCCCAAGTTTCATGACCCATGAAGGAAATTGCCCCAGTGGATCCTTGGAGAGATTTGTTAAATCTCGACGTAACTGCCCCAGATTGGTTGAATTTGAGAGAGATTCCTCGACTTGATCGCCCCAGATATGCCAAATTTGAGAGGTCAAACCTCGATTCAATTGCCCCTGATTAGGTACATCTTACTAGAATCCTCAAGCTTTCTTTGTTTTGAAGTCAGACAAACGTGGAAACAACTTTACCATGCTCAACGGAGTCTTCAAACCCCTCCCCTCAGAGGTAATCAAGGAAGTGTGGTGGTCGTTTTCTTTACCTCCCCGTTTCACTTGGGAGGACGGCACGCTAAACCCTTCACGCGATATTTGGAAGGAGAATGCGCCCGTGGTGGGATGAATTTTATTTCAGTTCTTCCTACGATATCACACGAACTTTCTTATTGGTCCTACGAGTAGGAAAGGGAAAAAAAGATCTCAACTAAACCCTAGGAGTTTGCTAAGTGTGGGGATTTCACCTAGACTAGAAATTCTGGAGTCCGGGGGGTCGGTTATACATAGGGAAGTGTTTAAACACCCTACATATCTGTAGTACTCTACAGGAACCTTCTCTGTGTCATTGTGATTGTGTTTGCTGCTAATGATTGGGAAAGTTTCTCCTTTGTATTAGGAGAAGGAATTGAATTGATTTTAAAAGACAGACAGACAGACAAACTGACTATTTTTGGTATTTTATTAGCTCGCTGAGATTCCTTGTGAACCTCATGCCTACATATCCCTAGTGGAAGTCAGAGCTTAATGTAGTTCGGGGAACTAACTAGGGAAATTACTTGTTTTTGGTGCCTTGCTTGAAGCTCAAGGTTGAAGCTTGGAATTAAATCTCTGTTTACAATAAAGAGACATGAAATCATCTTTACAGAGAGGTATTTGTACTATTCTACCACAAACATTTAAAAGAGTGACAGAATAACTGAATTCATTTCATTCAAGAGGGGGACCTTACTTGTGTATGTGCAAGTATACCAGTCAAATGCCTCTTAAATGAAAGAAAGTTGCTCATCCAAATTAGGGAAAGTTACCACATGTCTGGGTTTTACTGCCAGCTCATGCCTTTCAAAATCCTAAATGGGAGACTTGATTAAAATTGAAATTGAAATGGAAATGTTTGTTTGTTTGAATGTGGTAGAGTAGTAAAAATATCTCTCTATAGAGATAAGCTATGTCTATCTACTGTATAAAAGATTTGACTTTAGCTGGCTTGTATGAGGCCCAAGCTTGAGGCTTTTTGATTGATTTATTAATATTATTGACTCTGGGAGATGACTCCACTGGGGATTAATTACAGGGTATTTTTTGTGTTCTGTACAAAGCCCAGAATTGAGGCTGACTCTACTTAGGGAGACTCTATTTATGTGCCTTGTACAAAGCCCAAGGTTGTGGCTAACTGTTGAGGATAATGGAATGAATGACTCTATTTTATGTGCCTTGTACAAAGCCCAAGGTTGTGGCTAACTCTAGCTAGGAAAAACATTATTTTCTGCCTTGTACAAAGCCCAAGGTTGTGGCAGACTCTTAAATAAACTGAGTATGGATGACTCTATAGGGAAAAGATCCTAGGTGTTAGGAATCTTTGACACATGAAAGTATGGTTTATCTGCCTTGTACAAAGCCCAAGGTTGTGGCTACTGAATGATGAAGAACTCACTGGGGAGACTCTATTATCTGCCTTGTACAATGCCCAAGGTTGAGGCTGACTCTTGACAGGGGAGTTTTATTGTTTGGGTGCCTTGTATGAAGCCCAAGGTTGAGGCTAACTATTTTTGTTGGTTTTGACTCTATTGAGGAGATTTTATTTATTGAAAGACTGTTTTTCTTTGGAAGCTAACCCTTTCCAGGGATTTTGACTCAGCTGGTGAATTTGTCTGTTAAAAGACTGACTTTATCATGTTTTTTGGAGGCTGACCCTTTCCAGGGGTTTTGACTCTTTTGGGGAAATTATCTCCTAAGAGAAATGAATCTTTATTTATTTTGACTTTTAATAATTGACTTTGGAGGCTAACCCTTTCCAGGGATTTTATTAAAAATGAAAGAATGTGTGGAAGCTAACCCTTTCCAGGGAATTTTATTGGAATGATTGGCAGAAAGATTATCTAGTGGAGACTTCTTGTTTAAAGCCCAAGATGAAGGCTGACACATGCTGAGGAAAAAATAAACATAGATCCTAGACTCTGCTAAGGAAGATTGATGATGATAAGGGTGACAGAGACTGTCCATGTCTCTCATTCCAAAAATGTACTCAATGTAGAATTGAGACAAACTTAGCTTGTTTAAAGTCTGGTTTAAATTGGAAGAAACTCACCAGGGTAGGCTAAAAGGTGACTAAAGACCTATTCCTATGTTTATAAGAAACCTGATGGGTCCTTGTATACAAGCTCAAGAGGAAGCTGGAAATGCTTTTAAGAAGCCTGTGGGTCCTTGTACAAAGCCCAAGAGGAGGCTAATCGAGGGTCCTTGTTATAGCACAAGAGAAAGCTATGTAGTTTTGAACTTATTTTGGCTCTAAGCAAATGGGTAAGAGGTTTCACCGGGAATAATTCCTCTTTGGGTGGATGTGTCCTATTATTTGGATTCTAAGGTTTTTACCAAGATGTTTCACCGGGAATAATTCATCTTGGGGGTTTGAACTACAGATCTCTAATTAGGAAAGAGCCTTCACCGGGAAGACATTCTCAATCCTAGGCCATATTCCTATAATATATATATAGTTTAACTGTCCTAGGGTTTATACTCAAACGTAGTTCTAAACTAATATATGCATCATTTATATTTGACAGTAATTTAAATAAAGACTGTAAATTGAAAGCTTGTAAAGCCTAACCTGGATGGAGTGGAGGCCATTGAAGAAGTATGTACAGAGCCTCAACAGTAATTTTTGTTGTTTTGTTGATAACAGTTGAATATATATATATGATAAACAGTTAATGGTTTTTGAAAACAGAAGAAGTGAAGATGGACAAAGGTCACATAGGTATCTGAAGAGTTTCACCGGGAATAATGCCCTTCAAATACCAGAAGAATGTTTTGAAAACAAAAAGAAGATTTTGAAAATACAGTTTTGAAAACAAGCTAAGAAGAGAAGGTTTTTGGGACTTACACTCTATTAGAGGCCCAGTACTTTTCAGTACTGGTGTAAAAGCAATTTGAAAATGATTTTGAATGATACAAGGTTTTGTTGTTTGAAAACCCTAATCATTTGATTTATTCGGAGATTGAAAACAGTTTTGAAAATTGACAAAAGGTCAACTTAATTAAGGTAAAAATAAAGACTTTTAACTAATTAAGACCTAAACAATTAGGGTTTTATCATAAAATTATTTACAAAGTGATTAGGTTAAAATAAAGTGACAATATATATTTAAAGTATTTAAGAAAACACTTAAAAACATACTACTTTAAACCTAATTAAAATACATGAAATAAATAATATTTTTATGATTTTTTTGACTATTCACAAAATAGATATATTAAATAATAGGTGTATGAAAAATGAAGTGAAAATGATTTAATTTGATAGGTGAATTAATTGTGTGAAGTTGTGAAGAAAATAGGTGTGACAAGTGATAAAAAATTAGGAATGTCTCCACCAAGACTTGAACTCACGCCCTTTAGGTCACATACCCAAAACCAAACCACTGGGCCAGCGCGCGCATGGTGATAGTGATACACATCCAACACATTATATTTTCAGATAAACGTGTAAATCATGAAAAAAATAAAAGGAATAAAAAGTCTGGGGCGAGGGGGATTCGAACCCCAGACTTGAGGCATGAGGAGACTAAGAGCGCATGTGAGGCCACTAGGGCAAACGATGTATTCGTTTAAAACACGCTTTCAGTTAAATATATTTTAAACCCTCCCCTGAGAATTCAAAAATGGCGCCACCCACCATCTTCATCTTCAACCTCAAGCTCTTCAAATTTGAATTTCTGAACTTACTCGTTTCTCAACCAAACGTGATGATGTAAAGATGAATTTCACTCCAAATTTCCTCACGAATCTAAATATGCAACTAATATCTATTTATATTAACTACATCTAACTAATTTACCAGAAATCGTGAAGAACCCTAAATTTTAAAAATCAAATTAAATGACTATACTGAAAGATAAATGAATGATGATAGAGGGTTTTCAATCCTCTGATGATGCTGAACAAGATAGAATCGAGCTTTATCACAAAGAGTGCTTAAATTAAAGAGGTGGGGTTCAGAAACTTACCTCTGAAAATGGAGGTCGTGAGGATGATAGAGAGCACCTGGGCTTGAATGAATGATCTCAATAGCTTCCCTGAGACTCAATGATGCTAACTGAATGCTTATTGGAGCTTGAATCCTCCTGAATTGCTCTATGGACCTCCCTCGATTTCAGCTTCAAGTGAACATGGAGGTTGTTGAATTTGGAGTTACAGATGAGCTGCAGCCATCTGGTTAGCTTCACTATGACCTGAGGAGTGTGCCTGGATGATTGGCTTGGCTTGAAACCTCCTGAATTACTCTATGGACCTCCAACTGCAAGTGCTCCAAATGAGAGGTGGAGATGATGATTCTCCACGCCCAGCAGTGTTCCAGAGGTTTGGATCACCTCCAAATGCCTCCCTCAATGTGTTTGAATACTTATTTTCAAAGAGAGAGCTTTGGTTTGAAGAATCCGAGTCTTCTTGCCAAAGGACCTTTGAAAAAACTAAGTATGAAGAAAGAAAAGAGAAAGCAAGAATTCTGTTGCTTTGGTGTGTTTTTTGAATGAGAATGAGGCCTCTATTTATAGGCAATTGGTTCAGTACTGATTGAGAGAGTGAGCTTGCTTAGTGGGAGAGTTTTGGTTTCTTAGCCATGAAGAAATTCAAAGAATATCCCAAGTGCAATGATGAGAGTTTTGATTCCATTTGATCAATCCCCTAGCCCTCGATTTTGCTTGATCTTAGGGGACAATTCTGAGCCAGAAATGAGCTCTAATTGGTTGGTGAGAAGATTCCTTGGGTGATTCATCAATTTGCCATAAATTCACAAATGTAATCATTACATAATCACATGTTCTTGTTTTTAGAATCTTCTTCAATCCTTATGGCATGGTGAAAATGAATGCATGGCATTGTTTCAGATATGTTATGGGTCGTGTAGCATCCATAATTGAGGTCATGTGCACAAAATTTCAAAGTTCAAAAATGATGCATGACCTATAATTTTACTTCATGAGGCCAACTTTGACCAAGCATAACTCTTAGCTCAAAATGAATTTGGAGAAGGTTGAACACAATTTGGAAAGCCCTAAACATCTACTTCAAATCATTAGTTTGGAGTTTCTTCAGAATCCTTTGGCAAATTTGTGAAAAATGAGGCCAGAGTTGGAAGAAAACTAGGTTAAAACACTTAGAAAAATTTCTAAGTGTTTATGACCTAAAACTCCAAAATTTCCAAAACTCTTAAATGATTGATCTTTTGAAAAAAGTTCCTTTGTAAGATGTTGTTTTATTTTGCAAGATCTACAACTTTCATGTTGGAAGTTTTTTGAGTTGTGTAGGTGAAATTTTGAGTTCTCATAGTGCCCTCAAAAACCCTAATTCCCGACTTTTTGCTCCTTGATGAATTTCTTTGAATTTCTTTGGTCAAATGACTTTAATATCCATATAATGATGATATTGATCTTTGAAAGTCATTTTTTGACCAAAAACCTTAAAAGTCAATGATGATCCCACACAGTTGACTTTTCCTGACAAAGTGAATTTTTGGGCTTTTGTGTAGAAACAAGATCTTTTCCTCAAATGAATGATGTAAATGGATTATATTGAGGTAGTAGAGATTCTTGAATCATGTCTTGAGTTTTGGATCCATGCCCTGATTAAAAGTCAACTATCTTGGTGAATTAGGTCAAAAACCCTAATTGTCGACCAGAGGACAATGATGAGTGTAGACTTTGAATTGAGGTGTAATGTCCAGTGGATCTTGTCATAAGAGATATTTGAAGATGATTAATGTCTTTGAATGGTTTCCTGGGGCTTTTTAGGGTTTCCCAAAGGTGATCCCTGATTTTAGTCCTTGATAGGCTCCAAACCCTAGTCTGTTGATCTGAGTAATCCTGTACTTAGATGACTGGGTGTCTTAATCAATCATAGGTGTAATAATGAGGCTTTTGAGTCTCATGATTGTGTTAGAGACTAATCCTCCTATTGATTGATCCTTTGCCTGAGTTTTCTTGTCTTTGAACACCCTCGATTGAATGTCAGGCTGTTCTGGGTACTTGCTTTGACTTGATGAAAAATCCTGAAGATATGTCATCTCAGGGGGGGTCAAAAATTAGGGTATGACAGATGCCCCTATTTAAATTTCTTTTATCTAGAGGGAGAGAGATTGAGATCTCGATTTCTCCTGCGTAAAAGAGACTTAAATATCAAGGAATGCCCGAATTTTGGGCGCTCCTGAGATGATAAAATCTTTGCATGATTTGATCCCGTTGTCGCACTTGGCGGGGGATGAGGAGACAAACTCCTGCAGAAATACTTGATGTGGATTCTGGTGAATGGATGGCAATGTAGGATGCGCAATCCATCTTCTTTAACTAAGTGTTGATACTTAGAAAAAGGTAAACAACCTCCCCCTTGTTTCGGATGTCCATATCTCGAAACTGGTCTTAGTTGTGTTTGGACAATATCTCAGATAAAGAGAAAATTTCCAACGGTTTGTTTCCTCATCAAACTTCTTATCAGCACTTGGAGATGAGATACCATTTGACGGTAAATAAAGAAACTTCAAAGGTTTGTTTCCTCATCAAACTTCTCATCAGCACTTGGAGATGAGATACCATTTGACGGTAAATAAAGAAACTTCAAAGGTTTGTTTCCTCATCAAACTTCTCATCAGCACTTGGAGATGAGATACCATTTGATGGTAAATAAAGAAACTTCAAAGGTTTGTTTCCTCATCAAACTTCTCATCAGCACTTGGAGATGAGATACCATTTGACGGTAAATAAAGAAACTTCAAAGGTTTGTTTCCTCATCAAACTTCTCATCAGCACTTGGAGATGAGATACCATTTGACGGTAAATAAAGAAACTTCAAAGGTTTGTTTCCTCATCAAACTTCTCATCAGCACTTGGAGATGAGATACCATTTGACGGTAATAAAGAAACTTCAAAGGTTTGTTTCCTCATCAAACTTCTCATCAGCACTTGGAGATGAGATACCATTTGACGGTAAATAAAGAAACTTCAAAGGTTTGTTTCCTCATCAAACTTCTCATCAGCACTTGGAGATGAGATACCATTTGACGGTAATAAAGAAACTTCACCATCTTCCCTTTTGACCTGGCATCTTTGAAAGATTGTCATATGGGCCCATGCTCTTTTGAGGGGCTAATGACTTTGTTTGAAGGCGGACGAACTGTTTTCGGGGTGGAAACTGCCATTCGTCGACTGGTGCCTGGGGAATCAACAAACTGTTTTCCTAAGGGGAAAACTACCATTTATCGACTCTGTCGGGAACTAAACATCCCTGAAACAGACAAACTGTTTGAAGAAACTGCCATTTGTCGATCTCTTGAGTATTTAACAGACAAACTGTCTTTTCTTGGGAAAAGACTGCCATTTGCCAATTGCTAGGGGAACAAACTGTCTTCTGCCGGGGAAGACTGCCATTTGTTGACCCTGTCGTGATAGAAAGTGAGCAAACTGTCTTCTGCTGAAAGAGACTGCCATTTGCTGACTTTGTTGGGGAATCTGAACTATCTTCTGGACGAAGACCATCATTCGCTGACTCCGCTGGGGAATCATTTATCGATCTGCTGGCAGATTTCCTGAATTATTTTCTTTGACGAAAAAGTGGCATCTCTCGACCTTGCTGGGGAAATACCAAACCTGTAGGAAATTCCAAAATGCGAAGCAGACTATCTTATCTGAAGAAGACTGTTGAATGTCGCTCTGAAGGAGAATCTCGGCTGAGGAATTCCAAAAGTGAACAAACTATCTCCTTGAGGGAGACTACCATTTGTTGACTTGCTTGGGGAGATCCTTGTGTATGAACTGTTGTCTCGAAGGAAAAAGTTTCTCCGGAACTTGCAGGGGAAACTTGAGTTCATGCCTCTATGACTTAGGCATTCATAGGATCAAAGCCTGATTCGGCTATGCAATTATGATGTAATGTATGCATGAATATTATGACAATGATAAAATGTAAAGTGAATGTGAATGGAATTGTCGCAGATGTAAAATCCTATGATACGACTTGAATTCTTGTGGATCAGAAGAGGTCCTCTTCTTGTAGTTCGAACTCTGTTGGGAATACCTGGTTATCAGTTGTCCGCTGTCCGAAGTGAGTAATATGAATTGAAGTGAAGATCCGTCATCGGGAGATGTTCGCAAAGCGACCTCATGGGGAAAACTTGGTTCCCGGAGTCTCAACCGTTCTCGGAGTAACTGTTTGCATTCTTCCTATTGTTTGTAAACCTTAGAAAGAAATTTCACCTTTATTTTTGCAAGTAAATTCATTTTATTTTATGAAAACATTTGTTTCAAGAAAATGACTGTTTAAACTTAAAATGCATTTCAAGAAACTGAATAAGACTAGATTGCAAAGGAAAAGCACAAGGCTCAAATTATTATATATGGAATGGTAATCAGCCAAATGCTTGATTCCATGGAGTATTTACAAAGTTGGAAATCGGTAATTTTCGGGAAAAGGGCTACGATGAAACGTGACAACCGTTATCTTTCCCTTCCACTCCGAGTTGCGCTGTATTCGTGCTTCGTAGAAGATGACCTACTGCTGATGAATACTCCGCTATGGATTTTGAATGATCAAGTTTGTCCTGAACACAGTTACTTGCCATATATCCCTAACTTTTGCGTAAACTACCCCTTTCGGGTTTTAAGTCTACCGGGATTGATTAATGTATATTTTTTTTATGTCTCTAATTTTTGCCTGAATCGCCCTTTCGGGTTTTCGATTCACCGAGACGCTCTTTTTTGCCTAAGCCGCTCTTTGCGAGTTTTCAACTTAGCGAGCTGTTTTTTTAATTATTTAGGCGAAGTATTTCTTGACTGCGTCGACGTTCACAGGACGGGTGAATTCTTCTCCATCCATAGTCGTGAGTATTAAGGCTCCTCCTGAGAAAGCTCTCTTGACCACGTAGGGGCCGTCATAATTGGGAGTCCATTTCCCTCTCGAATCTGTGAGAAAAGATTGAATCTTTTTGAGTACAAGGTCGCCTTCTTTGATTGTGCAAGGTCGAACCTTTTTGTCGAAAGCTTTCTTCATTCTTTGTTGATATAGCTGTCCGTGGCATAAAGCTGTCATTCGCTTTTCTTCGATTAAGTTCAACTCATCGAATCTGCTTTGACACCACTCGGCTTCTGTTAATTTTGCCTCCATCAAGACTCTCATTGATGGAATCTCAACCTCTATTGGTAGGACTGCCTCCATGCCATATACAAGGGAGAAAGGAGTTGCTCCAGTCGAAGTACGTACTGATGTACGGTAACCATGAAGAGCATACGGGAGCATTTCATGCCAATCTTTGTAAGTGATGACCATCTTCTGAATGATTTTCTTGATGTTTTTGTTAGCTGCTTCTACAGCTCCATTCATCTTTGGTCTGTAAGGAGATGAGTTGTGATGTTCGATCTTGAATTCTTCACAAAGCTCCTTCATCATTTTGTTATTCAAATTTGACCCATTGTCAGCGATTATCTTGCTAGGAACGCCGTAGCGACAGATGATGTGATTCTTGATAAACCTGACGACAACTTGTCTTGTAACGTTTGCATATGAAGCTGCTTCAACCCATTTGGTGAAATAGTCTATGGCTACCAAGATGAAGCGATGTCCGTTGGACGCTTTTGGCTCGATCATTCCAATCATGTCGATTCCCCACATGGAGAAAGGCCAAGGGGAAGAGAGTATGTTGAGAAGAGATGGTGGCACATGAATTCTATCGGCGTAGATATGGCATTTGTGACACCTCTTTGCGTACTGGTAGCAATCTGACTCCATCGTCAGCCAATAATATCTTGCTCTCAGTATTTTCCTTGTCATGGTATGTCCATTGGTGTGAGTACCAAAGGAACCTTCATGTATTTCTCTCATGAGTACTTCTGCTTCTTTTCTATCAACGCATCTGAGCAGAACCATGTCGAAGTTTCTCTTGTACAGAACATCTTCATTTAAGAAGAATCTACAAGCTAACTTTCTCAAAGTCTTTCTATCTTTCTTTGACGCCCCAAGAGGGTACTCTTGCTTTTGAAGAAAGTTCTTGATGTCGTGATACCACGGTTTGTCGTCGATGATTGCTTCTACTGTGAACACATGAGCGGGCCTATCCAGGCGCATAACATCGATTCGAGGAATGTCATTCCAATGATTTATCCTAATCATGGAAGAGAGTGTGGCTAATGCATCAGCCAAATTGTTTTCTTCACGAGGAATGTGATGAAAATCTACCCTGTCGAAGAATGGTAACAATCTTCTCGCGTAGTCTTTGTAAGGAATTAGCCCTGGTTGGCGTGTTTCCCATTCTCCTTTGATTTGATTGATGACCAAAGAAGAATCTCCATATACATCCAAATGTTTGATTCTTAGATCCATGGCTTCTTCGAGACCCATGATGCAAGCTTCATATTCGGCCTCATTGTTTGTGCATTTGAAAGTTAATCTGGCAGTAAATGGAATATGGGTACCCTGAGGTGTAACAATGATTGCCCCAATTCCTCGTCCATAAGCATTGACAGCTCCGTCAAAGATTAAGCCCCACTGGGATCCTACCTCAGGTCCTTCGTCTGGTAGTGGCTCGTCGTAATCTTTCATCTTGAGGTACATGACGTCCTCGTCCGGAAAGTCGAAACTGGTTGATTCATGACCATTGAGTGGATGGTGAGCCAGGTGCTCAGCTAGAATGCTTCCTTTCACGGCTTTCTGTGCGTGATACTCAATGTCATATTCTGATAACAACATCTGCCAACGGGCAATTCTCCCGGTTAAAGCAGGCTTCTCAAAGATGTACTTGATTGGATCCATATGAGAGATCAAACAAGTAGTATGTCGAATCATGTACTGGCGGAGACGCTTGGCAGCCCAGGCCAAAGCACAACACGTCTTCTCGAGCATGGAGTAGCGGGATTCACAGTCAGTGAATTTCTTGCTCAGGTAGTAAATGGCATGCTCTTTTCTCTTTGTCTCGTCTTGCTGTCCAAGGACATAACCCATGGAATCTTCTAAGACAGTTAAGTACATTATCAAAGGTCTTCCTTCCACTGGAGGAGACAAGATGGGTGGTTCGAGCAGATATTCCTTAATGCTGTCGAACGCTCTCTGACAATCGTCTGTCCAAACGCAACTTTGATTTTTCCGTAGAAGTTTGAAAATAGGAGCGCAAGTTGCAGTCATGAGATATATGAATCTCGAGATGTAATTCAGACGTCCAAGAAATCCTCTAACTTGTTTCTCGGTTCTGGGCGAAGGCATTTCTTGAATTGCCTTGACTTTGTCTGGATCTACTTCAATTCCTCGTTTGCTGACAATGAAACCAAGGAGTTTTCCTGAATAGACACCAAAGGTGCACTTGTTGGGGTTCAGGCGAAGCTGAAACTTCCGTAAGCGTTGAAATAACTTTGTCAGATTCTGTATGTGATCTTCTTCATTTTCTGATTTGGCAATCATGTCGTCCACATAGACTTCCACTTCCTTATGCATCATGTCGTGGAAAAGCGTAGTCATGGCCCTTTGATAAGTTGCCCCTGCGTTCTTTAGTCCAAAAGGCATAACACGGTAGCAGAACGTGCCCCAGGGGGTGATGAAAGCTGTTTTTTCCATGTCTTCAGGTGCCATTTTGATTTGGTTGTATCCTGAAAATCCGTCCATGAACGAGAAAACTTTGGATTTTGCTGTACTGTCTACCAACATATCAATATGTGGTAAAGGAAAATCATCCTTAGGGCTAGCTTTGTTCAAATCTCTGTAGTCGACGCACATGCGGACTTTTCCGTCTTTCTTAGGAACGGGAACAATGTTAGCTAACCACTGTGGGTATTCTGAAGTGATGAGGAAACCTGCGTTGATCTGCTTTTGAACTTCCTCTTTGATTTTCATGGCCATCTCCGGATGAGTTCTTCTTAATTTTTGCTTGACCGGAGGGCATTCTGCTTTTAATGGCAACTGATGCTCCACTATACTGGTATCCAACCCTGGCATATCTTGATAAGACCAAGCGAAGACATCTGAGAATTCTTTGAGCAGCTGTATCAAACTCTCTCTGATCTCTGAACTGAGTGAAGCTCCAATCTTAACCTCCTTTCTGTTTCCATCGGAACCAATGTTAATGATCTCTAGAGGCTCATTGTATGGCTGAATGGCCTCTTCCTTTTGTTGAAGTAACCGTGAAATTTCCTTTGATATTTCTTCGTCTTCTTCTTCCTCTGCCTCGAATACAGGAAACTAAAAGCTTGGAGAAGTCATACGGTCGCACGTTTCAACGGGGTATTTTATGATTAATCTGCATATGTGTGATAAGTTTTATTTAGACAACGAGGGAAGACTCGGTGTATGCAGTTAATGATTTTTTTGATGTTTTTTTTTTAAGGGTGTTTTTTAGGATTACCAATTTCCGAAAAAAGAAAAGGGAAAACTAAACGAAGGAACAAAATGACATTTTTATTTATTGACAGTCACTTCTTGAAACAAAGACCCTATAAAACAAAACTCTATTGCTTTGGTCGAAGCAAAGAGGGACATTTTCCTAAGAAATAGTAAAATGCAAAGCCCTATGAAACATCTCTTCACCCTGGGCTATGGTGAGAGGACAAAATAACGGTGAAAGTTCCTACTTAGGAGTGCGAACAACAGTTGAAACCTCAACAGCTGTCCAGTAGTGGCGAACCCCATTGTGCACTAAGTAATCTGGAACCTTAGGCTTAAGCTGGCCTGTGGTAGGTCTTGATTTACCAACCACTGTCTTTGCAACACTCAGACGATCTTCTTCTACTTCAGCAGACTGAGCTGTGTGAGCATACCCATTTCCAAGTGGAGTATATCGAACTTTCTTTTGAGGAAACTTCCAATCTTCTGAATGGAGAGACTCGTTGTCGGAGACACTTTCGAGATCATCCTCTTCTGTATTTTGGTCTTGCTCTTCTCCCAAGATGGCATTGACTAGATATGTGAACTCTAGATCCGTAGTCTTGGAAGGTGACTTGGGGATATAATCCTCAATGATGACTTCACCAGATGCTGATGATGAATAGCAAGGGTTATACATCTCTTTTGGCTGAGAGAGGTACTCAAAATCACTGTTCCATCCAGTTGGAACAATATCTTCAAGAGAGATTCTTGAACTTTCAGGAGCGGAGTATTTCACCATGTAGTCGAATTTCCCGCTTGGTTCTCCTAATGTATCCCAAGTCTCTTCGGGGATAGGAGGAACTTCTTCTGATGAACCATGACTTCTGGTGGTGAAGTTGTTAGTAACTTCATCACTGCTTTGTTAAGATAGGATAACCATTCCTCTTCATCGGTGTTTTCCGTACCGATGGTATTGACTGTTTGTTGAATAGGTTGAAGAAAACCTCCACTGCAGAAAGTTTCTTGAATTGGGAGAACTACCTCAATCCCTGGAATAGCCTTTGATGATGTCGGAAAGAATCCAATTCCTGTTCTGTTCTTGTTGTTGGTAGGAATATTAATGTGCCCCCAACCACTGGTAGTGCCATCCTTTACAACTTGGATTGCATCTTTGTATGAAGAAATAGACGCTGCTTTCTCCTTTCCTTTGTCTAAGGAAAGTGCTTGGAATTTAGTTCCAACAACTTCTTTTGGTTCTATGTCGGAGAATGATGACAGGTTGCTGACGATCAGAGCTCGTTCTCCACATACGGTTACCAATTTGTCATTTCTTATGAACTTCAGTTTCTGATGAAGTGTTGAAGTAATTGCCCCAGCCTCATGAATCCATGGGCGACCTAGCAAACAACTGTATTGTGCTGGAATGTCCATAACTTGGAAAGTGATTTTGAACGTCTGAGGTCCAATAGTTATGGGAAGATCTACTTCTCCGAAAACTGACTTTCTTGATCCATCAAATGCTTTGACGATGACATGACTTTTTCTTAGAGGGTAATCTTCGAAAGATAATCTTGATAATGTTGATTTCGGCATGACGTTGAGAGAGGATCCATTGTCTATTAGGACTCCTGTGAGTGTATCACCCACGCAGCCAACTGAGATGTGAAGCGGAAGATTGTGGCCCACTCCTTCTTCAGGAAGATCTTCGTCACAGAAACTTAGGTTAGTTCCGGCGGAGATGTTGGCAACGATGTTGTTGAATTGGCTTACTGTAACACTTGGTTCTACGAAAGCTTGTTCCAAAACTTTCTGTAGAGCTTCCCTATGAGCTTCAGAACTCAATAGCAGGGAAAGAACAGAAATCCTAGATGGAGTATGTAGTAATTGATCTATAATGTTGTATTCACTCCTCTGGATTAACTTCAAGATCTCATAATTTTCTTTCGCTTGAACAGCATTGGTCGGATGATTGTCTTGCCTATGTGGTACTTCCTCCGAAGGTTTCTCCACATTTTCCGTTGTTCTGTTGAAGACTCGTCCACTTCTGGTGACTTGACTAACATCAGTAATGTTGACAACAGACGGTAATGGTATTTCCTTACCATTTTCAATGAATGTAGCGTTGTACTTGTATGGTATAGCCTTGCTGGACTCATACGGTACAGGACCTGGTAAGTAGATGACTAGTGGTGCAACTGCTGTCTTCCTGCTGTCATACTTGACTTGCATTGGTTCAACTTGATTAATTTGAGGAGATACGGTAAAGACTTCATCATCTTCTCTGTTGGCAAGAACAGTAATGGTATTGTCATCCATCAGCTTTTGAATGTCGTTGCGAACACGCAGACATCCTCGTGAATTTCTTCGACAGATTTCGCATCTACTGTAAGCGTGGAAATCTGTTCCAAAGTAGGCAAGTCCATTTAAAGTTTTGTGGAACCTGACTACCGATCCTTCAAGGTCTTCAACTTTGTAGATTTTGTATTCTCCTGGACATCCTTGAACCATGTTGATGTCATGTTCAGTTCTGACTCGGATATGTTGAATCCATCCTAAGTCCATTTGTTCTTGTAATGCAGCTTGAACTATGGCACATCCTTGATTATTCTTTGGACAAATTTCACATGTGAAGTAGTTGTGAGGTGGTACATGACCGTACCCAGCTTGTTTAGCGTGCATCTTGACAAGATTTTCCCCTATCTGACGAATGTCGTAGATTTGAATGACGTTAGGGTGTTGATCTATCAGATTTACTAAAGCTTCTTTATGCTGCGGCAAAGGATTTGCTTGGACGTTTGGATTAGTATCTTTGAAGGATAGCATTCCGCTCTTCACTAATCGTTGGACGTCAATCTTGAAAGGGAAACAGTTCTCAATATTGTGACCTGGTGCCCCCTGATGATAGGGACAAGATTGGTCAGCCTTATACCATGGTGAGGAACTGTTTGTAGGATTTGGAGGACTCCTCGTCTGAATGAGTCCTTTTGCCAGTAATGTTGGAAACAATTCCGCATACGGCATTGGTACTGGGTCAAAGGCAGGATACCTTGGAGCCTGATTGTTGTAATTTGGAGGTCGAACCTGCTGCTGAGGTTGCTGCGACCTTTGTTGAGTTTGTTGTTGCGAGACCTGAGGTTGATAAGCTGGCGCTGAGTTAACAACCGGAGTTATTGTTGCAACTTGAGGTTGGAATTTCTTCTTGATTTTGTGCAAGACATTGCTGACATCTTGATCCTTTTTCTTCTGGAAAGAACTTCCATACTTCCTTGGACCAACAGAAGATTCTGGTTCTTTGCTCAAGCGTCCTTCTCGAACTGCTTCTTCTAAACGCACACCCATGTTTACCATCTCGGTAAAGTCACTTGGCGCACTTGCAACCATTCGTCCATAGTAAAATGGACTTAAAGTTTTGAGATAGATTTTTGTCATTTCTTTCTCTTCAAGTGGTGGACAAATTTGAGCAGCAACTTCACGCCATCTCTGAGCGTATTCCTTGAAGCTTTCTCTATTCTTTTGAGTCATGGCCCGGAGTTGATCTCTGTCGGGAGCCATATCCAGATTGTACTTATACTGTTTGACGAAGGCCTCTCCGAGGTCTCGAAAAGTACGAATCTCTGAACTGTCCAAGTTCATGTACCATTTGAGTGCAGCACCAGTCAGGCTGTCTTGAAAATAATGAATGAGTAATTGTTGATTATCAGTCTGAGTTGACATTCTTCGAGCGTACATCACAAGATGACTTTGTGGGCATGAATTCCCTTTGTACTTCTCGAATTCTGGTACTTTGAATTTGTGAGGAATCTTAACATTTGGAACCAGACAGAGGTCTGCAGCATTCTTTCCAAATAGATCTTGTCCTCGGAGAGTCTTGAGTTCCTTCTGCATTTGCAGAAACTGTTCTTGGAACTCGTCCAATCTTTCATACACGCCAACATCCTCACTTGGGGCGTGATGATATACTTGTCCGCCCTGCGGGGGAAAAGTATGCATAATGGGCTGTGGAGAAGCCATGACAGCAGATCTTGGAATCTCAGCATTCTGTTGTGCGAAACCCATTGCCGTTGCTCTTGGAACTTCAATTTCCAGAGGTTTGTAACCCTCCGGTGGACGCATATCCATGGTGACTTTTGGAGCTTCAGAAGCTGGAGGTATGTACCCTTCTGGAGTAAAGTTATACGGCATGCCCCAAGGTCGATCAGGCGGCATGGTATACTGAGGAATGGGAGTAGAAACAACCTCGGAAACCACAGTCCTTTGTGGTTCTTCTGGCGTTGGTCGATTCTGTGCAACTACCAGGGCTTCTACCATACTATTGAGCCTTTCAACAGTACCTTTGAGAGTATTAATCTCTTCTCTGAGTTCTTCATTCTCTTGCTCAAAGTCTTCCATTCTTTTCTTGCGACTTGAACGAGTGTTGTATGGATGAGACAGCTTGAAAGTCTTGGTTCACCTCCTTCTCCTCCTCTCTTTCTCGAGAAAGGAAAGTGACTATTAGATCCGCGACAATTCTCGTGTCAGTGCGTACGACTAAAGCGATGTATGATATGCAATTAAGTTAATATTTTTCAAGGAAACACCATAATTACGTTATGAAACATCAAACTTTTATTAATTAAGCGAAAACGCCGTTTTTACACACTTTGAAAATGGAAATACAGAGAAACTGAGAGAAAGGACTCTAAAACTTTGATGATGAGCCGATTTCACGTTCTAACATCTTCTTCTGTTTCTTGAGCTGAGCGTTCTCTGACGTGAGCTGATCGATGATCCAGGAAGCAGGAGGGATATGATGAGAAAGTGACGTTTGTGACACTTGTCGATCGAGCACTTCAAGTAACTCATCCTTCCTTCTTAGGATGTTCTGAATCTCAACATTTTCCGTGTTGACAATTCGATACTTGTTCCTCCAAGCATTCCTTTCTTGGCATACCTTGTTTAATGCCGCTTGAAGTTTTTCAACATCGGTGGAGAAAAGGTAAATTGGTTCCCTTAGGGGAATAGGTTCTTGATGTTGATATGGCATCCTGAGCTTGAATGCCCTGACGCGTACCCATTGAAGGTAAGGATCCAGGGAGATGCAAAGATGTTTTCCTAACAATCTTCTCCCTTTGCTGTGAACAAGACGCCAGGCTTGGACAATTTCTTTCTTCAGCATGTTGCCATGATCGTCGATGTTCTTGAAGAACAGACCCTCCAATTGGATGTTACTTGGTATATTTTTCATGGGATAGCCGTATTGACGACGGGCTAAAGCTGGATTGTAACTGATTCCTCCCTTAGTTCCAATAAGGGGTATGTTGGGAAAACTTCCGCAACTGAAGATGATCTTGGTTTCGTCGTTGTCAGGACTACACCAATCAATGTCTGTATGAGTGAGAGACATGATCTTCTATGACCAGTAAAGGCCATCCCTCATGTTCCAGAAAGTGCTAGACTTTGGCAGGTGCGAAACGAACCATTCGTATAACAACGGTACGCAGCATGTGATTAATCCTCCTTGCTGCAGGTTTCTTGAATGCACAGAGTGATAAGCATCCGCAAGCAAGGTTGGAACTGGATTTCCAATTAAGAAGATCTTAATTGCGTTGATGTCGACGAAATCGTTAATGTTAGGGAACAAAAACAATCCGTAGATAAGCAAAGCCAAGACTTCCTCAAATGCGCTCATATCTTGGATGCTGACGAAGTACCGAGCTTGATCAAACAGGAATTTGGAGGGCAATCCTTGAATTCCTCCTCTACTCACCATATGAGTTCTAATGTCGACTACGTTCAAAGGAGTAGTTGCAGCAATGATAATGTCATCAGGATTCTTTTCCGAACCGGAGTACGGATCTTGCGCGTACACGGGTATTCCAATCAGACGAGAGTACTCCTCTAACGTAGGCATGAGCTGGTAATCTGGAAAGGTGAAACAGTGATACGTTGGATCGTTAAACTGTACCAAGGTGGGAAGGATCCCATCCACCATGTTGGTATTGAGCAAAGGCAGAAGTTTTCCATACTTCTCCTTGAAAGCCTGGGGGTTGACCACCAGTTTTCCGAGCTTTCCCAGTTCCTCGACCTGGGGAATCTTGAAGGTGTATTTCCTAGCTCTCTTTCTTCCGTAATCCATAATATAGATCCTTAAGTCCTTTCTCCGTTTCTCTCTTTCTATGAAGTTCAAAACGTTCGTTATTTAGTTTCCTTGAAAAACGACTCGAAAAAGACTCTTTTTGTTTTTAGTTGTTTATTAATGAATGATGCATGAATGCATGAATGCACACACACAAGAGTTTTAAACAAACATGGCGTTGAAGGGTATAGTGGTCATGAAGTCAAAACGCAATCCCCGCCCCAATGGTAAACTAAGGATAAGGATTTTTTGTACCTGTAGAACGGGTTCTAGGGGTCTCAGAGTTTTTGCTCAACCTTAAAGATACGTTGATTGGTATCTATAAGAGAGTTTTCTCTGAGTGTAGTATCTGCGTGACAATTACTTCCGTAATCACCGCTCTACGTCCTAAAAAAAGCTTTAAGTGGGGTTAATGTGTTTCTAGGTCCTCCTGGTACAAATCAGTCTCGGAATGCAATGGCGCAGTTAATCACAACCAGCCAGGCAAATCCCAAGAGTAGACTTGGAAACCAAGATTAGAGGGCCTTCACCGGGAAGACATCCTCCATCCTATCTTATGTTGCACTCAAATCCGGGTATAGGATTTCTCACCACAAGGGGGAATCAAGCCCTTTCCCGATACAGAATAAACAAAATAAACAAATATATATGCAACAAACACATGATATGACACAGAGGTTAAGCAGGACCTCTCTTGTTTGAGGGGGAATTTGGCATCCCTAATTCCTCATTGGGGCTGGACCAGCAACAGGTCAACCATTGGTTTGGATGAAAAACCAAGGTTTTTAACACTTATATCCCCAGCAGAGTCGCCATTTTTTTGTGGTGGTCGTTTTCTTTACCTCCCCGTTTCACTTGGGAGGACGGCACGCTAAACCCTTCACGCGAAATTTGGAAGGAGAATGCGCCCGTGGTGGGATGAATTTTATTTCAGTTCTTCCTACGATATCACACGAACTTTCTTATTGGTCCTACGAGTAGGAAAGGGAAAAAAAGATCTCAACTAAACCCTAGGAGTTTTCTAAGTGTGGGGATTTCACCTAGACTAGAAATTCTGGAGTCCGGGGGGTCGGTTATACATAGGGAAGTGTTTAAACACCCTACATATCTGTAGTACTCTACAGGAACCTTCTCTGTGTCATTGTGATTGTGTTTGCTGCTAATGATTGGGAAAGTTTCTCCTTTGTATTAGGAGAAGGAATTGAATTGATTTTAAAAGACAGACAGACAGGCAAACTGACTATTTTTGGTATTTTATTAGCTCGCTGAGATTCCTTGTGAACCTCATGCCTACATATCCCTAGTGGAAGTCAGAGCTTAATGTAGTTCGGGGAACTAACTAGGGAAATTACTTGTTTTTGGTGCCTTGCTTGAAGCTCAAGGTTGAAGCTTGGAATTAAATCTCTGTTTACAATAAAGAGACATGAAATCATCTTTACAGAGAGGTATTTGTACTATTCTACCACAAACATTTAAAAGAGTGACAGAATAACTGAATTCATTTCATTCAAGAGGGGGACCTTACTTGTGTATGTGCAAGTATACCAGTCAAATGCCTCTTAAATGAAAGAAAGTTGCTCATCCAAATTAGGGAAAGTTACCACATGTCTGGGTTTTACTGCCAGCTCATGCCTTTCAAAATCCTAAATGGGAGACTTGATTAAAATTGAAATTGAAATGGAAATGTTTGTTTGTTTGAATGTGGTAGAGTAGTAAAAATATCTCTCTATAGAGATAAGCTATGTCTATCTACTGTATAAAAGATTTGACTTTAGCTGGCTTGTATGAGGCCCAAGCTTGAGGCTTTTTTATTGATTTATTAATATTATTGACTCTGGGAGATGACTCCACTGGGGATTAATTACAGGGTATTTTTTGTGTTCTGTACAAAGCCCAGAATTGAGGCTGACTCTACTTAGGGAGACTCTATTTATGTGCCTTGTACAAAGCCCAAGGTTGTGGCTAACTGTTGAGGATAATGGAATGAATGACTCTATTTTATGTGCCTTGTACAAAGCCCAAGGTTGTGGCTAACTCTAGCTAGGGAAAACATTATTTTCTGCCTTGTACAAAGCCCAAGGTTGTGGCAGACTCTTAAATAAACTGAGTATGGATGACTCTATAGGGAAAAGATCCTAGGTGTTAGGAATCTTTGACACATGAAAGTATGGTTTATCTGCCTTGTACAAAGCCCAAGGTTGTGGCTACTGAATGATGAAGAACTCACTGGGGAGACTCTATTATCTGCCTTGTACAATGCCCAAGGTTGAGGCTGACTCTTGACAGGGGAGTTTTATTGTTTGGGTGCCTTGTATGAAGCCCAAGGTTGAGGCTAACTATTTTTGTTGGTTTTGACTCTATTGAGGAGATTTTATTTATTGAAAGACTGTTTTTCTTTGGAAGCTAACCCTTTCCAGGGATTTTGACTCAGCTGGTGAATTTGTCTGTTAAAAGACTGACTTTATCATGTTTTTTGGAGGCTGACCCTTTCCAGGGGTTTTGACTCTTTTGGGGAAATTATCTCCTAAGAGAAATGAATCTTTATTTATTTTGACTTTTAATAATTGACTTTGGAGGCTAACCCTTTCCAGGGATTTTATTAAAAATGAAAGAATGTGTGGAAGCTAACCCTTTCCAGGGAATTTTATTGGAATGATTGGCAGAAAGATTATCTAGTGGAGACTTCTTGTTTAAAGCCCAAGATGAAGGCTGACACATGCTGAGGAAAAAATAAACATAGATCCTAGACTCTGCTAAGGAAGATTGATGATGATAAGGGTGACAGAGACTGTCCATGTCTCTCATTCCAAAAATGTACTCAATGTAGAATTGAGACAAACTTAGCTTGTTTAAAGTCTGGTTTAAATTGGAAGAAACTCACCAGGGTAGGCTAAAAGGTGACTAAAGACCTATTCCTATGTTTATAAGAAACCTGATGGGTCCTTGTATACAAGCTCAAGAGGAAGCTGGAAATGCTTTTAAGAAGCCTGTGGGTCCTTGTACAAAGCCCAAGAGGAGGCTAATCGAGGGTCCTTGTTATAGCACAAGAGAAAGCTATGTAGTTTTGAACTTATTTTGGCTCTAAGCAAATGGGTAAGAGGTTTCACCGGGAATAATTCCTCTTTGGGTGGATGTGTCCTATTATTTGGATTCTAAGGTTTTTACCAAGATGTTTCACCGGGAATAATTCATCTTGGGGGTTTGAACTACAGATCTCTAATTAGGAAAGAGCCTTCACCGGGAAGACATTCTCAATCCTAGGCCATATTCCTATAATATATATATAGTTTAACTGTCCTAGGGTTTATACTCAAACGTAGTTCTAAACTAATATATGCACAATTTATATTTGACAGTAATTTAAATAAAGACTGTAAATTGAAAGCTTGTAAAGCCTAACCTGGATGGAGTGGAGGCCATTGAAGAAGTATGTACAGAGCCTCAACAGTAATTTTTGTTGTTTTGTTGATAACAGTTGAATATATATATATGATAAACAGTTAATGGTTTTTGAAAACAGAAGAAGTGAAGATGGACAAAGGTCACATAGGTATCTGAAGAGTTTCACCGGGAATAATGCCCTTCAAATACCAGAAGAATGTTTTGAAAACAGAAAGAAGATTTTGAAAATACAGTTTTGAAAACAAGCTAAGAAGAGAAGGTTTTTGGGACTTACACTCTATTAGAGGCCCAGTACTTTTCAGTACTGGTGTAAAAGCAATTTGAAAATGATTTTGAATGATACAAGGTTTTGTTGCTTGAAAACCCTAATCATTTGATTTATTCGGAGATTGAAAACAGTTTTGAAAATTGACAAAAGGTCAACTTAATTAAGGTAAAAATAAAGACTTTTAACTAATTAAGACCTAAACAATTAGGGTTTTATCATAAAATTATTTACAAAGTGATTAGGTTAAAATAAAGTGACAATATATATTTAAAGTATTTAAGAAAACACTTAAAAACATACTACTTTAAACCTAATTAAAATACATGAAATAAATAATATTTTTATGATTTTTTTGACTATTCACAAAATAGATATATTAAATAATAGGTGTATGAAAAATGAAGTGAAAATGATTTAATTTGATAGGTGAATTAATTGTGTGAAGTTGTGAAGAAAATAGGTGTGACAAGTGATAAAAAATTAGGAATGTCTCCACCAAGGCTTGAACTCACGCCCTTTAGGTCACATACCCAAAACCAAACCACTGGGCCAGCGCGCGCATGGTGATAGTGATACACATCCAACACATTATATTTTCAGATAAACGTGTAAATCATGAAAAAAATAAAAGGAATAAAAAGTCTGGGGCGAGGGGGATTCGAACCCCAGACTTGAGGCATGAGGAGACTAAGAGCGCATGTGAGGCCACTAGGGCAAACGATGTATTCGTTTAAAACACGCTTTCAGTTAAATATATTTTAAACCCTCCCCTGAGAATTCAAAAATGGCGCCACCCACCATCTTCATCTTCAACCTCAAGCTCTTCAAATTTGAATTTCTGAACTTACTCGTTTCTCAACCAAACGTGATGATGTAAAGATGAATTTCACTCCAAATTTCCTCACGAATCTAAATATGCAACTAATATCTATTTATATTAACTACATCTAACTAATTTACCAGAAATCGTGAAGAACCCTAAATTTTAAAAATCAAATTAAATGACTATACTGAAAGATAAATGAATGATGATAGAGGGTTTTCAATCCTCTGATGATGCTGAACAAGATAGAATCGAGCTTTATCACAAAGAGTGCTTAAATTAAAGAGGTGAGGTTCAGAAACTTACCTCTGAAAATGGAGGTCGTGAGGATGATAGAGAGCACCTGGGCTTGAATGAATGATCTCAATAGCTTCCCTGAGACTCAATGATGCTAACTGAATGCTTATTGGAGCTTGAATCCTCCTGAATTGCTCTATGGACCTCCCTCGATTTCAGCTTCAAGTGAACATGGAGGTTGTTGAATTTGGAGTTACAGATGAGCTGCAGCCATCTGGTTAGCTTCACTATGACCTGAGGAGTGTGCCTGGATGATTGGCTTGGCTTGAAACCTCCTGAATTACTCTATGGACCTCCAACTGCAAGTGCTCCAAATGAGAGGTGGAGATGATGATTCTCCACGCCCAGCAGTGTTCCAGAGGTTTGGATCACCTCCAAATGCCTCCCTCAATGTGTTTGAATACTTATTTTCAAAGAGAGAGCTTTGGTTTGAAGAATCCGAGTCTTCTTGCCAAAGGACCTTTGAAAAAACTAAGTATGAAGAAAGAAAAGAGAAAGCAAGAATTCTGTTGCTTTGGTGTGTTTTTTGAATGAGAATGAGGCCTCTATTTATAGGCAATTGGTTCAGTACTGATTGAGAGAGTGAGCTTGCTTAGTGGGAGAGTTTTGGTTTCTTAGCCATGAAGAAATTCAAAGAATATCCCAAGTGCAATGATGAGAATTTTGATTCCATTTGATCAATCCCCTAGCCCTCGATTTTGCTTGATCTTAGGGGACAATTCTGAGCCAGAAATGAGCTCTAATTGGTTGGTGAGAAGATTCCTTGGGTGATTCATCAATTTGCCATAAATTCACAAATGTAATCATTACATAATCACATGTTCTTGTTTTTAGAATCTTCTTCAATCCTTATGGCATGGTGAAAATGAATGCATGGCATTGTTTCAGATATGTTATGGGTCGTGTAGCATCCATAATTGAGGTCATGTGCACAAAATTTCAAAGTTCAAAAATGATGCATGACCTATAATTTTACTTCATGAGACCAACTTTGACCAAGCATAACTCTTAGCTCAAAATGAATTTGGAGAAGGTTGAACACAATTTGGAAAGCCCTAAACATCTACTTCAAATCATTAGTTTGGAGTTTCTTCAGAATCCTTTGGCAAATTTGTGAAAAATGAGGCCAAAGTTGGAAGAAAACTAGGTTAAAACACTTAGAAAAATTTCTAAGTGTTTATGACCTAAAACTCCAAAATTTCCAAAACTCTTAAATGATTGATCTTTTGAAAAAAGTTCCTTTGTAAGATGTTGTTTTATTTTGCAAGATCTACAACTTTCATGTTGGAAGTTTTTTGAGTTGTGTAGGTGAAATTTTGAGTTCTCATAGTGCCCTCAAAAACCCTAATT
The DNA here is from genome assembly GCF_029867415.1 of Vicia villosa. Lineage (NCBI taxonomy): Eukaryota > Viridiplantae > Streptophyta > Magnoliopsida > Fabales > Fabaceae > Vicia > Vicia villosa. The sequence continues at coordinate 72,798,307 of NC_081181.1, read as the reverse complement.
CCCGACTTTTTGCTCCTTGATGAATTTCTTTGAATTTCTTTGGTCAAATGACTTTAATATCCATATATTGATGATATTGATCTTTGAAAGTCATTTTTTGTCCAAAAACCTTAAAAGTCAATGATGATCCCACACAGTTGACTTTTCCTGACAAAGTGAATTTTTGGGCTTTTGTGTAGAAACAAGATCTTTTCCTCAAATGAATGATGTAAATGGATTATATTGAGGTAGTAGAGATTCTTGAATCATGTCTTGAGTTTTGGATCCATGCCCTGATTAAAAGTCAACTATCTTGGTGAATTAGGTCAAAAACCCTAATTGTCGACCAGAGGACAATGATGAGTGTAGACTTTGAATTGAGGTGTAATGTCCAGTGGATCTTGTCATAAGAGTTATTTGAAGATGATTAATGTCTTTGAATGGTTTCCTGGGGCTTTTTAGGGTGTCCCAAAGGTGATCCCTGATTTTAGTCCTTGATAGGCTCCAAACCCTAGTCTGTTGATCTGAGTAATCCTGTACTTAGATGACTGGGTGTCTTAATCAATCATAGGTGTAATAATGAGGCTTTTGAGTCTCATGATTGTGTTAGAGACTAATCCTCCTATTGATTGATCCTTTGCCTGAGTTTTCTTGTCTTTGAACACCCTCGATTGAATGTCAGGCTGTTCTCGGTACTTGCTTTGACTTGATGAAAAATCCTGAAGATATGTCATCTCAGGGGGGTCAAAAATTAGGGTATGACAGGAAGGCATTAACTATCCATGCCCAACAGAGTTTTTAGAGAACCTTCCCCTTGATGGTCAACATTTGAAATGATTAGCTTTTACTCCTCGGAGTTCTCAAGTCCTTTGTACTTTGACATGATCAAATTACTCACTGATTCTCATCATGGTGGCTTCCTTGATGTTAAGCACATATTTCGCATGCAAAAGAATGTTAATTTTAAGAATGATAACTCTAATGCAAAACCTATGTTAGTCTTGAAGTTTAAAAACTTTTTTATGAAATGAGGTTGCGACCTCTTGTGACCGAATCACTAGTTGACACAACCTCGATTTTTGCATATGGAAGATAAAGCAAATGTACGATACCAACATGGATATGAGTCTCGCTTCATTGGGAGTCAGCTAAACACTATCTCATCGGAGTGTGATTTCAAAATAAACCCTACTTCAATTAGGACTTTTAAGGGTTGTAACTTGGTCGGGTTCACGGTTTTCAGACAACAAAGGATTTTTAGGCTCAAAATTATTTGGTACCCACCCCCTCCGTGATGTTCTCCATTCCTAGGTTCAATTAACTCGACATGAGTGTTCATCCCTCACAAGGAATTTAGAAATGGTTGAAGAATCAATGAGGTTTTTTCGGACATGGCAGTCACTCAGTTTCTTTTTCGGTGTCTGATCACACAACTTTGTTCTTTTGAGAAGGATTTTTATTTTGTAATCCTTGTTTTTCTCTTCTGCTTTCCCTAACTTTTGCCTGGACAAATTCTCTAGAATTTTATTTTGGAGTCCAGCGGGATGCCCTAATTTTTGCCTAAGTCACTTGTTTTCACGTTGTTGACTTAGCGGGCTCTCTCTCTCTTTTTTTTAATTCTTTTTGAACAAGTCATGTGATCTTGCGTTGCTCTCGATTTGTTCGAAAGATTGTGACTGCCTCATTCTTTTATTTGATGAAGGATTACCATTGTGGTATCGTCATCTCTTGGTCTCTTGATGGAATAAGGATAATCATTACGGTTTTGATATTCCTCAACCTTTGGAAGGATAACCATTGTTGTATCCTTAGATGCACACCCTTTTGGTGAGTTTTGAACACTCAATCAAGTTAAATGAACGCTACCCTGCCCCAAGGTTAAAATAAGGGTTTTTATGATTAGAAAAGAAACTCCTTCTCCAAGGCTCAAAGGGGTTATCGAGGGTCTATCTCCCTTATATCTCCAGTGTTTGGGGATTTGAAACAATGCCTGTACATCCTCAGTAAGGTTTTTATTCAAAAACACATGATTAGAGATTTTTGCATTTTTATCTTTCATCATTCTCTCTCAGCTCTTTGCCTAAGCAAATGATCAGTAAAGTTGGTATCGTAATGCCAAAAAACATTTTATGAGTGAGAACGAATGGGTTTCTTCAAGACAAACATAAACAATGTATTTTTATTTTCATTCAGAAATTAACAAGTTTTTACATGCTATCAATGCTTAAACAAGCAAAGGGAAAATTACAAATGAGAATGCAGTAAAGAGACTAAATGAGTGTCATTACTGAAGAGACTTGTCTCCGTCTGGACTTATTGAGCATGAATACTTTCTGCAGTTCCTTCCAAACACTTCAGGTTACTTCAAAAGAAAACTCCAACAAAGTCACCCCAGAGTTGTAACTTTTTGCTTTACTTTAGGGATTCGAGCAATGCGAGTGATGCAATGCTCAAGATAAGAGTACGTCTTGCTTATCCCTCGTGCGGGAGCCCCAAGCATATTCATTGAAGAAGTATTTTCCATCAAACATGGAGGAACCTTGCGTGGTCACCAAACTTAGAGAAGCTACTTGTTGCAAGGAGAGCTCAAACACCAACTGAAACACCAACCTCCACGGATACAACTGAGCACAAGAACCTTGAGAATGAGAGATTCTTCTACAAAACATTCTTGATTACTTTTTTGAAAAAAAGATTCTGACAAAGTTGCTTGAGAATTTGTGGTGCTTTTATTATTATCATACCAACCAGTTCAAACAAGGAAGTAGCCTTCAACAAAACGGGGAATACTGAAATGAGAATACAGAAATGAAATGATGATTTCCATCCTTGAGGAGCCTTGACTCCGTCTGGGCTTATTGTTCTTTGGAGATGCTTTATGGAATACGGACATTCACTTATGCATGAACTCTTCGTTTTATGTGCAGGCCATTTGGAGTGAATGATATTGCTTTGGAGTCAATGAGATCTTGGACTTTGTGTTTCAAAATATTACAATCCTCTGTTGAATGTCCAGATGTCCCAGAATGGTACTCACACTTTGCATTTAAGTCATATCCTTGAGGAATCGGTGTTGGAGGGGGTTTAAACTCCCTTAGTTGGACCAAAGAATCCTTGAGTAAATGAGAAAGCAGCTGACTATAGGTCATAGGAATTGGGTCAATTCTTCTTGGTCGTCTCCTCGGCATTGGTGGACCCTGTTGTTGGTGATGATTCAAATACCCAATCTGTTCAGGTGTCTCCCTTTTTTGATTCGGTTATGAGACAATCAAGGACTGATGAAGTGGAAGATCAGGGATCCAAAATGGTGCATCGTGCTTCTGATTTGAAGTAGATCCGACATAGAAGTGTGAATCAACCTTTTCTTCCACCACAAATGGAACTCTATTTCCTTGAACACTCATACCTTCGGGGGTGAACAAAATCACTTTTGAATCAATGAGATCTTGAATTTGATGCTTTAGTGCCCTACAATTCTCAATATCATGGCCAGGTGCCCCAGAATGGAACTCACATCGAGCATTGGCATCAAAATTGGGGGGAAGCTTTTCAGGCATGGATAAATCGCGTAGCTCAACCAATCGAAGTTCCAGCAAGCGGGGAAGTAACTGAGCATAAGGCATGAGGATCGGATCAAGAACCCTCTGAGGCATCTTAGGTTTTTGCCCACACATTCGGCCTACTTGATTCATTCTAGGGACATGAACAGATTGACGTGGAGGTAACGACACTTGAAGTGGAGGGAGATCCCTCTGAGGCATCCCATGAGTGGAAAAGGATCCTATTGAAGAGAGGGAGTCAACAATCTCTGTTGCAGCAGCAGGGACAACATCACCTTCCTTTCTTAGTACCATTTTCAGAACTTCCATAACCAGGCTCACTTGAGTCTTCAACTGACTGTTTTCCTCTTTTAGAGCACCCTGATTATGGATCAAGTCTTGCATCTCCAACATAAGATGACCCATTTGTTCCCTCATCTCGTCCATTTCCTCACGGAGTTGTTCCATAGTTGATCTTGGAGTTGTGGCGGTGAGAAGTCAAATCTGTTGTTGATCTTGAAATCTGAATAGAAAGGGTCCCATAAGTCTCTGAGAGAACCATGAAATGCATGATAGTATGAATGCATGTTTCATTTATGAGAGATCCTAAAGTCTTTTTACACTTTCCTTTTTCTTTTTTGGAATCAAAGCTTATCTTTTTTGTATAGAATATCTTTTCCTTTTTTTTCTTTCTCTTTTTTTTTTGGAAATAGACTTTAGGATCCCCCATAAATGAAGTGGATAAAACAATGATGTTATGCGATGCAACAACATGGGATCAAGGTTATAATCTTAGTAACCACTGTGCAATCCTCTGAATAACTGATGTGGGTCAGATGTCATGAGATCAAAGGTTCGGCATAGGTACCACATAGCCATAGGAACAGTAGTCATCATCAGAACTGAATAGTCACCAACGGTACCTGTCATGTATATCCCTCCCCACTCACAGGCGAATCTAGACACGGACAAGTGGTCCCTAATGGTCGCCCAGAATCCTCTAGTCGGACACCTTGCGATCTGCACTAAGGGTGCAGGGCAAAGGCATCGTCGAGAGGACTGAATCCGGGTTGTGGTGTCTCATGTCTCCTCATACGTGTCAAGGGCCATGCGATTCGACATGAGTATCCACGCTAGCCTAGGTGTATACTAGCCTGGGGATTGGGCCTTTATCTCATAGAATCATCCCACCAACCTGCAAACAGAGAGAAAATATGTGGCCCCCACGGGGACCCATAATATAGTCCAGATGCATGCGAAAAGTAAACATGATATGCGAGCAGGAAATAAACATGATGTGCAAACATATATACAAAACGCAAAACGCATAAACAAATAAATAAACACCCAATAAAGGAAACAAACAAAGGCTAGGATCGACTTGCTTAGGTAATCCCCAGCAGAGTCGCCAGCTGTCGCACGCTCGCGAAAAAAGAACAGAGTCGCCACTAATATATTTATCCCATAAGGGAAAGGAATACCAGGAAACCTAACAAAAGAAGGAACAGGGTCTTGCGACCAGAGAATCAAGGTACGGGAGTCGGTTTCGCAAGGGGAAGGTATTAGCACCCCTCGTGCCCATCGTACTCGATGGTATCCATCTATGTTTGTTTCTATCTAAAGGGTGTATAATTATGTCTATGTCTAAATGCGAAATGAATGCAGAATGTAGAGAAAATAAAGAATTGTACTCGCACGGGCCCTACCCCGCTGCCTACGTATCCTTTTCAGGAATCAGAGTTACCGTAGCTCGGCTCACGATTTTCTGTTTGTTTTGTGTTTTTTAGTTGGGCGGCGTTAAAGTTCGCGCTCTTGCATAAGGGATCGCCTACGATGCGTACGAGCGGAAATAACGGTGCCCTTAGGTGCCAACGAGGCAAAAGAAAAAAGAAGTGATTGCTTTGTGTCTTTTAGCGTAGATGAGTGATGAACAGTTCCCAATACCGGGCCACTCACCACTTTCTCTACGTTGTTTTGAACTTGAACCATTGTTAGGTGTTTTAAGCGTTTTTGGGTTGTGTATTTTTTAAGGGAAGTTTACTTTGCGATCCGAATCACATAAAATGTATAATGATCGAGAAGCAGATTAAGGAATGAATCCTACTCACTTCTATCCCATTATGTAATGTTCGAGAAACAGATTAGAGAATGAATCTCACTCATTTCTCTCCCATTAATTAATGTTTGAGAAACAGATTAGGGAATGAATCCCACTCGTTTCTCTCCCATTAAGTAGTGACCGAGAAACAGATTAGGGAATGAATCCCACTCGTTTCTATGCCACTAAGCGATTGAGAAACAGATTAGGGAATGAATCCCACTCATTTCTCAATCACTCTCTTAATGTGATTCGCATCTTCCTTTTATTAATGTTTTAAAGAGTTAAAAAGAAAAAGAATGCAAAGGGGGAACTAATCCTAAATTCTAATCTAAGTTGTTCTAATTCCTATTTATGTACAAAAGGAATCTAAAATAGTACTAACGAAAATAGGCCTAAAATAAGGCCAAAATACGAGCGATAAAATCACACAAGCATCATACAAAAATGAACATGGGAATAGTACAAAACGATTCGAGCACTAGTATAAAAATGACACTAAAAAAACTACTATTTTTATGGGTTTTTATAAAAGAACGCAAATGTCAAAATTAACCTAAAAGATCTACTATTTTTTTTATGAGCTTTTAGTATCAAAATTACCTAAAAATCTAACAAATTTTAATGGTGATTATTTATTCTATGTCAACAATTTGTATTAAAGTCTAAAAAATTAGCATTTTATCACCTAAAAGAAAAATAGAAAAAATCTAATTAAACCTAAATTCTAGTAATTAAAAGAAATAGAAACAGGGGGGTTTAAAGTTGAATATGGTGGTGCATGAGTAATTGAGGGCGCTGGACCCAATCAATAGCCCAACAGGTTTTTTGTTTCAGATTTAGTGTGGCCAAAAAGTGGTAGGATGGGCCATAAGGGAGTGTAATCAGCATTTCTGCGCAAGGCCCGTGGAAGTACTGTTTTTATTACAGAATGATTTGCCAAAAATGGCAGCATGGGTCTCAGGGGGTGTATACAGATAGCAATTCGTGTGAGCAAGGCCCAAGGTTATGATCCAATTCCACTTATCTTTTGTATTCAGATTTTATTATTCAACTAAGCTCCATTACTGTCAATTAATAACATTCTAATACTAATTAAGCAAAAAGAAAAATTAATTAAGAAAAGATAGAGGATTAGGGTTTAAAATATATGACCATTGAGCTTACCTCTCCTCTCCTTCTCACGAACGTGACACAGCGACGGCGCCGGAGGGAAGCTCCTCTCCGATTTGCTGCTCCGTTCGTCTCTCTCAAGCAAGCGGTGGCGATAGCTCACGTTCTCACCTCCGATCAATTTTTTTCCGACGCGGCTCTCATCCCCTTCTAATCTTCATCGGAGTCGCTTCAATGTCGTTTCGAGCGAGACGGCAGCGAACGGAATCCACGGCTATTTCACCGAACTTCAGGTACCTCTCGACGCACACTTCTTTTCGTTATCTTCTTCTTTTTCTCTATTCAGATTTCTTCTTCTTCTTCTCTTTTAACTTGCGCGAATGCTATTGTTCAGTTGAAGATGGTGATGGTGTCGAAGCCTGAATGAAGATTGAAGATTGTTGTTTTGTGATGGAGGAGTGAGGATGAAGACGAGGATGGAACGAGAATGAGAATGGTGATGAAGGTTGTTGACTCAATGGAAAGGAATCGGTTTGTTAAATTCTGAATTTCTCTTTTTCTGTTAAACTGGATCCTCCCTTTTTCTGCTATTGATTTTTTTTGGTGATTGAAGATTCTTTTGAGAATTGAGGTCAGTGAAGAGGGAAGGTAGAAGAGGTGATCGAGAGAGACTAAGAAGTGAAGAGAATATGATGGTGAAAAATGAGGTGGAAGATGTTGATGATGAAAATGAATCGAGGAAGAGAATTGCAGGTGAAGGGGTTAAGGTGATGGTTATGGAGATAATTGGAGAAGGAGAGGATGAAGATGAGAAGAAGTGAAGAGAATAGTGTAGAGGGAGAGATTGTTGGTGAGTGAAGAAGCTTCTGAATCATGGTGGTTCTGGTTTTATAGAAGTTCAAGATGAAAAAGATAAGGTTAGTTCCACTCTTCATTTTCTGATTTCTGTTATATTCTGTTGAGTTTCTGATATTCTGTTGGGTTTGGTTAGTATGTGGTGGTTGGTTCTGTTATAGGTTTTTTGAGAGTTAGTTATGGTTAGTTAGGTAGTTGGAATCGGTTACAGGTGGTTTTTTAATTCTGTTATGGATTAACTAGTTTGTTAGGGAGTTAATTACTAGTTCTCTGTGAAGTTAGGAAAATGGCAAGGTTTGAAAAGAAAACAGTTAGTTATAGGTTTTGTTTAGTTTGGATTTCTGTCATAATGCTGAATTAGTGTGAACTGTTTTTGAATTTTGGCTTTGCTGCAGGTTGTGTTGGCTTTTATGAAGTAAGTTTGGGTATGGCATAGCTGAACTGATGTGGTATGGTGATTGTGCAGTGGTTTTGTTCTGTTTTTTGTGGTGGTGCAGGGTTGTATGTATGTATTTGGTTTTGACTGGTTTTTGAACTATGCAGGTAAGGTTTGTTGATATAGGATGCAAGGTTGGGTTGAATTTCGTGGGGCTGCGAGGAATGGTTCAATTGCAGGTTTGTGGATTAATGTAAGGTCTCTATTTCGAAACCGCGGCATGTTCGGTTCAGTTTTTTTTCGTGTGGATGTGGTAATGATATGTGAGGATTGTATGAATGTGAATTGTTAGATATGAATCGGTGAATGTATGTGACTGTTCTGAATTGTTTATGTTGCTGGTTTCTTTTTGTGTTATTTGCAGGGTTTTTTAACAAGTGAAAGTGAGGAAGGTGGCTGCAAGTTGGTTGGCTGAATGTATTGTGTACTGATGTGGATTGTTTTTGGTTTCAAAATGCAGGTGCTTATAATGCTTTCACAAGGCTGGCTGTAAGTTCATGGAAGCAATTCGTGAGCGATGCTTTGGCAAAGTTCAGAAGAAGATCGACATGAAGTTTTAGGATCAAAGAAGGACATAGGTTTAGAAATTTTAGAATTTAGGAATTTGATGTAATGGGAATAATTGAAGTTGTAATGAACTTGTGATGGATTTGGTTGAATGGGAGTAATGAAAATGGCTCTTTTTTGTAATGAATATTGGATAGAAATTTGGAAGGGCTTTGTAAAATGGATTGGACTTTGGAAATGTAATTTGACCTGAACCTTAGAATAGTGGAGTGTTGAATTTTGATTTGAATGTTGACCTTTTCAAATAAACCTTGACTTTTCCTTGTACTTGTAATGGATTTGAATACATGACTTCACTCTTGTACTTTAAGTAGTATATGATTCTTGCATCTTCTCTCATACTCATTTGAATTTTAAATTCAAAACATATACTTTCTTAGATTTCCATCTTTGCAAACTTAGTGAAGCAATCCAAGTGGAATAGTAACCAAAGATATGGATCAACATGAATTTAGTCAAAAGGTCAACTTTGCTTGATGTAGTCAACAACCTTGCAAATAATCTCCACATGTCTTTTTCCCTCAATAAATTGATAACATCTTTAATTGACTTGCAAGACATTCTTAAGCATGTCGAGACCACCAAATGCCTAGGGAAATAAACCCTAAGTCAAAACATTCCATGTGAATAGAATTCCTCTCATCAAGTGCCTTTCGAGATCTGAACTAATCATAGTCTCGAACATGTGCAAGACGCCATCCTTGAGGAGATAAATAACCTTGCAAAGACCTAAGTGAAACCTCAACTTGCTTTATGACCTTTGATCCCATGCTTTTATATGCTTTATTTAATGAATGAATGCAAAGTCATGCAAATGCCCTAATGAGGGTATGCAGATGAAATGGGAAGCTTAAGCCAGTTAAACGTAAAGGGGTAGGACAAATTTGGGGTATGACAACACCCACTTAATGAATGCAGATTCACATTCACTCTGGATCCTGTTGATAACGATTCTGCTATTGCCAGTCCTGACTTTGAAAATCCGATCTATCAAACTGAGGACGAAAGTGAGGAAGATTGTGAAGTACCAAGGGAACTTGCAAGGCTGTTAGAACAAGAGGAAAAGACTATACAGCCGCATGAAGAACCAATTGAGGTTATCAACTTGGCTAGTGACGAAGAAAAGAAAGAAGTCAAGATAGGGGCTGATCTAGAAGGCAGTGTCAAGCAAAGACTGATTCAAATGTTACAAGACTACTGGTCCTATGAAGATATGCCCGGCCTTGACACGGATATTGTGGTTCATCGCCTGCCAATCAAAGAAGGTAGCACGCCAGTTAAGCAGAAACTGCGGAGGAGTAGGCCCGATATGTCCAAGAAGATCAAAGAGGAGGTTGGGAAGCAATTCAATGCTGGCTTTCTGAAAGTTGTGAGTTATCCTCCATGGATAGCTAACATAGTGCTTGTGCCTAAAAAAGACGGGAAAGTCAGAATGTGTGTAGACTACAGAGATCTGAATCAGGCAAGCCCCAAAGATGATTTCCCTTTACCTCACATCGATGTACTAGTTGACAATACTGCACAATGCAAGGTATTCTCCTTTATGGATGGATTCTCAGGGTACAATCAAATCAAGATGGCACCCGAAGACATGGAAAAAACAACCTTCACAACACCCTAGGGAACCTTTTGTTACAAAGTAATTCCCTTTGGTTTAAAGAATGCAGGAGCAACATATCAGCGTGCAATGGTAGCTCTGTTCCATGATATGATTCATCAGGAAATAGAGGTTTACGTGGATGATATGATTGCAAAGTCCAACACCGAAGAAGAACATCTGGGTCATCTGCACAAGCTGTTTGACAGACTCAAGAAGTACAGATTGCGATTGAATCCGAACAAGTGTATCTTTGGAGTAAGATCCGGTAAACTCTTAGGTTTCATTGTCAGCAGCAAAGGTATTGAGGATTGATCCTGCCAAGGTCAAAGCCATTCAAGAAATGCCCATACCCCGTACCGAGAAACAAGTCAGAGGATTCTTGGGACGTCTGAATTACATAGCCAGATTTATTGCCCATATGACTACTACTTGTGTGCCGATCTTCAAACTTTTGAAGAAAGATTAAGTGGAAAGATGGAATGACAAATGCCAATTAGCCTTTGATAAAATCAAAGAATATCTCCAAAAACCGCCAATTTTGTTACCACCAGTGGAAGGGAGACCTCTGATAATGTACCTAACTGTGTTAGAAGATTCAATGGGGTGTGTACTGGGGCAACATGACGAGTCTGGCCGGAAGGAGCATGCAATCTACTATCTTAGCAAAACGTTTACCGATTGTGAAACAAGATACTCACTACTCGAGAAAACTTGTTGTGCCTTAGCATGGGCGGCTCGCCAACTAAGATAGTATATGCTAAACCATACCACTTTCCTGATCTCCAAAATGGATCCTATCAAGTATGTGTTTGAAAAACCTGCTCTCTCTAGAAGAATAGCAAGATGGAAAATGATCTTAACAGAGTATGACATCCAGTACACTTCTCAAAGAGCGATTAAAGGAAGTGTGGTAGCTGATCATCTGGCTCATCAAGCAGTGGATGATTATCAAGCGTTAAACTTTGACTTCCCAAATGAAGACATTATGCTAGTTACTGACTACGAACAACCAGGACCGGAGGAAGGACCCTAGCCCGGATCCCGATGGACTATGGTTTTTGATGGAGCTTCTAATGCACTTGGCAATGGCATCGGAGCTGTGATAATTTCTCCCACAGGAGGTCATACACCATTCACTGCCAGATTATGCTTCAATTGCACTAACAATATAGCCGAGTATGAAGCATGTATTCTGGGTCTCAAAGCTGCAATCGATCTAAGAATCAAGTTCCTGGAGGTCTACGGAGACTCGGTGCTTGTAATTTATCAAGTCAAAGAGGAATGGGACACGAAGTACCCGAATCTAATTCCTTACAAAGAATATGTGTTGAGTTTGATTCCTTACTTTGAAGAAATCACTTTTGAACACATCCCGCGCGAAGAAAATCAACTAGCTGATGCTCTAGCTATCATGTCATCTATGTTCAAAGTCAGGTGGGACAATGAGGCGCCAATGATCACCATTTACAGACAGGATGAACCAGCCTATTGCAATGAGATTGATACCGAAGGAGTGGAAGAAAAACCATGGTTCCTTGAAGTAAAAAGATATCTCGAAGCCCAGGAATACCCTGAAGGGGCATCCATTAACGATAGAAAGTTTCTAAGAAGATTTGCAGCTAAATTCTTTCTAAGTAATGGAATCTTGTACAAACGCAACCATGACGCGACTTTGCTTCGTTGTGTAAACAAGAAGGTAGGAGAACAGATTATGGAAGACATACACGATGGTGCTTTTGGTACTCATTCAAGTGGACATACAATGGCTAAAAAGATCTTAAGAGCAGGTTATTATTGGTCTACCATGGAGACAGACTGCCATCGTCACTCCAGAACCTGTCACAAATGCCAGATATATGTCGACAAAGTACATGTACCTCCAGTCCTGTTAAACGTCCTGACGACTCCTTGGCCTTTTGAAATGTGGTGTATTGATATGATTGGAGAAATCAAGCCTACTGCCTCCAACGGACATCGCTTTATCCTAGTCGCTATTGGTTACTTCACAAAGTGGGTAGAAGCAGCCTCGTTTGCTTCAGTCACCAAAAATGTTGTGGCCCGGTTTATCAAGCACAATCTCATTTGTCGGTATGGCATCCCTGAAAGGATCATCACAGACAATGGCAAAAATTTAAACAACAGAATGATTACTGAACTCTGCACACAGTTCAAGATCAAACATCATAATTCCTTTCCATATCGACCAAAGATGAATGGCGCGGTGGAAGCTGCCAACAAGAACATCAAGAAAATCATACAAAAGATGACAGTAACCTACAAAGACTGGCATGAGATGTTACCTTTTGCTCTTCATGGTTATCTCACATCAGCGCGTACTTCAACAGGGGCAACTCCATTCTCCTTAGTCTATGGTATGGAGGCCGTTCTTCCAATTGAAATTCAGATTCCTTCCCTAAGGATTATGAAAGAAGCCGATCTAGATGAAAACGATTGGATTCAGACTCCGTTGGACCAGATAAACTTGATTGATGAGAAGAGGCTTGCGGCTATTTGTCATGGTCAGTTGTACCAGAAACGTATGATCAAAGCCTTCAACAAGAAAGTCATAAGTCAGGCATATCAAACCGGTGATTTGGTTTTCAAACGCATCATCGTACCACAAGGTGACCCCAGGGGCAAGTGGACTCCCACTTATGAGGGACCATTTGTAATCAAAAGAGTATTCTCCGACGGAGCCATGTTGCTTACCACTATGGACGGTGAGGATTTCCCACACCGTGTAAATGCGGACATAGTCAAAAAGTATTTCGCTTAAAGAAAAGTTCGCTAAGTTGAAAACCTAAAAGGGCGACTTAGGCAAAAATGAGCGTCTCGGTGGATTGAAAACCTGAAAAGGCGATCCAGGCAAAAATTAGAGACTAAATAAATAATTATCCCGGTAGGCTGAAAACCTGAAAAGGCAGCCTAGGCAAAAGTTAGGGAATAAAGCGTACGACTATGTCCCGTTTGGCTACCTACTCACCTTCAAGGTTCAACACATCAAAGGCACCAATCAGTCCAATCACTTTCTTCCAACAAGTGAGGGATGAGATGCTCGAAGACAGATTGGCAATAGCAGAATTGAAACTTGACTGGATTGTTTTCACATAGCTATTTATCTTTATAAATATTTTCCAAAGCTTTATGACAATTTCCTACTTCTAGGATTTTTGTCTCCTTGTACTAATCAGCCTATTATGGCTCTTTTTCAAAATCAATGCAGCTCATGCTCAAAATCAATGTTTTCACTTTTTCTGTTTTGAATACGTAAACGTCCCAATGATAATTTTGAATGAACATATGCATTTGAATATGATTGATGTTTATAAGAAAAACATGAATAGCATTCAGTTAATGTCCCAATCATCTGGACATCATCCCGAAACTAGCATCAGAAGAAAAATCCCCAACAGAGATGCATTTCTCAGCAAATTCCTCAATGAGATTTTTCTCTCCCACAAAGTGATTCGAGAAACCTTATTCCCCAACAGGGCTGTTCAAGATCACTATCCCCAGAAGGTGTGATCCTCCACACCAAGGCTTGGTCAAATAGTGCATTGGAGGATTACGCATCTTTCTCATTCCCATTCAAGGTGCATCAAAATCAGAACTTGCAAAATTACCTTCATCCCTAAGCAGTAGTCAAAGATCCCTCAACAGAGTACTCTGGTCGGTGAGGAATTTCCCCAGCTAAGTGTACTCGAACAAGATAGCAAAGATCATCAACAATCACGATGCCTTCATTTCCAAAATAACAAACAGGGATTTATTTTCCCAACCAGAAGATTGATACGCTCTAAACTGCATAAGTCATGTCCATACATCATACATCATACGCATATTCATACATAGCATATAATGTTTCATGACAAACGCATACATAACATGCACATTTCTCGTTTAGTTTGAGAATCTCAAATATACATTACATGCATCATAACATTGCATGTCACTAACTTGATTTTTTTTCAGGTGGACGGATATCCTCAGAAAAGTTGTTCTTAATCACATGCAGTGTTCCCCTGAATTCTATTCAGACGAACATTCCTCTCAGATATAATCAAGCCAAAGATTCATTCTGAAGAGATCTCTCTTTCCAAATCACCTATCAACTCAAAACAAGCAACATAGATCTAAGTCGATACCTTGGACGGTTCCTTAAATGGTCTACCTTCAGATCTAAGTCGATACCTTGGACGGTTCCTTAATGATCTACCTTCAGATCTAAGTCGATACCTCAGACGGTTTCACAACGATCATTCTTCAAGATCCAAAGCGGATACCTCAGACGGTTCCACCAACGATCAAACTTCAAAGATCTAAAGCTGATACCTCAGACGGTTCCACATAGATCAACTTTCGAAATCTAAAGCGGAAAAACTTTGGACATTTCCGTAACGATCAACCTCTAAGACTTAAAGCGGTAACCTCGGACGGTTCCGAAACGGTCAACGCAGAGGTTTTCAAATCCTTCATCAAGATATAATCAATGGATTCATTCTGATAAACAAACCATCAACACATTTACCAGATGGCATCTAAAAGCCCATCTCAGGTAATGTTTCGATCTGCCAACAACATTTCTCAGACAACATTCAAATGCAATATCTAACATCTCTTCCGGTGGAGGTAAGTGCAAATTTTCAGGGCATCTAAATATTCAATCATCTTCTACCTTCAGATTCCAATCAGTCTCTTCAGGTTTAAGAAGATTGAATAGGGGAAACTGTTATACCCCAAAATTTGTCCGCATCTTTTTCAAAAAAGAAGGCAACAGACTTCTGTCTAAAAATTGGGAGTTTCATATAATCTTGGATTTTATTCCATAAATATCCTGATTTTATGAATACTCGGTTTTTAGAATTTTTTCTTATACGGTATTTTGGTTCGCTGTTGAATTTATTCTTACACAAACGCCAATTACTGTTTATCACTTCACACACGCTATTTATTTGAGATTTATTTGCAGATAAATAGTACTGACGCAATTGGTACAGAATTAAATTTTTTGCAGGCGCAAAGTTCGAGGATTCAAACTGTACTGGTAACGAGTAAATTATTATTAGTTTTTGTTTCCCACTAATTTCTATACTATATTCTATTATTTTCAAAATATTTTCCTTTCTTTTCAAATCTCTTTCAAAATAAAATTCTAACTTTATTCTATACGTCTCTCTTTTCAAACCTTACCATACACTTTCTTTCAAATCCTACTACCACTCAAATTTTCCTTTTTTGTACGGAATCACTTCATTCCCCAACGTCTCTATCCTTCTTTTCACTCTATAAATACCTCTCATTTTTTCCATAAATTCTCACATCAAATTTCAACTCATCTCTCTCATTTCTACCTCATATTTATTTTCTCTTCTTCCCCGACAAAAATGGCGAAATGGATGGATACGTGTTTTCTTATGGTCATCACCGTCTTGGTGGTGATCATGTCCTTTTTTGTCTGCATAGTCCTGAAAAATGCGGACCTGGGTTGTTTACACTCCCGATCATCTATATGTTGTTATTTATAGCATGGGTTTTTAATCGTCATTTTTAAAGTTTGTCGTATCTTTTGTTCTCAAATAATGTACCGTTTATTTGTCGTACTGTTCATTATATTATGTAATATTTGTACTGTCAGTATTAAATGTCGTACTATCTGTCGTACTGTAGTTTAATTATCCAGATAATATTTTGTGTGTTTTCTGCCAGTTAAATATTTATCTTTCTGTGCATTAAATATTTTTCAAGGTTATTATCAGTAATTTTGTTCGCGTACAGTATATTTTATTTATTTATTATGTCTGTGTTTTTCTAACAACTAAAACTCATGTAAATAAATTTTCACCATTAACACAACAAAAAAACAAAAAGAAAAGAATTAACTTTAACTGCTACGTTAATGCCTGAACAGTCAGTTGACAGTCAAACCCGCTGACAGTGCAATTCTCCGTGTTTTGTACCATCAATCAAATCAATCTTTTGCATTTCAAAATTCCAAGATTTTTGTTCTAGAAGTCTTCTGACAATCACATGATCAGCAGAGACTCAGCACTCCACAAAAATCAGGTACGCTTAACTGTCTCCTACACAAACAGTCCTTAACTAGGGTTTTTGTTTTTTCAGGAGAACAAGTTTTTTGAGACCTCAAATGGATTTCATGGACCTCCATATATCTTAAAGTACCACCATACAAATTTTCAAACTTCAATTCGCTCAGACGCGCAGTCAGCAGCTCAAACAGTCAACAGACGACCAGTTTGACCGAAAAGTCAACAGACAGTCAAAAATGAATTTTTTTTGTCAACATCCACATTTTTTCAAAAGATTCATCATTTGATCATTGGTTGATCATAATTCATCAAGGAAAGATCAAAAATCAAAAAAACCCTAAGTTTCAAAATTAGGGTTTTCTCCTAAAAAGTCAACTGAACTTTGACCGGCCATAACTCTCTCCTCGTTCATTCAAAAAATTCCAACCAAAGCTTGTTTTAAGGAAATTCAATTATCTTTCAAATGCAATTGATCCCATGGTCATTGGATTCACCATTTGAAAAATATGAGCTTAGAAATTACAGGTCATTTTCAAAGTCAACAAAAAGTGGTTTTTTGTCAAAGGCCATAACATTAAGATAACTTCTCCAAATGAAAACATGTTTCCAAAGTGGCTTGTAGAGAACATCTTGAGGTTTCTAAAAAGTACAAGAACTCCTTCATATGATAAAAATTGAGGGATTTATGCCTTGTTGAAGTTGGCTATATTTTGGGAAAATGCATGAAACCAACATTGATCAAAAATATTTTTTTTCCAAAAGGGGCCAAGTTTTCATGATCCAAACATGATTCTAATGATGCTAAGGGCCTCCCACGACCAACCTAAGGCCCATAGCATTTTTATTTCTTGTTTGGTTTAATTTTATTACATTTAAAGTTAAATTGAAAAAGAAATGGTGAAGGATAATGATACAATGCTTGATTCTTAAGCTAAAGCCACCAAGAATGATTCAACTCTGCAGCAATGGAAGTACATAGCAGGCCTAGAGCAAGAGGTTGAAGAAAATTCAAAGCCATGGCCAAAGAATTCAAACTTTTTTATATTAAAGAATTCAAAAGTTCAAAGATCACCAATGCTTGGTAGCTTAAGTTTGAAGCTCATTCATTGCTTATAAATGAAGTAGGACACTTCAGTAACAAACACACACAATTGCAGAACCAAATCCATGCTTGTAACACACTTGTATCATACTTGAAATTTTGCAAGAAATTTGAAATTCGAATTTTAAGTTTCAGCTAGTTTCAATCCAAACCAAGTATTCAAACATCATCTCTGAACTTCATTGAACCTATCCAAATAAATTTTAAGCATCAAAGCCTCACAAATCGAGCCACACAAGCCACGGTTTGTTCAAACATAAATCACCTCATATCTGATCATTCATGCATGTTTAATAAGATGTAGACATATATTTGAGTTTAGTTTGATGTACTGATCGTTTCTGGAAGTTTAATTGAGGTTTGGATGCTTGTACACGAAGTTGCCATTCTAGGGTTCTTGGGCTCCATTTTGGGGTTATTCGATTTAGGAAAAATTAGAAGAAACAAGATGTATATCTAAACTCAGTGAATCAAGGCTAGCAGAATGAATAGGTCGCGATTTTTTTTTGCATGAGTTTACCCCTATTCGCTATTTTGCAGGTTTGAGACTCACTTATTACAGCGTTGTTTTTACAAAAGCGCTGTTAAAAGTGGTGGCGAGAGGTTGAAGATGATGAGGTGTCCTCACTTGAGTGGCCAGGGCGCGCGCGCATTTTAATTTAAATTTTCTCTGATTCAGTGCTTTGCAGGTGATACACGTGCCATGCTCCTTCGCTTCAGTGGCCATCAGATCATGTCAGTCCCTCAATCCAATGCCCCAGACACGCTAGTCCATGATATGGACTTACCAGCTAGCCACAAAGATCCAGATTTAATATATTTTTTACATTTTTCTATTTTATTTATTTTTCTTTGCAAAATTAATTTAAAATAGTTTTAAAAATCAGAAAAATATACAAAAAATATTTTTAAGTCGATAAAATATTATTTTAATTTTTGACACAAAAATATTTTATTTTTCTTAATAATAAAAATATTTTGTTTAATTAATCAATATATATTTAAGTATTTCATTTTAAATATTTCTAAACCATAAAAAAAAATCAGAAAAAAATATTTTCTTTTTATTAAATTAAGTTTATATATTATAAGCTAATTTTGTACATATTTAGAATATTTTTCTCTTTAAGTTTAATATATGTGTATAATTATTTGCATAATTATATGTTAATTAACTTAATAATTTCAAAAACAATTTCAAAAATCCCAAAAAAAATAGTTTTGTTTTAAAATTAATTAACAAACATTTTGAACATATTTTAGACTTAATTTTTTAGGTTTAAATTTTATTTTTACCTTCTTTCTCATTTTAATTAAATTAATTATGCATTAATTCTAATTAAAATCAACCATACAAAAAATCCAAAAATATTTCTTTTATCGTATTGCAATTTAAATTCCTAGATAAAGAGTATAGGTTGTCAAAATCATGTAAATAGCGTAGTTTACATTTCTCGCACAATCGATGTAATAGCGTAGATTTACTTTCCGCATTTTACATTCCCGCATTTTAATTCCTGTACATATAAAACTGCGTGTATGTCAAAGATAAAAACTGAAGCGTTAGGTCACTAACTTCAAAGATAAAAATATCTGAATCAAAACACAATCACACTTGCACCTCTTAGGGTAATCCCTCTGTTACTCTTTTCAAAAACCAATTCTACTGTTTCAAATGCAAATCCAAACTTTTGTTTACATCTGGTCAAAGCAGAATTTTCTAAAAGAAATAGGAAAGGACCTTATAAAC
This sequence comes from Vicia villosa, assembly GCF_029867415.1. Lineage (NCBI taxonomy): Eukaryota > Viridiplantae > Streptophyta > Magnoliopsida > Fabales > Fabaceae > Vicia > Vicia villosa. Next base: position 72,779,221 of record NC_081181.1, on the reverse strand, counting down.
TTAGGGTAGATCTCCTAATTGCTTGCTCAAAACAAAACAACAAATGTCTCATATATCATTGTTTTTCAAAATAAAACTTTCAAAAAAGACAATACTTGGTATATATCCAAACAAGGATCATTACGAAGTTAAAGCTCTTTTTTTCAAAACATCTTTCGAAAGATAAAACACTTTGTATACATCCGCACAAGGATCATTACAAAGCCAATTTACAAAGATATTTTAAAACCACATACAAGCATTTTAAGGCAAGACAAATGATTCAAAACAAGTGAGCTAAGCAATTAAGAGCCCATGGATAACCATGGATACAAAGGGGTGCTAATACCTTCCCTTTGTATAACCTACCTCCGAACCCAAAATCTCTTAAAGGTCTTTTTCTGTTTCTTTTATAAACCTTTCCTTAATTGGATAAAATAAAATTCGGTGGCGACTCTCTGATTTTCAAAACTAAAAAAAAAAAAAGAAGAGTCAGTTCGTTTATCTCTCACAAGAGATATAAAAAACCGAGGGCGACACCTACCATGGAAGTGTTGGATCTGGAGGAAACTAAAGAGAGATGAGGTTTGTATTGAAATTTGCAAATCCATAGTTGCAAGCAATCAAAAAAGTTGAGTTTGATTGGGAGAGATTATCATTGAGTGAAAAGGGGAATAGGGCTTTGCGAAAAAAGAGAAGCAAAAAAGAGGAGAAGGAAAAAATATGGGGAAAATAGAAAAGATTTTGTGAAATTGAAAAGAGTAGGCAACCAGATGCAAAGAGTGTCCACGTGTGTAGTCCAAATGAAGAGGATTTTAGAAAGGGGAAAAATGGGTTTTCCAAGAACAATTACTTTCTTATATGATAGATTAATAGAGTGTGTGTAGAAAAAAGTACAATGGACAACAGTTAATGACACCTATGGTCATCCTATTTGCCTTGTTTTGACAATGACACCTTATGACTACATTATACAATGGACTACACATACTGATATCTTATTGTACTTTTGTAAATAAATAAAGAGTCTAGATCTTCTAAAAAGGTGGAAAAAAAGTCTAGGTAGTTGTCGCTACCGCGAAAAATGGAATCAGAGTCGCCACTAATATATTTATCCCATAAGGGAAAGGAATATCAGAAACCTAACTCGGAACAAGAACAAGGTCTTTCGACCAGAGAATAGGGCACGGGAGTCGGTTACGCAAGGGGAAGGTGTTAGCACCCCTCACGCCCATCGTACTCGATGGTATCCACCTACGTTTGTTTCTATCTAAAGGGTGTATATCTATGTCTAAACTAAATGCGAATGCATGCAAGAGAAGTACGGGGAAAAGAAGGAATTATTTACAAGTGTGCTCGCTTAGGCCCCGCGACCCAATGCCTACGTATCCCTTTAAAGGAATCAGAGCGACCGTAGTTCGGCTCCATAGTTTCCATTTGTTTTGTGTTTTTTAATTGAACAGAGGTTAAGGTCACAATCCACGATGCTCGACCTTTGGAGACTTATACGCCTAGTTTTGGAAAGGACTTAACTTGTTCTTAAGCGCCTAACAAGGCAAAAGAGAATGAACTTGGGTTTGTGTTTTTTATGTAACTACATGATGAACAAAACCCAATACAAGGTTTCGCACCACTTCATCACTTTGTTTTAATTCGAGCCTTTATTAAGTGTTTTAGGTGTTTTTGGTTGGGTATTTTTTAAAGGGATTTACTTTGCGATTTGAATCACATAAAAATGTATAATGATCGAGAAGCAGATTAGGGAATGAATCCCACTCACTTCTATCCCATTATATAATGTTCAAGAAACAGATTAGGGAATGAATCCCACTCATTTCTATCCCATTAATTAATGTTTGAGAAACAGATTAGGGAATGAATCCCACTCATTTCTCTCCCATTAAGTAGTGACTGAGAAACAGATTAGGGAATGAATCCCACTCATTTCTATGCCACTAAGTGATTGAGAAACAGATTAGGGAATGAATCCCACTCATTTCTCTATCACTTTCTTAATGTGATTCGCATCTTTATTTATTAATGTTTTAAAGTTGAAAAGAAAAAGAATGAACAAAGGGGAACTAACCTATTCTCTAATCTAAGTGTTATTCTAAGTCTAATGTTAACATGGTGACTAAGTTCTAAAAGGAAAGTTAAAATGGTATTAACAAAATAGGCCAAAAATATGGCCAAAAACAAGTAACAAAATTACACAACAATTATACAAAAATAGCACGAAAATGATACAAAAGCATAAGAGAAGCAATTCAAGTATTAGTACAAAGTTCTTCTAAACAATACTACTATTTTTATGAGTTTTTTACATGTTAAGGGAATTTTAATTCAAGCCTAAATTGTACTAAAAATCTATTACCCTAAACTAACATCTTTATGCCCCTTTTTTATGGGAAAATTCTAAAGACTAAAATTTCCCTAAAACCTAATTAGAACTAGCAAATTTTATGGTTTTATGTGTCAACAATTACCTAAAAAAAAAGGGAAGATCTATGTGAAAAAAGACTAAGTTCTAGCATGAATTAATGGGCTCAGGGGGTGTTAATATGGGAGACCAGGGGTGTAAGTAGATCCAGGCGCAGGGCCCAGGGTGACAAGCCCAGACAGAGTTTCTTGTATGTTATAGTTTTCAGCCAAAAAAGATGCATCATGGGCCAGGGGGGTACGAGATAGTAAAGGCCCACGGAGTGTTGTTTGATTGCAGAAAAGAATGTACCATGGGCCATATGGGGGTGTCAAAATTATTTCGGCCCAGGATTATTGATTCGGTTTACCAATGTTATTCAGAAACTATTAACAAAATTCAATAAAAAAAAAGGAAATAATCAGGAACGAATAGAAAGAGGGATTAGGTCTTACTTGCGCCGAATCGACTTCTTAGACTATCGGCCCCTTCGTTTCAACAACGGCAGCGACGGCGCCTCTCAAGCTCATCTTCTCCGAAAGAGCTCCGCTACCGCCGCTAACAAACCGAATCAACCTTTCCTCTCTTGTGTCTCATCTCTCTCGATTTCATCTCTCCGATCGGTCTTGGTTTCTTCGCTTCAACAATGGCGAACAAAAGAATCTTGAGTCCGGTAAGATCTTGATTCTTTTTAGCTTATTCTTCTCATCTTCTTCGTTAACACAACTTTCTGTATTTGCCTGTGGTTGATGTGGTTGCGGATGAGGAGCTGAAGGCGACCGGCGGTGGTTGCAGAGACGAAGATGGTTGAAGGCGATTTGGCGGTGGTTGCCAAGATTTCTATGAACTCAGGCAAACAATCGCGTTCGTCTTTGGCTTGTGCTCATCCGATTCACCTTTCTTCTTTTTTTGATTTCTGAACTTCGTCGTTTACGCGATGCAGAATGAAGTAAGGGCGGACACAGAATGAGTATGGTGATGAAGGTTGTTTCAAGGTTGGAGAGAGATTGAGAGTGGAGAGATGAGGATTGTGAAGAATGGAAGAATATGATTGTGGAGAATGTGAAGAAGAAAATGGTTGAGCTCGATGAAGATGTGAAGGGATGGATGGAAGATGAAGATGAGAGAATGAATAGCTGAAGATGAAGATGAGAGGATTGGTGGAAAATGATCGTCGAGAGTTTGAAGATTGGGAGAGTTTCATATATATAGCTGTTCAGGTTTGATTCTTCCCTCCCTTTTCTTGTTGAAATTCTGTTATATGTTTGATGAGCTGGCAATTAGTTTGTTAGGATTAGTTAGATTCTGTAACTGAATTTTGAAGTTAGTTAGGTCAGTTGCAAGTTGGTTTTGATTGGTTTGAAATTCTGTTATGTTGCTGGAAAAAAAAAAAGCTGTTAAGGGGAAGTTAATTGATTTTGTGTGAATGGTTATGGCTGAAGGTTTTTTCTTTTTGAACAAATATGTTATGGCTTTTTCTGAATTTCCTGCAGGGCTGAGTTGTATATGCTGTTTATGTTGTTTTTTTTTGGACCACTTATGAATGCAAACTGAACTGGATAGAATGGAGATATGCAGACTGTTGGATTTTGAATTTGTTCAGGTATGTGTGTATGGATTGGAACTACAAATGGTTTTGAACTGGTTTTATTCTTATGTGCAGGAGGGTTTGAGCATGATTTTAGTGTATGGTTTTGGTTTGACGTGGTCTTTTTCTTGTGTGAATGTTGCAGGGAATTTTTGTCTTTCCAGGCAGTCATGGTTCAAATGAAATTCACATATTCAGCACGTATCGTTTTGACGCATATTGTTCAAGGCAAACTATGAGCAGAATAGGAACATGTGGTGTTGAAGGCTTGTTGGAAATAAGTTTCAGGATGGTGTAAAGACTTTAGTCTGTAGTCAAACAATTTTTTGTAATTTTGAATGTAATAATCTTTGGGCTTGAAATTGTAAGTGATGCAGACCTCTTTTTCTTGTAATGGATTGGACTGAATATTGTAGAAGCTCCCTGAAGATTGCAATTGATACTTCTCTTTTTGTAAAGAACCTTGAATGATAGCCCAATTCGAGACCAAAATTGAATGACATTGAATTTGAACTACATCTCTTTTGTACTTTTGAATGAATTTGATGATGTTGAATGGAGCTCAAAACGCTATTATAATCTTGATATTTTTTATCTCGAAGACACATTTTCTAGTACACAAATCATTCTTCTTTTTTTTCTCAAGAACTTGCACCCAATTTAAGAACTTTGGTTCCTTTTTATTTATCTTTCCAACTCAAATCCACTTCGACCCTTAATGGACAAAAACCAAATCACTTCGCCTCTTCAATAAACTCTGACTCAATTCAAATTCTTTAATCTAAATGTGAGTCAAGCAACCAATATTAGGAAGAATAATGCCCCAGTCTTTGAAACCGTCATGTCATACAGGATATGGGCTTTATGTATTAAAAGACAGATGGATCCACTACTCCATAAACCACGGTTCTTGCATCATAACTACCTTAAGGGATCCTTTAAGAATATAAGAGTTGAAGCACAACAAGGAACCCAATAAATCTCGGTGAATTAATGATTGCGTATGCCACATATAAGAAACTCTTTATTGTTTTCTTGATTTTTGGGGAATCTTCATAGAGGAAAACTTTGTAGCCTTAGGAGAAAGAAATCCACCATGAACGACCATATAAAACCATAGCTTTCAATATCCTTGATCCAATGCAAAGTTATTTGATTAATGAATGTGTGAACGTTAGATGGCCTAATGACGGATGCATGTGAATGAGAAGTCTAAGCCAGTTAGAAATAAATATGTGGGCAAATTTTGGGGTGCAACAGCTGCCCCTATTCAATCTTCTTAGACCTGAATGTATAAACGATACAAGTTCTGGACATGAGAGGTGTAAGTGGATTGAATACCCGAAAGTACCATCAAAATTTGCATTCTGCGGTAAATCAAAGAGTGTTGAATGTTATCAAAGGATACCAGCCGAAGGTGGACCTTTAAACAGGTTGCTAACCTCAGTTAGACTTCAAAAAGAGACACAGCCGAAGGGTGACTCGATAAAGGATGAAACCGGCCGAAGGGGAATCCGATCCTAGCTTGCTAACCTTAGTTAGACTTCAAAAAGAGACACAGCCGAAGGGTGACTCGATAAAGGATGTAACCAGCCGAAGGGGAAACCGATCCTTGTTTGCTAACCTCAGTTAGGCTTCAACGAGAGACACAGCCGAAGGGTGACTCGAGATCTAAAAGTGTATGCCAATAATCATTGGACTTTTGCCGATAACAATCGAACTTGAAAGGAAAGGTCCAATAACAATCAGACCTAACCGGAGGATGCCTGTAACCACAGGACTTTAAGGAGAAGGCTAGTAACCACTAGACTCGACCAAGGGGTGCCTGTAACCACAGGACTTTTGCTGGTAACAACCAGACTTTGAAGGAAAGGACCAATAACAATCAGACCTAACCGAAGGATGCCTGTAACCACAGGACTTGAAGGAAAAGGCTAGTAACCACTAGAACTGACCGAAGGATGCCTATAACAATAGGACTTTAGAGGAGCAGCAGGGCAAAATGGAAATTTCCAGCCCACTTAATTTTCTTATATGATAGATGCCGCTGACAAAATCTCTCCCGTCTCGCCTCGGTCCACTTCTTAAAGTGGGTTAGACAGGGCAAACCAACTTATAGTATCGAGCCAAAAACTAGAACTGACCAAAGGATGCCTCTAACAATAGGACTTTTACTGGTAACAACCAGATTCTGGAGGACAGGACCAATAACAATTAGACCTAATCGAAAGATGCCTGTAACAACAGGACTTTAAAGGAACAGACTAGTAACAACTAGAACTGACCAAAGGACGCCTATAACAATAGGACTTGAAAGGGATGCCAATAATCATTGGACTTCACCGAAGACCGGTGGTGGCTAGACTCTATCGGGGATGTTATTAAACACTGGGTTTGCAAGGAAACATTGATGCTCGCGAAGCATAAGAACTACATGGATCCCACAGGCTGAAAGGCGGGGTGTAATTCTACAAGAATGACAACCATTCGAATTGCCACACACCAAGTATGGATCGGGAAATAACCACAGATAATGATCTTGACGGAAAAAGACATCGTATCCAATCCACACGGGAGAGAGAAAGTGAGACTTCTTCTGGGGATATATATTACCTTGTGCCTTTGGAGCACAAACAAACTTGGCTTATGCATGTTTGATGATTTTTTTTTATGGCGTAATGCTCCATATTCATGGAAATGCTACGCTTTTTGTTGATGCAATGCGAATGCAATGGTTACTATATGCAAAGATGACGAGGGCCCTTTAAAGCATATTTCGCTGACTTGTTGATCGAACTTCGTCTTTGACCTCGGGAGAGGTAAACACAAGGGAGAATCCCCTTAGTGTTGTGAACTCTGTGGGGGTGCCAATAGATATTGGACTTTGACTTGCAAGATATACTTCTTCGTTGACTTGAAGAATGACTTCTGACTTCACACCATGTGCCATGACTTGGAGAATTTTTAGCTTGAGGAGATTCCCTCAATTTACCATATTGGAGATGAGAACTCTGATGAGGAACCCTTGTTGAGAGGATTGGAACAACTCCGAGGAGAAATAAACTCCTATACTTGGGGAAAGAATGAATTCTCAGGAGAAATAAACTCCTATGCTCGGGGAGAGACTTTTCTAGGAGGAATAAACTCCTATGCTTAGGAATGGAATTAAATCTCAGGAGAAATAAACTCCTATGCTTGGGGAAAGAATGAATTCCCAGGAGAAATAAACTCCTATGCTCGGGGAGAGACTTTTCTAGGAGAAATAAACTCCTATGCTTGAGGAAAGAGTAACTTGTTGGGGAAAAGCATTATGATACTTATCAACTCTGTGATGGTCAACTGCACTTTACAAGTGAATGACGGTTCCTTCAATACAAACCAAAAAGATCATGCCCTAGGCTACTTGACTTACAAAGGTATCTGATTCACGAAGACATTTCCCTCAGAAGGATCCTTACACCCCAATTACTTGAGAAAATTTGCCCCAGCATATTCATACATTTGAAATATTCTTTCTCTTGATCCACGGATCCTTGAAGAGATTTGTCGAATCTCGACGTAATTGCCCCATATTGAGTGAGCTTGAGAGATTCCTCGACGTCACTACTTCAGATTGATTGAAATCAAGAGAGAGATTCCTCGACTTGATTAACCCAGATTAATTGGATTTGAGAGGTCACACCTCGATTTGATTGCCCCTGATTATGTACATCTTATCAGAATTCTCGAGTTTACTTCCCTTGAAGATCAAACAAACTGTGGAAGCAACTTTACCACACTCAATAGAGTTTTCAAAACCTTCAAGGTAATCAATCAAAGAGAGTATCCACTGCTCATGCTCAATAGAGTATTCAGGCAACATGCCCCTTGATTGTCAAGCTCTGAAATGGTAAGCTTTGCTCTACGGAGTTCTCGAGTCTCTTTTACTTTGACATGATCAAGCTCTTCATGGATTCTCATCATGGAAATTTCCTTGATGTTTAAGCAAATGTTTTCATGCAAAAGAATGTTAATTCTAAGAATGACAATTACAATGCAAACCCTATGCTAGTCTTGAAGTTTGAAGAAACTTTTTTATGAAATGAGGTTACAACCTCAATGTGAATGAAAGATAAAGCAAGCATACGATACCAACCTATATGTGTTATGCTTCATTGGGAGTCAGTAAACACTATCTCATGGGAGTGCGTCTTCGAAATAAACCCTACTTCAATTAGGACTTTTAAGGGTTGTAACTTGGTCGGGTTCATGGTTTTCAGAACAAAGGATTTTTAGGCTCAAAATTATTTGGTGTCCACCCCCTTCGTGATGTTCTCCACTCCTAAGTTCAATTAACTCAACATGAGTGCTCATCCCTCACAAGGAGTTTTTAAATGGTTGAGCAATCAATGAGGTTTTTTCGGACATGGCAGTCGCTCACCTTTTTTTCTTTTGATTCATTATCACACGACTTTGTTCTTGCTTTATTTTCACCATTCTTTTTCTTTTTATTGCTATATTCTTTTCTTTCATCCTTTTTCTTTTCATTTTTTTCATTTTTTTTTCATTTTCTTTTTTTTTTTTGAACAAGTCGTGTGACCTCGCATTGTCTTTGATTCGTTGGAAGTGATTGCGACTGCCTCATTCCATGATAGATGAAGGATTACCATTGTGGTATCATCATCTTTTGTCCTCTTGGTAGGTGAAGGATAACCATCACGGTTTTAACTTTCCTCAACCTTTTGAAGGATAACCATTGTTATATCCTTAGATGCATACCATTTGTGAGTTTTGAGTACTTGATCAAGTTAAATGAACACTACCCTGCCCCAGGGTTAAAAATAAGGGTTTTTTCTGATCAGAAAAGAAACTCCTCCTTCAAGGCTCAAAGGGGTTAACGAGGGTCTATCTCCCTTATATCTCCGGTGTTTGGGGATTTGAAACAATGCCTGTACATCATCAGTAGGGTTTTATTCAAAAACACACGATTAGGGATTTTGCATTTTTTATCATCATCATTCTCCCTCCGCTCGTTGCCTAAGCAAGAGATTAATAAAGTTGGTATCGTAATGCCAAAAACTTTTTTTTTGAGTGAAAACGAATGGATTACTTCAAGACAAACATAAACAATGCATTATGATTTTCATTCAGAAATTAACAAATTTTTACATGCTAGAAATGCTTAAACAAACAATGAAATGTTACCAATGAGAATGCAATAAAGAACTAAATGAATGCCCTTGTTGAGGAGACTTGACTCCGTATGGGCTTATTGTTCTCGAATGCCTTTTGCGGTTTTGATACCCTATTGAGACTTCAATATAAGCATAAACCTCTTGAAGTGAATATGATCGTTCTGAAATCAATGAGGACTTGAATTCTGACTTTGAATGTCCTACCACCTTCAGTTGAATGGTTAGGTGCCCCCAGCATGGTAGCCACTTAGAATTATCATATGTTCCTTCCACACCCTTTAGATTACTTCCCAGAAGAATATTCCAACAAAGGCGTACAAGAGTGGTGCATTTTTGCCTTACTTTAGGGATTCGAGCAGTGCAAATGGTGCAATACTCAAGATAGACAATGTCTTGCTTATCCCTCGGTCGGGAGCCCCAAATATAGATGCTAGAATAGTAATCACCATTATAAATGGAAGAAGATAGTATGATCATCACACTCAGGAGAGCTACGTGCGGTAAGGAAAGCCCAAAACACCAACTGGAATACCAACAATCAAGGATATAACTGAGTACAAGGCATTGAAATTACATCACTTCGTTTCCCATATTATTTCTGTCTCATATTCTTTCTTTCTCTGTCGACGATCAAATGTCACTGAGAAGAAAATTTCGGGAAGAGATGACTCATGATATGAAGCAAAAGCTTGAGAATGTGAAATGTCTTCGTAGAACCCTCTTGATTATCACATGAAAAAATATTCTGACGAAGTTGCACAAGAATTTGTAGTGCTTTAGGGATTCGAGCAATGCAAATGAAGCAATACTCAAGATAGACAATGTCTTGCTTATCCCTCAATCGGGAGCCCCAAGCAACTTCCACATATGTACAAGAGATGATTATCACTTTAGCTTCAATATCCAAACCATTCGGAGTGAGAGTAAATGATCCTTGCAGTTTTTTTTTTTGATATCAGGCACTAGGTACAAACACACAATGTCTAACTCAACGGAGTCACGACCTTTTATGATTTTCAACCTTTTCTCCAAGAGGTGAAACCTTTTTTCATTTTCAGTACTCGGAAACTTGAAGACTTCAATGATGTGAACTCTCCTTACCAAGAATAGGAATCTCAACATTACTTCAGACATGCTGATTCAAAAGACCTTCTCTTGAGGTGAGATTAACATTGCATTTGGCCTCTGAGGAACTTGTCTCAATTCTTCTTGTCAAAGAGAAAAGGCTTGAATAACCTCCATACACTGATTCATGTCAACCCCCATTTTTGTCCTCATTTTAGTCAAGACCTCACGGAGTTGTTCCATTATTAAATTTCAAGCACATAGCGGTGAGAAGTCATTTTGTTGTTGAGTTTAGCATTTGAGTAGAAAGGGCCCTCATAAGCTTCTGAGAGAACTATGAAATGCATGATAGTATGAATGCATGTTTCATTTCTAAGGGATCCTAAAGTCTTTTCATCAACTTTTGTTTCTCTTTTATTCTTTTTTTTTTGTTGCATATAGTATCTTTTCTTTTTTCTTTTCCATCTTTTATTTTTTTCTACTTTTTTCCATTTTTTTTTTTGGAAATAGACTTTAGAATCCCCCACAAATGAAATGGATAAAGTAATGATGCTATGCAATGCAAAAGCATGGGATCAAGGTCCATATAATCAGAGTAACCACTATACAATCCTTTGAATAACTGATATAGGTCAGATGTCATGAGATCAAAGGTCCGACACCTTTTTGAATACCAGGAGAACCAATAGTCACCAACAGAAAAGAATAGTCACCAACGGTACCTGTCATGTATATCCCACCCCACTCACAGGTGAATCTAGGTCAAGGTAGGTCAAAAGGTCTCCAGCGTTAACAACTCCCTTGAAACACCATCATTGTTGCAAATACATGCCAACAACGGTATCCCATTCGAGTCTCGGCTGGTCGTGGGTCTCATGATCGCAATCAACAGAACCTGACATTCTGTTGGCGTCATGACTATCCACTCTATCCTAGGTATCCTATGTGTCCACTCTGGCCTGGGTATTGGGCCTTTTACCTCATAGAACAACCCACCCAACCTGCAAAACATAACAGAAGACCCCAAGGAACACAGAATATAATCCATATGCATGATATGCAAACAGAAATAAACATGATATGCAAGCAGAAAAGTAAACATGTAAACATATATACAAGGTATGGACATAAAAACAAATAAACACCCAGTAAATAAACAAACAAACGCAGGCTAGGATCGACTCACTAAGGATGGACCAGCAACAGGTCTATCAACATCCCCAGCAGAGTCGCCAGCTGTCGCTACCGCGAAAAATGGAATCAGAGTCGCCACTAATATATTTATCCCATAAGGGAAAGGAATATCAGAAACCTAACTCGGAACAAGAACAAGGTCTTTCGACCAGAGAATAGGGCACGGGAGTCGGTTACGCAAGGGGAAGGTGTTAGCACCCCTCACGCCCATCGTACTCGATGGTATCCACCTACGTTTGTTTCTATCTAAAGGGTGTATATCTATGTCTAAACTAAATGCGAATGCATGCAAGAGAAGTACGGGGAAAAGAAGGAATTATTTACAAGTGTGCTCGCTTAGGCCCCGCGACCCAATGCCTACGTATCCCTTTAAAGGAATCAGAGCGACCGTAGTTCGGCTCCATAGTTTCCATTTGTTTTGTGTTTTTTAATTGAACAGAGGTTAAGGTCACAATCCACGATACTCGACCTTTGGAGACTTATACGCCTAGTTTTGGAAAGGACTTAACTTGTTCTTAAGCGCCTAACAAGGCAAAAGAGAATGAACTTGGGTTTGTGTTTTTTATGTAACTACATGATGAACAAAACCCAATACAAGGTTTCGCACCACTTCATCACTTTGTTTTAATTCGAGCCTTTATTAAGTGTTTTAGGTGTTTTTGGTTGGGTATTTTTTAAAGGGATTTACTTTGCGATTTGAATCACATAAAAATGTATAATGATCGAGAAGCAGATTAGGGAATGAATCCCACTCACTTCTATCCCATTATATAATGTTCAAGAAACAGATTAGGGAATGAATCCCACTCATTTCTATCCCATTAATTAATGTTTGAGAAACAGATTAGGGAATGAATCCCACTCATTTCTCTCCCATTAAGTAGTGACTGAGAAACAGATTAGGGAATGAATCCCACTCATTTCTATGCCACTAAGTGATTGAGAAACAGATTAGGGAATGAATCCCACTCATTTCTCTATCACTTTCTTAATGTGATTCGCATCTTTATTTATTAATGTTTTAAAGTTGAAAAGAAAAAGAATGAACAAAGGGGAACTAACCTATTCTCTAATCTAAGTGTTATTCTAAGTCTAATGTTAACATGGTGACTAAGTTCTAAAAGGAAAGTTAAAATGGTATTAACAAAATAGGCCAAAAATATGGCCAAAAACAAGTAACAAAATTACACAACAATTATACAAAAATAGCACGAAAATGATACAAAAGCATAAGAGAAGCAATTCAAGTATTAGTACAAAGTTCTTCTAAACAATACTACTATTTTTATGAGTTTTTTACATGTTAAGGGAATTTTAATTCAAGCCTAAATTGTACTAAAAATCTATTACCCTAAACTAACATCTTTATGCCCCTTTTTTATGGGAAAATTCTAAAGACTAAAATTTCCCTAAAACCTAATTAGAACTAGCAAATTTTATGGTTTTATGTGTCAACAATTACCTAAAAAAAAAGGGAAGATCTATGTGAAAAAAGACTAAGTTCTAGCATGAATTAATGGGCTCAGGGGGTGTTAATATGGGAGACCAGGGGTGTAAGTAGATCCAGGCGCAGGGCCCAGGGTGACAAGCCCAGACAGAGTTTCTTGTATGTTATAGTTTTCAGCCAAAAAAGATGCATCATGGGCCAGGGGGGTACGAGATAGTAAAGGCCCACGGAGTGTTGTTTGATTGCAGAAAAGAATGTACCATGGGCCATATGGGGGTGTCAAAATTATTTCGGCCCAGGATTATTGATTCGGTTTACCAATGTTATTCAGAAACTATTAACAAAATTCAATAAAAAAAAAGGAAATAATCAGGAACGAATAGAAAGAGGGATTAGGTCTTACTTGCGCCGAATCGACTTCTCAGACTATCGGCCCCTTCGTTTCAACAACGGCAGCGACGGCGCCTCTCAAGCTCATCTTCTCCGAAAGAGCTCCGCTACCGCCGCTAACAAACCGAATCAACCTTTCCTCTCTTGTGTCTCATCTCTCTCGATTTCATCTCTCCGATCGGTCTTGGTTTCTTCGCTTCAACAATGGCGAACAAAAGAATCTTGAGTCCGGTAAGATCTTGATTCTTTTTAGCTTATTCTTCTCATCTTCTTCGTTAACACAACTTTCTGTATTTGCCTGTGGTTGATGTGGTTGCGGATGAGGAGCTGAAGGCGACCGGCGGTGGTTGCAGAGACGAAGATGGCTGAAGGCGATTTGGCGGTGGTTGCCAAGATTTCTATGAACTCAGGCAAACAATCGCGTTCGTCTTTGGCTTGTGCTCATCCGATTCACCTTTCTTCTTTTTTTGATTTCTGAACTTCGTCGTTTACGCGATGCAGAATGAAGTAAGGGCGGACACAGAATGAGTATGGTGATGAAGGTTGTTTCAAGGTTGGAGAGAGATTGAGAGTGGAGAGATGAGGATTGTGAAGAATGGAAGAATATGATTGTGGAGAATGTGAAGAAGAAAATGGTTGAGCTCGATGAAGATGTGAAGGGATGGATGGAAGATGAAGATGAGAGAATGAATAGCTGAAGATGAAGATGAGAGGATTGGTGGAAAATGATCGTCGAGAGTTTGAAGATTGGGAGAGTTTCATATATATAGCTGTTCAGGTTTGATTCTTCCCTCCCTTTTCTTGTTGAAATTCTGTTATATGTTTGATGAGCTGGCAATTAGTTTGTTAGGATTAGTTAGATTCTGTAACTGAATTTTGAAGTTAGTTAGGTCAGTTGCAAGTTGGTTTTGATTGGTTTGAAATTCTGTTATGTTGCTGGAAAAAAAAAAGCTGTTAAGGGGAAGTTAATTGATTTTGTGTGAATGGTTATGGCTGAAGGTTTTTTCTTTTTGAACAAATATGTTATGGCTTTTTCTGAATTTCCTGCAGGGCTGAGTTGTATATGCTGTTTATGTTGTTTTTTTTTGGACCACTTATGAATGCAAACTGAACTGGATAGAATGGAGATATGCAGACTGTTGGATTTTGAATTTGTTCAGGTATGTGTGTATGGATTGGAACTACAAATGGTTTTGAACTGGTTTTATTCTTATGTGCAGGAGGGTTTGAGCATGATTTTAGTGTATGGTTTTGGTTTGACGTGGTCTTTTTCTTGTGTGAATGTTGCAGGGAATTTTTGTCTTTCCAGGCAGTCATGGTTCAAATGAAATTCACATATTCAGCACGTATCGTTTTGACGCATATTGTTCAAGGCAAACTATGAGCAGAATAGGAACATGTGGTGTTGAAGGCTTGTTGGAAATAAGTTTCAGGATGGTGTAAAGACTTTAGTCTGTAGTCAAACAATTTTTTGTAATTTTGAATGTAATAATCTTTGGGCTTGAAATTGTAAGTGATGCAGACCTCTTTTTCTTGTAATGGATTGGACTGAATATTGTAGAAGCTCCCTGAAGATTGCAATTGATACTTCTCTTTTTGTAAAGAACCTTGAATGATAGCCCAATTCGAGACCAAAATTGAATGACATTGAATTTGAACTACATCTCTTTTGTACTTTTGAATGAATTTGATGATGTTGAATGGAGCTCAAAACGCTATTATAATCTTGATATTTTTTATCTCGAAGACACATTTTCTAGTACACAAATCATTCTTCTTTTTTTTCTCAAGAACTTGCACCCAATTTAAGAACTTTGGTTCCTTTTTATTTATCTTTCCAACTCAAATCCACTTCGACCCTTAATGGACAAAAACCAAATCACTTCGCCTCTTCAATAAACTCTGACTCAATTCAAATTCTTTAATCTAAATGTGAGTCAAGCAACCAATATTAGGAAGAATAATGCCCCAGTCTTTGAAACCGTCATGTCATACAGGATATGGGCTTTATGTATTAAAAGACAGATGGATCCACTACTCCATAAACCACGGTTCTTGCATCATAACTACCTTAAGGGATCCTTTAAGAATATAAGAGTTGAAGCACAACAAGGAACCCAATAAATCTCGGTGAATTAATGATTGCGTATGCCACATATAAGAAACTCTTTATTGTTTTCTTGATTTTTGGGGAATCTTCATAGAGGAAAACTTTGTAGCCTTAGGAGAAAGAAATCCACCATGAACGACCATATAAAACCATAGCTTTCAATATCCTTGATCCAATGCAAAGTTATTTGATTAATGAATGTGTGAACGTTAGATGGCCTAATGACGGATGCATGTGAATGAGAAGTCTAAGCCAGTTAGAAATAAATATGTGGGCAAATTTTGGGGTGCAACAGCTGCCCCTATTCAATCTTCTTAGACCTGAATGTATAAACGATACAAGTTCTGGACATGAGAGGTGTAAGTGGATTGAATACCCGAAAGTACCATCAAAATTTGCATTCTGCGGTAAATCAAAGAGTGTTGAATGTTATCAAAGGATACCAGCCGAAGGTGGACCTTTAAACAGGTTGCTAACCTCAGTTAGACTTCAAAAAGAGACACAGCCGAAGGGTGACTCGATAAAGGATGAAACCGGCCGAAGGGGAATCCGATCCTAGCTTGCTAACCTTAGTTAGACTTCAAAAAGAGACACAGCCGAAGGGTGACTCGATAAAGGATGTAACCAGCCGAAGGGGAAACCGATCCTTGTTTGCTAACCTCAGTTAGGCTTCAACGAGAGACACAGCCGAAGGGTGACTCGAGATCTAAAAGTGTATGCCAATAATCATTGGACTTTTGCCGATAACAATCGAACTTGAAAGGAAAGGTCCAATAACAATCAGACCTAACCGGAGGATGCCTGTAACCACAGGACTTTAAGGAGAAGGCTAGTAACCACTAGACTCGACCAAGGGGTGCCTGTAACCACAGGACTTTTGCTGGTAACAACCAGACTTTGAAGGAAAGGACCAATAACAATCAGACCTAACCGAAGGATGCCTGTAACCACAGGACTTGAAGGAAAAGGCTAGTAACCACTAGAACTGACCGAAGGATGCCTATAACAATAGGACTTTAGAGGAGCAGCAGGGCAAAATGGAAATTTCCAGCCCACTTAATTTTCTTATATGATAGATGCCGCTGACAAAATCTCTCCCGTCTCGCCTCGGTCCACTTCTTAAAGTGGGTTAGACAGGGCAAACCAACTTATAGTATCGAGCCAAAAACCTCAGCCTTACCCACTAAAAATGACGAGTCAAACGAGCCGACCCGACTAATTTTTGCCACACCTAGTTTTACTATGAGACAAACTTTACTCAAAGTTGCTTCAAGTAAAGTGGTCAAACAAGAAAAAGCGTGTTCTGACAATCAACATGATTTTGCACAATTTGCCTTTGACACTTTTGGTTTCCTAGGATCAGAAGCAGTTGATTAGTTACAGAGAGTTCAAAGGCTTATTAATAATAACTAGTGTCTTAATCGTGCGTTCGCACGGGTACCCGTCGTTTTTCGCGCATTGTGATTAAAGGAAATAAAAGATAATAGGAAAAATATTATTTTGTTCAATATAAATATTATTGTAGAAGTAAATGTCCAAAAAACAAATGTGTAAAATATAGAAATTTCTTTTCAATAGGTTGGGCCAAAGTTTGAGATATATTGATTAATAAACATTATTTTCCCTTTAATATTTAATATTTTGATCAGTAACTTCATGTTCCCGTTAATATTCAATATTTTGATCAATAACCCATGATCTCGTTAATATTGAATATTTTGTTCAGTAACTTCATGTTCCCGTTAATAGTCAATATTTTGATCAGTAACTTCATGTTCCTGCTAATATTCATTATTTTGATCAGTAACTCCGTATTCCCGTTAATATTCCAAATTTGTTCCTGTTAATATTTAATATTTTGATCAGTAACTTCATGTTCCCGTTAATATTCATTATTTTAATCAGTAAGTTCGTGTTCCCGTTAATACTAATTATTTTGATCAATAACTTCGTGTTCTTGTTAATATTTCAAATTTATTCCCATTAATAGTCAAAAACATTATCCGCAAAAGGTATTAGTAATAGATTAAATTTGGGTTAAAATTGAAAAGTTATAAAAATACTAATATTAAAATAATTGAATATTGAAAATAAAAAGTAATTAAGAAAATAAAGTTTATATGTTGTTTTATTAGTATGCAATAAAAATTGGAAAGATCAATTATTTGACTTAAATTATTAATGTTTTACTGATAGTAGAACAAAATGTGATCTGCATAAAAGAACAGACAACACAATGTCGATTGTCCAATGCAATAAACTTATTCACATTTACTTTCAACTTACTAACACTAATTCCCGTTAATATTAAATATTTTAGTTAATACTCTCTCTGGTCCCATTTATAAGAAAAGATTCTCTTTTTAGATACATTAAATAAATAATATATCTGGATAACATACTATCTAGATTCATTATTTATTATCTAAAAAGAGAGTCTTTTCTTATAAATGGGACCAGAGGTAGTAACTCCATGTTCCCATTAATATCCAATAGTTTGTTCAATAACTGCATGTTCCTGTTAATATTCAATATTTTGATTAGTAACTGCATGTTTTCATTAAAATTCAATATTTTGATTTGTAACTTCATGTTCCACTTGTTATTCAATATTTTGATCAGTAATTCATATTTTCGTTAATATTCAATATTTTATTCAGTAACTTCATGTTCCCGTGAATATTCAATATTTTGATCAGTAACTTCATGTTCTCGCTAATATTCATTATTTTATTTATGTGTATACCCGTACTATATTATTTTGTATTTAAATGGAATTGATCCGTTAAAGTTTTAATTTTAATATTTCAATTATTTTATATATATATATATATATATATATATATATATATATATATATATATATATATATATATATATATATATATATATATATTGATTATTGATGAACTTGTCTGGTTAAAAGTATACATTTTATAAATAAGAAACAAATTGTATAATTAATAAAAAAATATCATACAATATTTATACAATGAAAAATATGAAAAAAATAGATACAAATATTAAAGTCATACTTTTCAATAGTATAAATATCAATTAGATTTAACTATATTTCAACCAATGTTTGATATTTATTATTATTAAGAAAATTGTACCAATATCTCTCTGACTTAGTGGACAAACCCCGTGGAACGCTCATAAAAATATTTAAAAAAATAAGTTAACGTTACACATTTTCAATACAAATCTCAACTGCATGTAATGTATAGTTACTAACATATTTATTTATAACACAAATAAAAGCCTAGTGGCATGGAAAAATCAGAGCATGTCAAGATCAAAAAGAAATTTCAACATTTATTAAAGGAGGGGGGACCACTTAAGTTTTTCATATGAAATGAATTGCCAAAAGTTAGTGCCATAAACTTTTCTAATTATTGCCATATACGTTTCTAATTTTTGGTATTTGGAAAGAAATTAGTTTTGGTCAATACACATTGTGAGAGTTCTTGACATGTGATGTAGGTTTGAACTGAGCAATTATCACGATGAGAAATACAATGACGAAAATTGTTAATGTTTTCTCCTGAATCAATCAGATGAAATACAACAAAATCAAGTGAAACACATTTATTGCAGCATCCATTAAAAATGAAAATAAAAACCAATTTAATATCTTTTAGATTAAGTTGAATTAGACAGCTCAAAGTGAACAAAATTCATATCATGAATACAAATTAACACTCAGTTTCCGTATAGTAAATTTGAATTAGTCAAATAATATGTTACTAATTTCCTTACTTCCTTATTTTAAAAGGTACACGTCAACCTAAAATAGATGTGCAAAATTATTGTTCAATATTTTCTTTGAAACTACTCATGAATGCAATGTCAAAAAGATGTAATCTATTGATCATTTTTTGGAACAACCCGTCAGTTTTATTAAAGGTTGCAGCCAGGTTAGAGCCAGCATCATTTGGCTTAATGAAGCATCATATGTTTGGAAAGAACTTAAAGTGACCAGGTGAGAATCTCCTCCCAATCACAACTAATTTAACGAAAGTTAAAAATATTATAAGATGAACTTTGTCTCCAACAACTAACAGTCTCAAAGCCTCCAAAACATTTTAGCAGAAAAGTGACAGTTATTCCTTGATCATCTTCCTTGTGAAAGGAGTAGAACACTTTGTTTGGTGCAGCTGAGCCTAACCGTGCTTTCAGAAAATTCAGCGAGACACAACGTCGGACGTTGTTTTCTCAAGGTTGTTCCACTTTCAAGCAACTGCACTAAAACATTTATAATACCAATTTCAGCTGCAATCTTTTGCCGCTCCAAGTAAGTTGGAACTGTAAAGCGATGCAAGGCACCAATAGCTTCCTCTTTGGCATTGAGATCTTTAAAGTTGTCTTTAGAAAGCTCCATACCACCCGTGGAGTGGCTTACTATAACATCCATCAAAATTATGAAGGCGAATATTACTTTTTTCATTGCAATCATCTATGGCTTTTTGAGTGAAAAAATAAGTATTAATCAATTTGGTCAATGCATTGAAAATAACTCGAGCAAATATCTATTAATTGAGTAAAAAAGAAGATTAAGAACACACCCCATTGTATTCGGATGACGGTAGTAGTGCATTATCGGTTTCTTGATGACTATCCATTACTTTCAGCTTCCTATAACCATTCTTCGGCCACTTAAACTTAGATACTGATTCCATGGAAGTAGGACCATAAGACTCATTAGAGGAAGTCAATTGTTGCACATCATCCAAAACAGTAATTTTCCATGAACTAATATCAGCACCGGCCCTATCAAACCTATGATGTCCACATGGTTTCTCCTCCACCTCAAGCGCTGCTCAAAACGAATCTCTATCACCTAATTGTGGATTAACACTGTCTCTCCCAGTAAATCTAAGCGACGGTTTACCACCAGAAGGCGACAACGGCATCCCTGAAAGAAACGATGCAAACTCATTTTGCTCTCCTTCATCCATCGACAGATTCGACACCCATGGGACGCTTTGCTACCTAAAGGAACAGGTTTATGCAGATCCAAACCTCAAACAATGAACCGGGTATTGTTCAAGTACATGTAGAAAAGTATATTCATATTTTCTACAGGGCTAAGAAAGAAAAGATGATACAGTTGACCACAAAGAACTCCATTATGCCATGCCTCCACTGGTTAGTGTCTTGATTATCTGAAAGAGAATTGTGCAATAAAAACATGCAAACATGTCAATGAAACTATACGACATAGCCCATGAAAATGCTAATGAATGATAGGTAAATATATAATCCTAATCTGTAAGAAGGTAATTAAAACATTTAATCAAGCAACACTGATTCCTTTGGGATGCTCCTCATAACTTTAAAACATTTACTCAAGCAAACAAAGAACAATCGACTCGAGAAAATAGAGAACAATAGACTAACATTTTCTTTTGTTTAAGAACTCACATGACTCTAGATTTAATAGCTTCAAGAGTAGGACCAAACCTTGTTTTCTTGATCTGTTTTTTGTATCTACTGAGTTCGACATCAAGCTTCTTAATCTTCTCAATGTTCTCATCCACAATATCACCTCGTTTCGTAATGTGCAATACATACGACAATTATACTCCAGCAAATAGATAACAGAAACAATGAAGTGTTTAGCAACCAAAAAATCAAAATCAAGTAAATCGACTAAAATCATGCGAATATATAACTATAACATAGAATTGTTCTACAAATTTAGATATCCAGAAATATAATAGTGTTATAACTGAATAATTAACTTCAAAATCCGAAGACAGAACCGAAATTGAACAGATCTGTGAATGTGCAAACAAAGCCTAACGATAGCAAGAACCCCAAAATAATTAATCTCAGAAATAGTACATATACCAGTACAGTCAAGGAATGAAATTAATTATTATTGCATACAGACCTCAGCTTCCTCTAACAAACATGGGCAACATTGAGCTTTCTATTGCATGTTAAGCTATCGCTTAATTGGTACACGGACCCTGTCGTTATTATAGAGGCTAGACAACAAACTTCCCTTAGGATGAAAGTGGGCAAGCTGTCATTTTCCTCAAGCATAGTTTTCATTGTTCTGGTCAAGTTACCACTGTTCCGAAAATCTGTAATAATGAGAGCCACTCTTCCTAATGTTCTTAAATTTACAGCTTTGATATCCCAAGAGACATCATCCCTGTGAAAAAAAATAAACTCGGTTCAATTCAATCATGGCATATTAGTTTAAACTAAATCCAAAACATTATTAAACTCAAACTGTGTTAAATAACTTACTTACCACCAATTCTACAATATAATCTTTCAAACTAACATTGCTAATATAGCATCCCCTTGTTTCAATTCCAAAACCAGCAACATTTAACACCACAAATTCAAACCTAACAGTTCAAAACAATCGTTCAGCTGTCATACATTCAATAGAAAACCATGACAGGTCCATATTTCACATTCCTTACACATTCAACTCTAAACCAACTTCAATGCAATTCACAACCAAAAGCATCCAGACCAGAAAATAGACTGAACCCTCATAATAATTGACAATTCAAAGACAAAAACATTCCAACAGTACCAAAATAGACAAAAGCATTCAACTGTACAATACCATACTACAAAGAACCGATCAATCTCTGTCATTGCCATCCTTTCTTTTTTATGGCCAAACAAACTTGTGCTTCATCAACGAACCTGCACAAACCTACATTAAAATCAGGTCACAAATTATCCAAACAGAATTTAACAAATCATACAAAGTAATAAAAAACACCGTCGCATGAGGAGAAGATGATGATGAGTGAAGAAATGATAACTTCAGTTAAGTTTTGCATTCCTACAATTCAGTTAAGTTTTGCCAAAATCAACTATTATTTTGGTTTAGAGTTGAATGTGTAAGGAATGTGTAAGGAATAGTTTTGACAAACTCGATTGTAATTATTAACTAGTTGTGAGATGCTTGTTTGATTCCGATTTACGTTAATTTAAAGTTAAATTTATCGCAATCCTTAACAAAATAATAAATAAATTACAATTTTTTTTAATATAATTTCAAATACAATTTTTGTAAAACTTAAAAAAATTATTATTCTTAATAATTTTATATTATAATTTATAAGTCATAAATTTTAAAATAATTTAAATATATGCTCCATACCATCTTAAATATTATCTATAATAGTTTTGTACTCGTCATTTATTCTTAAAAATGTTGTTAGGAAAGGGGTTAGAAAGAAAGAGTCACGTTATCTCAATGATTTTTAGTTTGGAGTTGAATATCGGGTGGTGTTGCAGCCATTTTGCATAATGTCAACAGGGTTAAGCAAGCGATATAGAGATGATCCCTTGGTTATGCTCTCTGCAAATTTCTCAAATGCTTTTAGCATGGTAGATCGATCAGCCCTGTTGCGCGAGGTGATGGTAAAATGTTCATCTATTTTTTTGTGGGTTAAGTTTCTTTATGGCCAAGTAGCAAGGTTGTACCTTGGGATGGACATATTGTGTCAACCACTGGAGTGCGACAAGGTGACATGTTAAGGCCTCTCATTTTTGCTCTTGCGTTACACCCAATCATTCATCAGGTTAGAGACAGTTGTAAGCTTCTTCTTCATGTATGGTATGTTAATGATGGGACTATTATAGGAGATTCATAGGAAGTGTTTAAAGTCCTTGACATCATTCAGGATATAGCTCCATGATTAGGAAGTAAGACTGGGATATTTCTAAAACTAAGATCTTTTGACCTTCATGTGATGGTAGTAAATTTCGTGAGGATTTGTTTCCGTCGAACATTGGGAGCCCGATGTTGGGGATGAAGTTGCTTGGAGGGAATGTTGTTCGGGATGGCGACTTAATTAAAAGGTTTACCCATTAGAGTTAAAATTTTGACAAAGCTTTAGATGGTTTTTGTAACGCCTCATACTGCTTTCAGGATGATTGACTGGCCCCACAAATCAATACGGGTTTTTTTAGCATGCTTTAAGGTCACCCATCCCAGAATTACTTCAATTGTTGGTATAGGTAGTACCCATGAATCTTTTTTAAGTTTTCCTTCAATCATGCAGTTCCATAACTGCACGGCCTCAACCTCACTCACACGCTTTCTGGGAAACTTCCTATAAGGTCATCCATCCTAGAATTGCTCCAATTGTTGGTATAGGTAGTATCCATGAATCTTTTTAAAGCTTTCCTTCAATCATGCAGTTCCATAACTGCACGGCCTCAGGATCCCTCTCATTCCAATGTAGCCATCCCTTCCCTTCTTTGGCCTCGGGTGTTACATGACTACCAGCTTCGGCATGGTCTCCAAACTGCTTTCAGGATGATTGACTGACCCCGCAAACTAACACGGGTCTTTTCAACATGCTTTGACCTCACTCACACGCTTTGCAGGAAACTTTCCAGAAGGTCACCCATCCCAGAATTGCTCCAAGTCAATCACGCTTAACTATGGAGTTCTTACGGAATAAGCTACCGAAAAGAAGATGCATCTTATTGATATAGGCAGTACCCATAAATCCTTTTTAAGCTTTCCTTCAACCATGCAGTCTCATACCTGCACGGTCTCAGGATTCCTCTCATTCCGATGTGGCGACCACTCCTTGCCATATTCGGCCTCGAGTATTACAATGCGGTGTAACCATCCATCGCCTTTTTTGGCCTCGGGTGTTACATGCCCACCAGCTTCCGCATGGTCCGTCCTCGAACCGTCCTAAACTGCTTTCAGGATGATTGACTGACCCCATAAACCAACACGGGTCTTTTCAGCATGCTTTGACCTCACTCACACGCTTTACGGGAAACTTCCCAGAAGGCCACCCATCTTAGAATTGCTCCAAGTCAAGCACGTTTAACTGTGGAGTTCTTACGGAATGAGCTACCGAAAAGAAGATGCATCTTGTCGGTATAGGTAGTACCCATAAATCCTTTTTAAGCTTTCCTTCAACCATGCAGTCTCATACCTGCACGGCCTCAGGATCCCTCTCATTTCGATGTGGCGACCTCTTCTTTCCATATTCGGCCTCGAGTGTTACTTGCGGTGTTACCATCCCTCGCCTTCTTTGGCCTCGGGTGTTACAGTTTTAGTGTTGTGATTCCATATTTTGACCTTAATAATTTTACTAGTAAGGACATCATCTCTCCTAATGCATAACATATTTTGGCGAATGCCGTTTTTAGTAAAATTATTAAGGACATGGATGTAAAGTTTGACATGATCAAAAGACAAAAAGGCAATTTTTGGTTGTTTACAAGCCGCACATGCTCAAGACTTTTTCTTTTCTATTCCTATTGATAAGCTAGACCAACATATATCACCGGAGGAGTACCGTACTATCCTAAGATACCATCTTATGATTCCTTTATTTTCTATTGACGAGGTTTTTCTTGTTTGGCGTAAGGCGTGTTTGGATACATTTGGAAAATTCATGATTCATTGGAAGGAGCTTTCAGTCTTCAAATATACTGACACACCCTTGTTATGGATGTTTTGTTTTATATGTCTCCATGGGTCAAAGTATATGTGAAGAAAAATGTGCTTGCGAATTTTTTTACTAAGATGCATAAGGGGAGATCGACACTTAGGCCAAGAGATGCTCTGGTATACATGTGGATAAGAGGGAAACATGCTTGGGTGGATTTGACTGGAGTTCTCCACTAGTGGGTCTAGGGACTGATGGTTTTACTTAGGGGTGGAAAAGCGAGCGACACGTCCCATTTAGACGCGTCCCGTTTAATCTCGTCCAAGAAGGACGGAGCAGGTCAACTTAAGCGTCTGAGTTCAAAAGTCAAGTATGTCCCTTTATTAACGAGTTGGCGGGCTGACCCACCAATTTTTTATTTTTTTTATTTTATAATTTGATTTACTACATATTTTATAAAAAAAAAATTATTATTATCAAAGAGGTCGAAAAATTTTCTTTTAACAATCCATAATAGAACTTCAACATGTTTAAAGTTTGAACAGTTTAAAAAATAAAATAAATTATGATCAATTACAACAAAAAAATAATGAAATAAACTTAAGCACGATAAAAAAAATATGTCTAAATAAATATACAATACATATCATCCTAATCATATTTAAAAACTAACTACTAAAAGAACCCAATTAAGAATTTACACATGACAAACAATGGTAACAATTACACTGCATAAACTATCACAGTGTGTAATATAATAGTGTATAAAAAATCAACATCTGACTTTCTCACTGTTTACATCATATCGACTCTTATATTGACTGATTCCTTAATAGTTAATTCCTTTGTATACACTAATCAAATTCTTCCTTTTCTTAAAATCAACATCAATTTCTAAAGAAAACATGTGAGTTAATGTATTAACAACTTAATAATTTTGCATGACATACAATTGTTCTTTTATTTCAAGTTTTTCCAATCAACACATATATTAGAAAGTTATAGAAATAACTTTACAATTATAATTTAATTTGTGTGTATAATAATTTAGAATACAATTCAATCAACATAATTCTAAGAGAAGAGTTTTAACAAAAATTCTGCGGACAAAATCTCTCCCGTCTCGCCTCGGCCCACTTTTTAAAGTGGGTTAGACGGGGCGAACCAACTTATAGTATCGAGCCAAAAACCCCACCTCAACCCACTAAAAATGGCGAGTCAAACGAGTCGACCTGATGGATCTGACCCGTTTTATCACACCTAGTTTTACTATGAGACAAACTTTACTCAAAGTTGCTTCAAGTAAAGTGGTCAAACAAGAGAAAGCGTGTTCTGACAATCAACATAATTTTACACAATTTGCCTTTGACACTTTTGATTTCCTAGGATCAAAAGTTGTTGATTAGTTACAGAGAGTTCAAAGACTTATTAATAATAATATTTTATCTCTTAGGTTTATGAATGTAATTTTTAAGAATTGATTTTATGATCTAAAAAAGGAGTAGTTGCGTAATTTGTTATTCATTTGTCTTCAAAACGTTATCATTAAATTGATCTAGTCACACGTCTATTTATAGTTTTGTTAGAAAGAGATTTATGATTCATAAATTATAAAAAATAAACATGTACTTTAATTTTACTTTAAAAAACACAATTACATTAGAGATCTTTTAAATTATTTTATCATAACACGTTATTCTTTAATAAAAAATTAAATAAATTAAAAAATAGTTTAAAACACGACCAAATTGGAGTTAAAAGACAGGTCTTTTGTGCCTAAACGATAAACCTTAAATTCTAAATTCTAAACAAAATACAAATGTAATTGAGACCAATAAACTATTTTCAAAATATTTGATTTTAATTTATTTTTAAATTTAAGAAAACAAAGAACCTATAAAATTAGATTTATATATAACTTTAATTTAAGACACATGTTTAGCTTTTTTTTTCAAAATAATTTGTTATGAAACGTTCAAATAATTTATATATCTCAATTAATGTAAAATTTTACAATATGTCAATTAAACATAAAAGCTCATATTTGTATACCATAGATGAACTCAATTATGTAAAATTTATAAATTACAAATGCATAAGTCATTTTTTTCTTTCTTTTTTCGCAAATAAATTTTTCTTTAAATTAAAGTTCAAGCTTCATCGTCAAAAATACTTCAACAAAGAGCTTGGGCCTCAAGGGCGTGCTTCCCTTGAGGTCCTGAGTTCGAAGGAGCTCGGGGCCAACTTTCGGAGATTACGTGGGAGAGCTTAAAAAACTCCTCTCGGGTGGATTAGTTGGCACGGAAGGAAGGATACGACTCTATTAAAAAAACAAGGAGTTTATGTGGTTTCAGTGCTTTTAATTTTTTTTCTTTAAATGGAGATTATAATACGAAGTACTATCATTTGAAAGTTATTAATAAGAGACGGAAAATTCAAATTCAAATGCTCCGTGACACTAATGGCATGTGGATGGAAGATGATCACCTAGTTCAATCTATGACAACTTCTTCTTACAAGAATCTTTTTTTTGAAACTGTTAGAAATGATGCATGGTTTGAGTGACCATTTTCTTATCCTAGAGTTTTCCAAGAGTCTTTAAATCTTGTTGATGTGAATGATACGGAGGTTAAGCGAACAGGTTTGATATGGGACCTTGGAAATCATATGGAGAAGATGGATGTCCAATTGGTTTTTTATCGTTTTTCACAACACATTGGTACGGTGAGTGTGGAGAAGATGTCGTCAACAAAGTATGAGATTGAAAAGTTCACCGGAGTGAATGATTTCGGTCTGTGGCGCTTGAAGATGAAAGCCCTACTGGTTCAGCAGGGTTGTTTGGAAGCGTTGAAGGGAGAGGCAGCCATGGATGCTGCATTAACGGCAGCGGAGAAGACGACTATGATCGAGAAGGCACACAGCGCAATTTTGTTGAGTCTTGGTGGTAAGGTTCTCAGGCAGGTATCAAAGGAGACGACGCCATCAGGGTTATGGGTGAAACTTGAAAGTTTGTACAAGACCAAATCGCTGGTAAATCCACTCTACCTGAAGCAAGCTTTGTATTCATTCAAGATGATTGAAAGCAAAGTGTTGGTTGAGCAGTTGGATATGTTCAACAAGCTGATTCTTGATCTTGAAAATATTGATGTGAAGATCGATGATGAAGATCAAGCGCTATTACTATTGTGTTCCTTGCCTCGATCACATGCTCACTTCAAAGAACCTCTCTTGTATGGAAGGGAGTCTCTGACGTTTGAAGAAGTTCAATCAGCCTTGTATTCTAAGGACTTGAATGAATGAAAGGAGCATAAACCTTTGACTGTTGGTTAAGGTTTGGCTGTTAAAGGAAAATTCTTGCGAAAGAATGGTAAGTTCGACAAGAAGGGAAAAATCCAGTCGAAGTCTTACAGTGGCGAAGCATATGGCATTCGATGCTATCATTGTAAGAAGGAGGGTCACACAAGAAAGGTATGCCCTGAACGCCTGAAAGATCATGGAGGTAAGGATAATGGCAATGCAGCCATTGTTCAAGATGATTTCGAATCATCTGATGTTCTTGTGGTTTCAAGCAGTGACTCGAGAAGAGAGTGGATTATGGATTCAGGTTGCACTTGGCACATGACTCCAAACAAAGACTTGTTCGAGGAGTTATGTGATCAAGATGGTGGATCAGTATTGCTGGGAAACAACAAGGCTTGCAAGATTGCAGGTGTTGGATCTATAAGGTTCAAGCTCCATGATGAGTCAATAAGGTTGTTGATTGAAGTCTGGTATGTTCCTGATTTGAAGAGAAATCTACTTTTTCTTGGTGAATTCGACAAGAAAGGATATGTTTTCCAAGGAGAGAAAAATATCCTAAGAGTCATGAAGGGGTCGAAGGAAGTCTTGAGAGGCGTGATGAAACAAGGCTTGTATACCCTTGAGGCTGAAGTTGTAAGTGGTTCGACAAATGTTGCATCCACGAAACCTTTGTCGAAGACAGAAATCTGGCACATGAGATTGGGCCATGTCAGTGAAAGAGGTCTGGTCGAATTAGGGAAACAAAATCTGCTTGGTGGAGACAAAGTCGAAAAGCTGAAGTTTTGTGAACCCTGTGTACTTGGAAAATCTTGTAGAGTGAAGTTCAACAAAGGCAAACAAAGAACACATGGATCCCTTGACTATATCCATGTTGGTCTTTGGGGGCCTGCAAGGTGTGCATCACATTCTGGAGCGAGGTATTTCCTATCCATAGTAGATGATTATTCCAGGAAATTATGGGTATTCATCCAGAAGACTAAGGATGGAACTTTTGAGAATTTCAAAAGTTGGAAGACTTTGGTTGAAAATCAGACTGGCGGAAAAGTCAAGAGGTTAAGAACCGACAATGGCCTTGAATTTTGCAATGAGGCATTCAACAGCTTTTGTGTTGCCTCTGGTATTGCAAGGCACGAAACTACTGCAGGTACTCCATAACAAAATGGTTTGGCTGAAAGGTTTAATCGAACTATTTTGGAGAGAGTCGGATGTATGTTGACTAGTGCGGGGTTAAAGAAGGTGTTCTGGGCTGAGGCTGTTTCGACAGCAACATATCTGATAAACAGATGTCCTTCGACAGTGTTAGATATGAAGACACCTGAAGAAGTTTGGTCGGGACATCCACCAGATCTCGACAAACTGAGAGTATTTGGCTGCGTAGCCTATGCTCACATTAGGCAAGACAAGGTCGAACCTAGAGCTCTGAAATGCATGTTCATGGGATATCCTGAAGGAGTTAAAGCTTATAGGCTATGGTGCCTAGATCCAGGTCACAGGAGGTGTATCCCCAGTCGAGATGTAGTTTTCAATGAAGCTGAAATGGCTTTTAAGAAAACTGATGATGTTGGTCGAAGTACAGAAACTCTGACGAAGAGCTGGAACAGGTAGATTCCTGTTGAGGTGGAGCATGTTCATGCTGAATTGCATATCCATGATGAAGTCGAAGAAGAAGCAGAAGATGCTGAGGAAGTTGAGGAAACTGACGATGACTACCTATTGTCGAGAGATAGGTCGAGAAGACTCATCAAGGCACCTCAGAGACTTGGGTATGCAGATCTTATAGCTTATGCCTTAATCTCTAAAAGTGAGGTTCTAGACAAAGAACCTAGAAACTACAAGGAAGTTATGAGGAGTCGAAATAAGACTGAATGGTTGAAGGCCATGGATGATGAGATGAAATCTCTTTATGATAATCAAACTTGGGAACTGATCAAGAAACCTACTGGGGCAAGGTTAGTTAGCTGTAAATGGATTTTCAACGTTAGGGAAGGAATCGAAGGAGTGACATCGAAAAGATACAAGGAAAGGTTAGTTGCAAGGGGTTTCACTCAGAAAGAAGATGTCGACTAACAATGATGTGTTTTCTCCTGTTGTGAAGCATAGGTCCATTCGAATGTTGCTTGCCATGGTGGCACAGTTCGACCTTGAACTGGAACAAATGGATGTGAAGACTGCGTTCTTGTATGGTGATCTAGATGAAACAATCCTGATGAGGCAACCTGAAGGGTATGTCGAAAAGGGGAAGGAAGATTATGTGTGCAAGCTAAAGAGATCTTTATATGGGCTGAAACAATCTCCTCGACAGTAGAATAGGAGATTCGACAAGTTCATGGCACGCATAAGTTTCATTAGAAGTCAGTTTGACCACTATGTTTACTTCAGATTTCGACCTGGTAATTCATTTGTTATTTTGTTGCTTTATGTGGATGATATTCTCATAGCAAGCAACAATGTCGAAGATGTGACGAGGGTGAAGGCTGAACTCAATAAGGAGTTCGATATGAAGGATCTGGGAGCTGCTTCTAGGATTCTTGGAATTGACATTCGAAGAGATAGAAAGAAGTCGAAGTTATGCTTATCTCAAGAGGCATATCTGCGGAAGATTCTCGAAAAGTTTGGAATGTCAAATTCGAAGCCAGTTGTGACTCCAACAAACCCTCAATTCAAGTTGAGTATTGATCAGTGTCCCAGTATTGATGTCAAAAGAGCCTATATGAATAGAATCCCATATGCTAATATAGTTGGTTCTTTGATGTATGCTATGGTTTGTACTAGACCCATCATATCATATGCAGTAAGTCTTGTAAGCAGGTACATGGCGAATCCTGGAAAGGCTCACTAGCAAGCATTGAAGTGGATTTTAAGGTACATAAATGAGTCTCTGAACAGAGTCTTAATTTATCGTGGAGCCTTGGGTGAATATAGTAAAGCAGCAATCAAAGGTTTTTGCTCTATCAACCACTGAAGCAGAATATATTGCTCTCACTGAAGCTGTGAAAGAAGCATTGTGGCTTGAAGGTTTTACAAAGGAGCTGAAACTTTAAGGTCAAGGTATCACTGTTAAATGTGATAGTCAAAGTGCAATACACCTGTCGAAGAATTCAGCCTATCATGAGCGAACTAAGCACATTGATGTGAGGCTGCATTTCGTCAGAGGAGTAATCGAGCGTGGAGAAGTCCAAGTGCTGAAGGTTTCGACTGAAGACAATGCTGCTGATATGATCACCAAAACATTGCCGAGTTGCAAGTTTTTCCACTGTATGCAGTTGATAAAGCTGCATGAAGAAAGCTAGTTTGTTCCCTTGACGTTGTAGAGTTGGGTCCAAGGTGGAGATTTGTGAGATATTGGATCGAACTCTAGTATGGCCGAAGGGTAGCTTCTTTGTTCGACAGTTCGACAGAGTTAAGCATGAAGTCAAAGGTTGTTCACATGCTGGTGTCGAAGTGTGCATGTTGTAGTCGAAGATGGGTCTAGCATGCAGATGTCGAAGATGCTAGGGTTGTTAGCATGTTAAATTAGGTTTTAATGTTTAAACCCTAATTTGTTAAGTTAGCTTGTGTATTAAGTGACTTGTGTAATAGGCGTTGCTGAAAAAGCCCATTAGTTAGTATGTTTGGTTTTATTATAAATAGCATACTAGTCTCTCATCATTGCTAAGCTGCAAATCCTAATTTAGGGTGAGAGAGGTTATTTGTTATTCTTGTAAACTTGTAATCTTGTTTTAAGAGAAAGTAAAAGAATAGCAGTTATAACCAATTCTTGTGTTCGTCTTCTCCTCCCTAATTCCCTATTATACTTTGTTATTGGTATCGTTTTTCACAACAATTAGAATATAGAAGACTTATTAGATCAACATGGTTAATGGAATATGGATCTTTTAAAGCATATATTTTCTCAAAATATGGTTACTTAAAGTCTAGTTATTCTCCCTTTCGATTGTAATTATGGAGAAGATAATTGTTGTTGGCCAAGTGATAAAGAAAAGTGAATAAACTATTTCATCAAGTTATACATTAATGTGTAATTTCGGTAGGCAAAATGGCAAAGAAAGTTGGAGGTTGATATCAAACTTAAAGTCCCTAAAAGAATACGGTCCTTTATTTGGTTTGTGTATCATGGTAGGATAATGACCAATGAGAGAAATAATAAAATGCAAATAAAAAGTCCTTATTGTAGCCATTGTGGAACATAATTGAAATTCATTATACATGTTTTACGTGATAGTCTTTTGAATGTTTCTATTTGAACTAATGTTGTTAAGTTAGATATGAGAGACTTTTCTTTCATTAGTAATATTAATGAGTGGGTGAATATTAATTTGCGTTTGAATTTTGGTATAGTGGAGATTCGGTGTGGTGGGAACTTTGGGAAATCTCTTGCTATATCGTTTGAATGTGGAGGAATAAAGAACAACATATTGAGAATGTTCTGAGACCTAGAATTCCATGAAGTCTGTTACTAAAGTTACTCATTAATATTTTTTGGCAGTGGACCTGCATGGTAGTAAAATGAAGTTGACTCAAGAGGCTAAGCAAATAAGGCGAATTCTTCCTCCTTCAATTTGGGTGTGATTGAACGTAGATGGAGCTAGCAATAATGACTAGATAATTGGATATGATGGTCTTTTAAGAGGTTTTACGGGTGACTTTGAGGCTTCACAAGATATTTAAGTTCTTGTAGTGCATATATTGTTAAACTTTGAAGTGTGTTAAAAGCATTAAAATTAGCAAAACAATTTGAATTTCGAGGAATTGAGCTTCATATAGATTACAAAATGGTTGTACAAAATAATTTTGATTCTAGGCAAAGTAATTATCATTGGAGTGCGATTGTTACATCAAATTCAACAATTGTTCAAATTAAATAGACTAATAAATATTTTTCAGGTTTACCGTGACTTGAACATTTGTATAAATATACTGAGAGCATCTCCAATGGGAGAACTTATTTTTGGTTGCTTGAGTTATTTTTGTGGGACCACATTATTTTTAAGTAACATCTAAGCAATTTAATCCAATTTCACTTCAATGGTAAATTGGATAAGCAATCTATATGTGGCACAATCAATTTATCTTTGACTCCACCAATTAACAACCTACTTTTTGGATTGTTTCATGATATAACTTACACAAATATTTAAGCAAGAAGAATGTCACGTGTATATACTCCAACGATAAAAATACTAAGTTCTAAAACTTATGAATCCTAATGTACATTACGCAACCCCCGCTGAAGATGCTCTTACTGACACCTATGTCCTAATATGAGCTTCGCGACCCTCGTTTCTTAAAAGAAGTGAATAATATTCATACGATGTCGGTGTAAAGTTATTTTACTCATTCAACCAATAAAAAATCAACAAAATGCCATGTCATTAAAAGAAATTTAAAATAAAAGTGGGGTGTAATTAAATGCATGGCTGTGATTGATTGACAGTGTAAAACTATTTTACAGTGTGAGTGCATCACTTGTTTTCTAAAAAAAAAAAGAAATATCAAAAAAGAAATACTAAAAAGGAATAATTTATCATATAAATAAGGGTTAATAGACATTTCCCCCTGCCATATAAGCGAGATTCGGTTTACCCCCTATTAATTTTTTTTTATTACCCCCTGTATTTTTAGGGTACCCCTAAGCGTGTAAAAAACAGTGAAAAACCAGGGGGTAAATCAAAAAAACAAATTTACAGGGGGTCTTAGGGGAGTAAATCATAGAACTTTTAAAATTTTAAGGGGGCAATCCAAAAAAAATAATTAATAGGGGGTAAATCGAATCTGGTCTATATGGCATGGGTCAAATGTCTATTAACCCTATGAATAAAATTAAATACGAGCTATCTAAGTTTAAATGTCAAAATGATTTAGGACCGAAATAAAGCCCGGAAAGAATGAAGTGCGCGGCGAATGGAAGCGGAAGACGGTGCAGCAGCGCCGCAACCACAATCTGTGCACGCTGTGAAGCCGTTGCGTATTGCTCCCTTTCTCACCGGGTTTTGCTTCCGTTTCTCACTCATCAATTTTCAAATTCATGCTTTTGTTTCCCTTATTATTCTCTAAATTTCAACTAGTTTCGGTTAACTTAGCTTCGTTGCTTCTTCTTTTGTTCCTTAGATTGCACATTGGAGTCATCACAAAAACGAGTGTGATAGGTTACAGCAACAGATGGAGAGTGTTGGTGTTCTCAATGATTTTCCTTTCACTTTCTCTCACGAAGCCACAATTCAGGTTATCACTTTTCTTTTACTTATTATCACTTATGAACCATGGACACCCCGAATACGATTCCGACAACACCGGTAATAATTACAAGTGTCAGTGTAGGTGTCTAACATGGCCACTGACACATCTTTTACATCTTTTTCAGAGGTATTAGTGCTACGTAGATTATCACTCTTCTAGCTTATACACTCTTTGATACTTTTGTTAACAAACAAAGCCCAAGTGTTTTTCCTTATTTGTTTCATATAATTGATGCTTTTGTAATTTCAACAGGTCTGTGCAAAACAAGAAACTAGGTGCTCATTTTTGAGCAAGAGAGGCCTTCATCGAGCAGGAATGTGGATGCATGAATGCCGTTGCGGAGCATCATCTTCTTCATTTGATCTTTTAGGGTTTCCTCTTATTTCCTTCATATTTTGATATTTGGATTTAATCTAATTTCTATTTTTGATTGATGAGTTATAGTCTATGTTGAAGAGTAACTTGGTAAAATTAAGCCATAGTTACATACACCGAATGATCTTTATGACGTTATAATGTTTACATTTTGCTTTTTGCAGGTTAAACAATGGCTGGGACCTTCCAAGTGTTTTGTGTCCTTGTCGTGGTAATTTTATGCTTCAAAAATTTCTCGTTTTGTTATCTAAATAGAGCAAAGCTGTTACATATTGTAAATTTTCAGGACCTGAATCTCTGGTAGCAGAGCAGTTGTATAGTTGGCAAGACTACTATAAGTGGAGGTCCATCCAGTTTGACTCACCTGTTGCCCTACTTCTTCACTGGGTATGATTGTATAATTTTTTTTTTGAAGTCTCATTTCTTGTCATCACAGTTGCTTATTTGCAATTGTGATGGTGTGAAGTTGGCTCTTTTTGTTTGCTTATATGTATAGTTGTCGTCACTAAAATAAGAAGTTTGACATCTCCTTGCGAGGTATAAATCTTCGCTAATAACTATCAATCGAAAGAATCTGCCACTAAATTTGTTGCCTTGATTGTATTGGGTATTATTAGAATTTAGAATGAATGCGTCTTTTTAAAACTACATGATTATCTCGTATCT
Source organism: Vicia villosa (assembly GCF_029867415.1). NCBI lineage: Eukaryota > Viridiplantae > Streptophyta > Magnoliopsida > Fabales > Fabaceae > Vicia > Vicia villosa. The sequence continues at coordinate 72,743,873 of NC_081181.1, read as the reverse complement.
ATTTCAGCCTCTTACCGTATATCATGCTGCTCAACTAGTTGGAATTACAACCTTGAATCTTGAAGTCAGTGATAAGTTGTATATACATTACCTTGGTAAATCAAATTCTCTTTAAGCATTTTGATTTTTAGTATGACATCTTCATTGATTCTCTTTAATTATATATCTCATGAATGGAAAGTGCTTAATTAGTCTCTAAAATATTTCATCAACGTCTATCTATGTATTTATACTATATCAAATCGATCTAACTATCCCAATTATCAAGCTGGTACAATTGCATGACCTTTTCCCTCCCAATGGCACTTCTGTAGTTTTTCTTTTGGCAAAATGGATGGTTTTAGTAATTGTGCCACCAATGGTATTTTTGTGCTTTTTTTCCTTAAACATGTTTTGGACTATCCCGGGGTAGTGTTTAAATTTTACGCATACATTTATGAACATATAGAGAGTTATTATTCAAATAAACTTTCAAAGAAGCTTATCAGGAAAAACATACTACCTTGTGGTTTGCGTTTGTTAGTCAATTATCATCTTTATCATTGCTTTATTTTATTTCCCCAAATAAAAAGGAGAAAACATAAGTAGTTGCTCAGAGGAGCTATTATGGATGTTCAAACTAAAAATGTGGATAGTGGAAGTAATGACTTATCAATCAACCAACCTGAAAATCACGGCTTTGATGGTGGAAGTATTAACTTATCAATCAACCAACCTGAAGTAACGACTTTCATTTTTATCAGTTATTAAATTTTAATTGAGCATAAGTAACACCTTTACTTTATTAATCATTCTGTTTAAGAAGGCTTGTGTATGTATTTTCATAATAAAGAATTTTGTATTATTTCTCTGCACATGACTTTGGCTTTGTGAAATTTTATATGGAAGGACCTGAGAAGGAGCTGCTACAACTTGCTGTGTTTGGAGAATTACAAGCCCTCTTCCCTGGTGTGCATATTCATTTAGAACTTGTTGGACCTGCAATTCCCCCTCAAAGGTCTGATGCATTGCTCGTTACTCATTGTTCTGTCATATGATCCTGGTCACTACTTGGTCTAAATATATGTCCTTCCTTCCTCCCAGTAAACAGGGATGGTGAAAAGATCAGGATTTCTAAGTATCCTTGCTGCAATGAAACCAAATGTGTATGCAAACTAGCGAGTGAAAATATGATCCTAGGGACACAAACAGGTATGAGTTCTGCATTGACATTGCAGCTTTGGCGAGGATTCTATCACGACAGATACAAAGACATTGTTAAGGTATCCCATTGCAGCATCTAAAAGGAGTTAATATATATGCAAATGTTTAGTAATACTTGTTCTCAGTGGTGTAGTATGTTGCTGTCATTTAATTTAATCTAGCTTGTTTTGATTTACTGTCTGATTCTTTGAAATCAACAATTTGTTGTAATTAATATTCCGATTACAGGGTTCCTTTCCTCACCTAATTATTGCACCAAATGGTGGTATTGCTGCCTATTCCAGTTGGTTACCAAGTATTGTACGTCTCCCATCTTTTGATTATCGTCTGTTTAGGAGTTAGTTTTAGTTTTGTGCTACCTTCGGGTCAAAAACTATGAGCCACGTCTACATCATTTCCTTCTTCGTTTTCTTTGTTTGCTTGATCGAATTTTCAGGAGTTAATTGAAAAGATTGATGTCCCAGCTGTTTTTACCGATTATTGTGAGGAAGCTTGTCACCTTGCAGCAAGTTGCATAAAGACTGTATCTGGACGCCCTCTTAGATTACCAGTAAGCTTCTAATTTGATTTATGATGTCTTGTATTTCGAATATAATCCTTTATATCATTTACCAAGAGTTTTGATGATCTTTTGTACTCTTATGTAGGTTCAATTAAATCCTTTCAGGCAGCCTATTGCTGTGGAAGACAGCGTGCTGTTGCTTCCGTGCTACTCAAATTGCTTTCTTTTTGGCATGTAAAGAGTAATGCTCTGAATTTCTTGAGCCACTTAGAATAATTCCGAATTATATAAATAATTATGTTTCACTCCATAAGATATTTATCCAGGGTTCCTACCACCTGTAAAACCAAGAAATAGATTAGTTGATGGTTGGCTCTTTTTGGAAGAGGCTGGTTAGAAATTAAGCAACTTGTATCAGAAGCAAACAATTGCTTTTATCATAATCGAAAATGGGAAAGAGTGGTAGACATGGTGGTGACTTTATAAGTATTGTTTCAAAAAAAGTAGTAACCTATGAGGTGAGGTGGTTGTCGTCGTCGATGCAGTATTAATCTAAGCAAGCTTTTTTCAAAACAATGTTTAGGGACTATCACTGCAGGGTATATTCAACAGATTTGTCCAATAAAAAATGTTTAATGTGCATAATAGCTGCTTGTAGTAATTCAATCACGTGTTACAATAAGATATGGGGTGTAATAGTAATTTTGATAGAAAACAGTGCGTCTGTTCGGAAATGCATTTTCGAAACCCACATAAATTAATTTGTAAGTGCATTTCCGAAACTGTCTGTTACAGAAACATAATTCTTAACAAATTTTTTGTTTTTTCCCGTTTTATATATGGTGCACCCCAACATGTTTTCCAAAGTTGTTTCGGACAAGGTGAATGATGATGCTAAGTCGGACGAGGTTAAGGACGATGTTAAAATGATTGTTGTTTCGATAGATGTCCGACAATAACTTACAAATGATCAAGTTTTCAACGTTCGTCAACATATGCTTGAATGAGTACGAATGGAAGCAAGCAAACTTAGGTTTGGCATTATGATTGGAAGGCCCGACAATGACACTAGTAGAAGACAAGAAATTATAACGATGAGATGCGAGAGAGGTGGAAAGTATGTTTTAAAATTTTGGAAGTTAAAACATGATGACATTGAATCGAGAAAATGTGAGTGTTCGTTTAAATTGCGTAGATCATGTAGGATGGATGATACATGACAGTTTAGTGTCACTTATGGTAAACATAATTATGCGTTGGACACCAAGCTACAAGGTCATCCAATTGTAGGTCGACATAAGTCATAGGAGAAAGAGACTATTTTGGAAATGTCGATAATCAAAGTTGCAACGAGAAACTTACTTGCAGATTTGAAACGGAAAAGTCCACAAAGTGTTTCAAATATCAAGCAGATATACAATGAATGTTATAAACGGACATTGCGAGCAGAGGACCGAAATCCGAAATGCAAAAACTATTGAAATTTTTGGACGATAACCACTATGTTTCAAGGTACAAAGTGGGTGATGATAAAGTCAGTATCCGTGACATTGGACACGGTGATAGCACGGGAGATTTTTGTAGAGAATGGGACACGGTGAATCAAATGCTTCAAAAAAATATAATGAAATTCAAACAAATTTTGGTCAGAGCATAATTGTGGTAGAACGCCGATTTAAAGATAACACTCTATACTCATAGTTGGTTCCAAACATATCCCTAGCGAGATTGAACTTTATTTGTCATGAAGCGAAGCGTACGGAGACAACGGGCCCGAATAGTTCGAAGTGTGGATGTACAATTAGGAAATCTTACGGGCTTCCATGTGCTTGTCTCATTTCTAAAAAATTAAGGTAAACTCCCCCATCCGCGTGGACGAGGTATACACTCATTGGAAAAGACTTCGATTTGATGACCACGATTCGACGAAGGATGATACATCGAGTATAACCATTGCAACCGAGTTGGAAGTGATCATGGATAGTTTTTCTAAAGTGGATGACACTATAAGATTGCACATTAAAGAACTGTTGAGGAAAATCGCATTTCCAGAAACAACTGACATGAAACCTCATTCACAACCGGTAAAAACCAAAGGTTCCCCTAAAAAGTGTAAAAGTGCACTGTAACATCCTGATTTTATTAGTTATTTATTTAATTATTTTATTTGGTGTTTTTATTAATTAATTAATTATTTAATTATTATGTGGTATAATAATTATTTAATTATTTGATTATGTGTATTGTTGTGTTAATTTGACTAACTGGGTTATTATAATTATTGGTGGAATAATGAAATAATAGCTAATGGGCCTAATTAGTGGAGATAGAATAGATAGTGAAGGATAGAAAAACACTTAGAAAGGGGGGGTTTGAATAAGTGTAGCTTTAAAAACTTGACAGATAAAAATAAATTGCACAGTTATTTTTATCCTGGTTCGTTGTTAACTAAACTACTCCAGTCCACCCCCGCAGAGATGATTTACCTCAACTGAGGATTTAATCCACTAATCGCACGGATTACAATGGTTCTCCACTTAGTCAGCAACTAAGTCTTCCAGAGTCTTCTGATCACACACTGATCACTCCAGGAACAACTGCTTAGATACCCTCTAAGACTTTTCTAGAGTATTCTGATCCACACGATCACTCTAGTTACAACCTGCTTAGATAACCTCTAAGACTTCCTAGAGTATTCTGATCCACACGATCACTCTAGTTCCTTACAACTTAATGTAATCAATTCTAAGAGTATTACAATTGCTTCTTAAAAGCTATAATCACAAACTGTGATATTTCTCTTAACGTTTAAGCTTAATCTCACTAATATATTACAACAGCAATGTAGTGAGCTTTGATGAAGATGAAGATTCTGAGCTTTGAATAGAACAGAGTTTTAGCAAGTTAATATGAGTTGTTTTGTTCAGGATCGTTAACCTTGCTTCTCATCAGAACTTCATATTTATGGGCGTTGGAGAAGATGACCGTTGAGTGCATTTAATGCTTTGCGTGTTCCGTACAGCATCGCATTTAATGTTATACGCTTTTGTCAACTACCTCGAGCCTTGTTCACGCTGTGTCTACTGACGTTGCCTATAATAGCTTTTAACGTTCCTTTTGTCAGTCAGCGTAGCTTGCCACTTGTACTTCCTTCTGATCTGATGTTTGTGAATACAACGTTTGAATATCATCAGAGTCAAACAGCTTGGTGCAAAGCATCTTCTGATCTTCTGACCTTGAAGTGCTTCTGAGCGTGATACCATCAGAACTTCAGTGCTTCTGATCTCATGTTCTTCTGATGCTTCCATAGACCCATGTTCTGATTCTGCTTCGACCATCTTCTGATGTCTTGCCAGACCATGTTCTGATGTTGCATGCTGAACCCTTGAGACAAAGCTTCTGAGCGCTGAATTATGCATACTCTTTATATATTTCCTGAAAAGGAAATTGCATTGGATTAGAGTACCATATTATCTTAAGCAAAATTCATATTATTGTTATCATCAAAACTAAGATAATTGATCAGAACAAATCTTGTTCTAACAATCTCCCCCTTTTTGATGATGACAAAAACATATATAAATGATATGAATTTGCGATCAGAAAGAGCAGACGGCAAAAGACAAATTACACAGCTATAGCATAAGCATATGAATATGTCTCCCCTGAGATTAACAATCTCCCCCTGAGATAAATAATCTCCCCCTGAAATAAATACTCGAAGAACTTTAATAAAAGACTTCCCTGATTATTTCGGTAGAGACGATCACATAAGCTTCTGTCTTTAGAGAATTCATAGCTTCTGACTTCTGCTTCCATTGGACAGCTTCAGAACTAGAATTTCTTTAGATCCCTAGAACACTCACAGCTTCTGATTCCTGCTTCCATCTAGGACAGCTTCAGAACTTGAATTTCTTTGATCTTCAGAACATTCACAGCTTCTGATTTCTGCTTCCATTTAGGACAGCTTCAGAACTTGAATTTCTTTGATCTTCAGAACATTCACAGCTTCTGATTTCTGCTTCCATTTAGGACAGCTTCAGAACTTGAGTTTTCTGGATCTTTAGAACATTCACAGCTTCTGATTTCTGCTTCCCTCGGATAGCTTCAGAGCTTTGAATTTCTACCAACATCACTTCATGCTAGATTTGTATCAGAACATTGTTGAATGTACCAGAGCATCTCTACATCCTGAAATGTTACAGAACAAAAACTAAACGACAAAAGTCAGCATGAACGAGTCAGAACATAAAATGTATATTCGAACACATGATATGTATCAGAGCCATAAAGGCTGAAATAATGTATCAGAGCAAATAGAATTTTGTCAGAGCAAATAGACAAATATGGATCAAATTCTATTATCAGTGCTTCTGATTCATTCTTCTTTCTTGCTTCTGATTTCTGAAGCTTGACAGCACTCAGCTTGCTTCAGTTTCCATGAGCTTATTCTTTTTACAGAATAACACTTCTTATGGTTTTGCTTCTTGTGTTTGCTTTGAAGATTCTCTTCACTTCTTTATACCTGCAAAACACTTAAACCATATAGAACTTGCAGTTCTTGTTAGTAAATGTGTGGGAGCTTTACCCAGCAACTGATAGATTAATCAAATCATTTATCATTTATCTTCTCCCCCTTTTTGTCATAACATCAAAAAGAATATTTCAAAAGATTCAGATGAATAAAACGACAAATAAAATCACTGGAATGTAAAAACAAAGAAACTTTTCATTGATAATCAAAAGATATTACAAAAGGTTCTTATGTTTAACAAGATGAGAAACATTCCTAGCAAATACATAAAAAGTCATCCCAAGAGGAAATGACTACAAAAATTTAAAACAGCACCCTAGCAAGACACATTCTGTGTCAACCCATCAAGAATCCCTGTGGTCTTCTTGTCTTCCAGACTAGAACCTCCACTGTAGGAGAGATCCAAGAGACCAAAGAGGAAGAGAGGGACAGTTCACAGACAGAGAGCTACTGTTGCAAACGGGGCTTTCTCTTAACATAGAAGTTAAGAATATCATTCTTAACCTCTTCCCATAACTCAAGAAAGTCTTCTGTCTTTGGGTGAACGTTGATATCAACATCACAGAAGAGGTCTGACTTGAGAGGTATTAGGAGAGCCATCCCGAGATATGCAGAGATCTGCCGCCTTTGAGTCATAGATCTTCAACAGGCTTAGAGCAAGATTAAGAGATCCAGACAAAGGATTCAAGATGAATGCTAGGTTTGAACTAGGATTTTAAAAAAAACTTTATGAGGAATGCAAAGAGATAGAGAAGGAAAACAAGGACAGAGTGTAATAGAGAAAATATAAGAGGGAAGGAGAAGCGTTTGAAGAGTATTTAAAAGAAAATAAAATGAAACAAATGATGGATAGCATTTAATGTTACGTGACATGAGGAGAGATAATAAAGACAAATTAGGTGACTAGCACAGTTACCTATGGTCGGCGTCCCTTCAACTGCACGCGCGCTTATCCATGAACAGTAACGACAGGTTTACCATCCCGAGATAAAACGTTACAGCTGTTTTGCTTTAAAAGAGGTTCTGAATCAACTTAGACAATGAAACGTTAGTAATAACCGAATCATAATTTCTAAAAGATTTCAATCAGAACTTCTGATTAAAAAAAAATCCACATTCATTTCAGAAGATACTCATACGTAAGAACTTCTCATCTTCTCATTCTGGGCATAAATCCATACTGATGTTCTTCAGAATGAACTTAAACCTATCTTCAGCCAGGGGTTTTGTAAAGATATCAGCCCATTGATGGTCTGTATCCACAAAGTTTAAAGATATAACACCCTTCTGAACATAGTCCCTTATGAAATGATGTTTAATCTCAATATGTTTAGCTTTTGAATGAAGAATAGGATTCTTAGATAAACATATAGCAGAAGTATTATCACAGAATATAGGAATGTTACTCTCATATATCTGATAATCTTCTAACTGACTCTTCATCCAGAGCATCTGTGTACTGCAACCAGCAGCAGCGACATATTCTGCTTCTGTTGTTGATAGAGCAATAGTTGCTTGCTTCTTGCTATACCAGGATATCAAATGACTTCCAAGAAATTGGCAACTTCCTGAAGTACTCTTTCTTTCAATTCTGTCTCCAGCATAGTCAGCATCGTAGAATCCTACTAAGTTGTATTCTTTAGATTTTCTGTAAACTAAGCCAACATTAGTAGTACCTTTCAAATACCTTAGAATTCTCTTAACAGCAGTTAAATGAGATTCTCTAGGATCTGATTGGAATCTAGCACACAAACAAACACTGAACAGAATGTCAGGTCTAGAAGCAGTCAAATATAGAAGAGATCCAATCATACCTCTGTATAACTTCTGATCTACCTTCTTACTTACCTCATCCTTACCTAGGATGCATGTTGGATGCATAGGAGTTTTGGCTTCTTTGCAGTCTAGAAGATTAAACTTCTTCAGAAGTTCCTTCACATACTTGGTTTGGTGAACATACGTTCCTTCTGATGTTTGATTTAATTGTATTCCAAGGAAATACTTGAGTTCTCCCATCATGCTCATTTCAAACTCAGCCTGCATAGACTCAGCAAACTCCTTTCCAAGTGTAGCATTAGATGTTCCAAAAATAATATCATCTACATATATTTGACAAATTAAAATATCCCTTTTAAAGGTTTTACAAAAGAGAGTAGTGTCCACTTTTCCTCTAGTGAAACCATTATCCAGAAGGAAAGAACTTAAGCGTTCATACCAAGCTCTGGGAGCTTGTTTCAATCCATACAACGATTTCTTTAGTTTAAAAACATGATTAGGAGACATAGAGTCTTCAAAACCAGAAGGTTGATGGACATAAACTTCTTCATCTATATAACCATTTAAGAAGGCACTCTTAACATCCATCTGATAGAGAGTGATGTTATGTTGAGTGGCAAATGAAATTAATAGACGAATAGATTCTAACCTGGCCACTGGTGCAAAGGTCTCTGTATAGTCAATCCCTTCTTGCTGACTATAACCCTGAGCCACCAGTCTGGCTTTGTTCCTTACCACTTCACCTTTCTCACTGAGCTTGTTTCTGAAGACCCATTTTGTACCGATTATATTGAATCCATCTGGTCTAGGAACAAGATCCCAAACATCATTTCTTGTAAACTGATTCAGTTCTTCTTGCATAGCAATTATCCAGTCTGGATCTTCTAGAGCATGATCAACAGAAGTTGGCTCGATCAAAGATACAAGACCTAATTGACAGTCTGCATTGTTCTTAAGGAATGCTCTTGTTCTGATTGGATCATCCTTCTTTCCAAGAATGACATCTTCTGAATGACCAGAGATGAGTCTGGATGATCTTCTGACAGATGGTTCTTCAGAAATGCTTAGATTCTCCAGAGAAGCTGATACTTGATCTTCAGATTCTTTGCTTCTGAGAAGCTCTGCTTCTGATGCGTTGCTTCTTGGCTCAGCAACTTCTGATATATCAATATCCCAATCTGCAAAATTATCAAACTGCTTTGGTTTTTCAGAACCAAGCTTATCATCAAACCTGATATTGATTGATTCTTCTACAATCAATGTTTCAGTATTGTATACTCTGTAGCCTTTTGAGCGTTCAGAATATCCAAGAAGGAAACATTTTTGTGCTTTGGAATCAAACTTACCAAGATGATCTTTAGTGTTCAGAATAAAGCATACACATCCAAAAGGATGGAAATATGAAATGTTGGGCTTTTTATTCTTCCACAATTCATAAGGAGTCTTATTTAGAATAGGTCTGATAGAGATTCTATTCTGAATATAGCATGCAGTGTTTATTGCTTCTGCCCAGAAATGCTTAGCCATATTGGTTTCATTGATCATGGTTCTGGCCATTTCTTGCAGAGTCCTATTCTTTCGTTCTACAACTCCATTTTGCTGTGGAGTTCTAGGACAAGAGAAATCATGGGCAATACCATTTTCTTTGAAGAATTCTTCAAAGGATCTGTTCTCAAATTCACCACCATGATCACTTCTAACCTTTATGATTTTACACTCTTTTTCAGATTGAATCTGAATGCAGAAATCAAAGAACACTGAATGAGACTCATCCTTGTGTTTCAAGAATTTTACCCACGTCCAGCGGCTATAATCATCTACGATGACTAATCCATATTTCTTCCCTCTGACAGATGCTGTTTTGACTGGGCCAAACAGATCAATGTGCAAGAGTTCTAATGGCCTTGAGGTAGAAACAACATTCTTGGACTTGAATGCAGGTTTGGAGAACTTGCCCTTCTGACATGCTTCACAAAGAGCATCTGATTTGAATTTCAGATTAGGGAGTCCTCTGACCAGATTTAGTTTGTTAATCTGAGAAATCTTTCTCAAACTAGCATGACCTAATCTTCTGTGCCAGACCCACTGCTCTTCAGAAACAGACATAAGACAAGTCACCTTCTGACTCATAAGATCTTGCAGATCTGTCTTATAAATGTTGTTCTTCCTCTTGCCTGTAAATAGGATTGAGCCATCCTTCTGATTTACAGCCTTGCAAGACTTTTGATTAAAGATTATATCATAACCATTGTCACTCAATTGACTGATAGATAAGAGGTTATGTGTTAATCCTTCTACAAGAAGTACATTAGAAATGGAAGGAGAGTTACCAGACTTTATAGTTCCAGAGCCAATTATCTTGCCCTTCTGATCTCCTCCAAACTTGACTTCTCCTCCAGACTTAAGCACCAGGTCTTGGAACATAGACCTTCTTCCTGTCATGTGTCGTGAGCATCCAGAGTCCAGGTACCACGACATGTTGTGCTTTGTCCTTTTTGCAGCCAAGGATATCTGCAATAGGAATAATCTTATCCTTAGGTACCCACATTTTCTTGGGTCCTTTCTTGTTAGATTTTCTCAAGTTCTGATTGAACTTGGGTTTAACATTGTAAGCAATAGGAGGAACAGCATGATAATTTTTAATGTGAGTTTCATGATATTTCCTAGGTTGTGTCACATGCTTTTTGGTGTGTGTTATGTGAAAACTTTGAGCATGTGAAGTGTGCCTAATATCATGGGAGTGGCCATACTTGAACTGATCATACAATGGCTTGTATGTGAATTTCATTTCATCAACAGGTTCAAGTTTGTATGGGGTTTCACCCTCAAAACCAATGCCGACTCTTTTGTTTCCAGACACAGCATATATCATAGAAGCTAGCTGACTTCTGCCAATACTTCTAGATAAGAACTTCCTGAAACTTAAATCATATTCTTTCAGAATATGGTTTAGACTAGGAGTGGATTTTTCTGAATCAGAAGGAGATCCAACATTATTGGATAATTTTAAAAGTTTTTCTTTTAATTCAGAATTCTCCAACTCAAGCTTTTTTGTTTCAAATTCAAATAGCTTTTTCAGCTCTTTGTATTTGAGACTAATCTGAGACTTGAATTCCAGAAGTTCAGTTAGACCGGAAACTAACTCATCTCTAGTAAGTTCAGAAAATACCTCTTCAGAATCTGATTCTGATGTAGATTCTGATCCGTCATCTTCTGTCGCCATCAGCGCACAGTTAGCCTGCTCATCTTCAGAGTCTGAATCATCTTCTGACTCATCCCAGGTTGCCATAAGACCTTTCTTCTTATGAAACTTCTTCTTGGGATTTTCCTTCTGAAGTTTTAGACATTCATTCTTGAAGTGTCCAGGCTCATTGCATTCATAGCACATGACCTTCTTCTTGTCAAATCTTCTGTCGTCAGAAGATTCTCCACGTTCAAATTTCTTTGAACTTCTGACGCCTCTGAACTTCCTTTGCTTGTTCTTCCAGAGTTGATTTAGCCTTCTGGAGATCAAGGACAGTTCATCTTCTTCTTCAGATTCTGATTCTTCAGGATCTTCTTCTCTAGCCTGAAAAGCGTTAGTGCATTTCTTGATATTGGATTTTAATGCAATAGACTTACCTTTCTTTTGAGGCTCATTTGCGTCCAGCTCTATTTCATGGCTTCTCAAGGCACTGATAAGCTCTTCCAGAGAAACTTCATTCAGATTCTTTGCAATCTTGAATGCAGTCACCATAGGACCCCATCTTCTGGGTAAGCTTCTGATGATCTTCTTTACATGATCAGCCTTGGTGTATCCCTTGTCAAGAACTCTCAATCCAGCAGTAAGAGTTTGAAATCTTGAAAACATCTTTTCAATGTCTTCATCATCCTCCATCTTGAAGGCTTCATACTTCTGGATTAAAGCGAGAGCTTTAGTCTCCTTGACTTGAGCATTTCCTTCATGAGTCATTTTCAAGGACTCATATATGTCATAGGCCGTTTCCCTGTTAGATATCTTCTCATACTCAGCATGAGAGATAGCATTCAGCAAAACAGTTCTGCATTTATGATGATTCCTGAAAAGCTTCTTCTGATCATCATTCATTTCTTGCCTTGTCAGCTTTACGCCACTGGCATTTACTGGATGTTTGTAACCATCCATCAGAAGATCCCATAGATCACCATCTAGACCAAGAAAGTAACTTTCCAGTTTATCTTTCCAGTATTCAAAGTTTTCACCATCAAATACCAGCGGTCTAGTATAACCATTGTTACCGTTGTGTTGCTCAGCAGAGCCAGATGTAGATGCAGGTGTAGACTTTGCAGTTTCATCAGCCATCTTTTACTGAAGCGTTTTTCTCTTCCTGAATCTTTTCTAAACACGGTTAAGTGCTTGCACCTTAGAACCGGCGCTCTGATGCCAATTGAAGGATAGAAAAACACTTAGAAAGGGGGGGTTTGAATAAGTGTAGCTTTAAAAACTTGACAGATAAAAATAAATTGCACAGTTATTTTTATCCTGGTTCGTTGTTAACTAAACTACTCCAGTCCACCCCCGCAGAGATGATTTACCTCAACTGAGGATTTAATCCACTAATCGCACGGATTACAATGGTTCTCCACTTAGTCAGCAACTAAGTCTTCCAGAGTCTTCTGATCACACACTGATCACTCCAGGAACAACTGCTTAGATACCCTCTAAGACTTTTCTAGAGTATTCTGATCCACACGATCACTCTAGTTACAACCTGCTTAGATAACCTCTAAGACTTCCTAGAGTATTCTGATCCACACGATCACTCTAGTTCCTTACAACTTAATGTAATCAATTCTAAGAGTATTACAATTGCTTCTTAAAAGCTATAATCACAAACTGTGATATTTCTCTTAACGTTTAAGCTTAATCTCACTAATATATTACAACAGCAATGTAGTGAGCTTTGATGAAGATGAAGATTCTGAGCTTTGAATAGAACAGAGTTTTAGCAAGTTAATATGAGTTGTTTTGTTCAGGATCGTTAACCTTGCTTCTCATCAGAACTTCATATTTATGGGCGTTGGAGAAGATGACCGTTGAGTGCATTTAATGCTTTGCGTGTTCCGTACAGCATCGCATTTAATGTTATACGCTTTTGTCAACTACCTCGAGCCTTGTTCACGCTGTGTCTACTGACGTTGCCTATAATAGCTTTTAACGTTCCTTTTGTCAGTCAGCGTAGCTTGCCACTTGTACTTCCTTCTGATCTGATGTTTGTGAATACAACGTTTGAATATCATCAGAGTCAAACAGCTTGGTGCAAAGCATCTTCTGATCTTCTGACCTTGAAGTGCTTCTGAGCGTGATACCATCAGAACTCCAGTGCTTCTGATCTCATGTTCTTCTGATGCTTCCATAGACCCATGTTCTGATTCTGCTTCGACCATCTTCTGATGTCTTGCCAGACCATGTTCTGATGTTGCATGCTGAACCCTTGAGACAAAGCTTCTGAGCGCTGAATTATGCATACTCTTTATATATTTCCTGAAAAGGAAATTGCATTGTGTAACACGGTGAACTGACTTTTTATTAATCGGAATGTCGCGGTTAAGCAAGAGTCGCCACCGACTTTTATTTTATCCAAACAAATTCAGAAAGGCAAAAAGAAACAGAAAAAAAACCTTTTAAAGAAAATCTGAGTTCGGGGGGTAATTTATGCAAAGGGAAGGTGTAAGGCACCCTTTGCATCCATGGTTTTCCATGGGCTCTTAATTGCTTTGCTTGCTCGTTTGTTTAGAAAATGTAGATGAAAGAAATAGGGACTTTAGCTTGTGAATAAGCGTTGCCCTTTTGAAAAATTATGAGAAAGAATATAATAAAAAGGTTTGAGCATTGCAAGGCAATTAGGGGCAATTGCCTTAAACTCAGATGATAGGTCTCTTTTTGCCTTTCAGAATGAAAGGGTCTATCCTTGCCATAAGAGGGCAGGAAGCCTTTCGTTTGGAGGTTGAAGGGTCATCGAAGCATCCTTTGCCATAAGACTGTCCCATGCCATAGAAGGGCAGGTAGTCTAAGGTAAGGATCAGAATAAGCCTTATTCGTAGGCGACCAGAGGATACCTCAGCCTTTTTCGTAGGCAACATCCGAGGGTCGAGGTCATTTGTGTATCGAAGGCAGCATCATTAGGGTCGTGACCTTTTTATCGAGGCAACATGGCTGAGGTATCCTCGAATTCGAGGGACGTGGCTTATTCTGCAAAAACACAAAGGCAACAGGCAACAAGGCAACAGGCAACAGGCAACAGAGAGGGTTACCCAAAAAGCGTGCATGTGTGCACCAAATCACGTGATTCAATTCAGATATTTATCTTTTAATTAGTTATTCTAATTCAATTAACGAGTTGCACTCCCTAAATTACTAACCACGCAGTATATAAAGCAATAAAGGGAAGGGGGAAAATGAAACCAGCGGAGGAGAGGGGAATTGTAACCAGCGGATCCCTTAATAGGGTTTGACACAAGTAATAATAATAATAAAAAAGAAGAAAAGATTTAGCGTTACCAATGACGTAGCTTTGGCATTTGACAAACCCTGAAAGAAAGAAAAAAAATAGCCAACAAAAGAGGGTGAGTGCATTATCGGTTCGGGAACAATTAAGGCTAACCCTAATAAAATAAAAGATAAATAAATTAATAATGAATAATAAATAATACTTAGCTTTGATTTTGGATTTGATCTGATATGGTTAATAGGGCGCCTTTAAGGTTAACCCTGAAAGGCAAGGCAGAAAAGGGAAAGAAAGTGAATGTAGGCACAGTTCAAGAAGGGTTAAAAAGGCAAGCACTAAAAGGAAACAAAATAGACTTTGAATAAAGTAGGGTACTTAGCTTTGGTATTTTGATCAGGCGCACAGTCGAAAGGCACTTGAAAAGTCGACCCTAAAAAAGGCATGGAACAGAAATATATCAGTGTAGGGTTAATTCTCGTAAACCCTGATTAGGGTTCGAATTAAATAAGAAAATATTAACGATTTAATTAATTATTGGTCTCACGACCTAATTAATTAAATCAGGATTAAGAAAATAAAATCGAGAATGAAAATAATTTTTACGCATTTTTTGGAATTAAATAAGATACATGTGAATTTTTAAATATGAATAGATAAATATAATTAAAATAGATAAAAGATAATAACTAACATATTAATTATAAATAAAAAATAAAATTATTACATATTATAAATAAATAAGTAATTAAAAGAAAATAATATATATTTTAGAGAAAGTAAATAAATTAAACCAAGTATTATTATTAATAGAGGTTTTTTCTTTTGAAAAAAACATTATATTGTTTCTTTTTTATAAATAAAACTAATAGAAAACATATATATAAGTATATAAAATAAATAGATAGATAGACAATATATAATTAAAAAGAAAAAAAAATTAGAAAACTTAGCGTGTGATCTGGTGATGCGCATGTATGGTGGTCTTTGGTGCACCTGCATCCCCATGGTCGTTGGATCAATTGGATAATCAGACGGATGGCTGTGATGATGAGGGAGCACCACGCTATTGTACGTCTTAAAGCATGGGGTCTCTTCGTTTCAAACCCAAAACGCGCGCCTGAATTGACCAATAGGAGGCTGACACGCCATCGTCCCCTACCTCTGGCCGTCGTCTTAGACTCTGCAACAATCTATAGCGACGGTTCGTTTCGTAGCTAAAAGTCACTCTCCTACGAATACCTGCAAACGGCCATGGAAATATTTCGCGAGGGTGCCATTGGATTCATATGATCCTTGCGCGTTCCTTTATGGATTCAATTTGGGAAACAAACACCTGTAGCAGAAAACCCTAAAAAAGAAACCTAATCTCTAACAATGGCATATCTCGATATAATCACATATTCATCCAACAAATTACCCAGAATCAATCTATACACCAAAACAAATCATAATATGCAATCAAAACTGATGTATATGCTATGAATCATGCAAACCGAATCAAAAAAAATTATGATAAAACCTTGGCTTAGAGGAGGTGTTTCTGGGAGTGTTGATGGTGTGCAAGGGTCCAGATAGCTTCAACAACTTCCCAGGAGTGCAAATCGATCCTTAAATCGGCTGGAGAATGGCTGCAATTCAGAATTGAATCTTGAATTTTCTTCACTTTTTTAACTCGGTTCTAGGGTTCTTCAGAGCCAAAATTCGTGTCCCCTAGCATCTGGCTTTGATCAGTATATATATGAGATTGATTAGGGTTGATAAAACTGAAGGAAATCCTTTTGAATCTTGAATTGAAAGTTTTGGAAATTTGATTGAAAATCTCTTATGAAAACTTTCTTAATTTGCTCAATTTCAATCTAATCTCTCCAAATATTATTTGCACGAATTTGTAATGATTATATGATATATTTGATAATGAAAATAGGTCCAAATCATATCTTTTATAAAATATTTGATTTTCTTCTAATTTATATGATTTTAATTCTTTTTAATTAGAATAAAAAAATCAAAATAAATCATGTTAATCATATATTTTCGTGGCAAAGAGATTTTGGGCTCTTGAATACTTGGGGACCATGATTGAAGCAAAATAATTTGGGCCCATTTGCAAAAATTCCAAGTTTCTTCACATTTTTTCCTCCAAAATGACCCAACTTTAATAAGGCCTATCTCTCTCAATTTTTGAGGTATGGAAGTGTTCTAAGACTTTTTAGAAACCTTAGAGAGTCTTCTAACCAATGTCTTTGGTCCCATATCAAAATTCTTTTCCATTCTCATTTTATGACCTTTTGAAAAACATGTCCTTTTGTTGACTTTTGAAAAGGACCTGTAATGTATGAGGCCATAATTCTTAAACCATTGACCTGTGAGCTTTGATTCTTGGATCATTGGATAGAGGAATGAATTCTCTTCAAAATGAGCTTTGGTGGGAATTTTTCTGATGAAGTATGAATATTTGGTGAATTTTCAAAGTTTGGTTGACTTTTTCAGTTCATGCCCAAAATAGTAACTCTTGACTTTTGACTTCTCTGATCTTTCCTTGCATCATCATGATCAACCCTTGATCAAATGATGATTTTAGGGATATGAGAATGTTGTTGACCAAATATCTTGAGTTTTGACTGTATAATGACTGTTTTGCCCTTGGGAGTCGACTGTTGACCTAATCAGGATTTGAGGGACTAAATTTGCTCTGTTTGACTTGAAACTTTATATGGAGATACTTTGGGATGTTAGTGACCCTATGGAACCACCTTGAGCCATTGATTCAATGATTTTCCTCTGAATTATTCAAACCCTAGTTTAGAACTTCTGTGTGGGAGACTGTGATTTGGTTTTGTGTATGAAAAATAGCATGGGCAAATTTTGGGGTATGACAGCTGCCCCTGTTCAATTATCTTAAACCTGAAGATGTAGAGTGGTTTGCGCGCCAGTCGGTATCTGAAGGTGGAAGATGATTGAACATAAGAATACCAAGAAATTTTCCCTATTTGAAGTAGGGACTTTTGTCGGAGATGGGCTTGTGGATGCCATCTGGTAGTTGAATTTTGAGAAGATGTTGTTTGCGCGTTGACCGTGTCATTACCGTTCGTGGTAGATGAATTAGATCCTTGGGAATTGATCGTGTCAGTATCGTTCGTGATACTTGAATTAGATCTTGGAAAGATGATCGTGTCTTCATCGTTCGTGATGATAGAATTAGATTCTCTTGTCGTGTCAGCACCGTTCGTAGTGACTGAATTAGACTGGGAAGGCCAGTGATCGTGTCCACACCGTTCGTGATGATAGACTTAGACCTCTGAAATTTGATCGTGTCAGTACCGTTCGTAGTATCTGAATTAGATCTTCTGTCGTGTCAGTACCGTTCGTAGTAGCTGAATTAGACTGAGAAGGTCAGTGACCGTGTCTACACCGTTCGTGATGATAGAATTAGATCTCTGAGAGTTGACCGTGTCAGTACCGTTCGTAGTAACCGAATTAGATCTTTTGTCGTGTCAGTACCGTTCGTAGTAGCTGAATTAGACTTTGAAAGTGATCGTGTCATTACCGTTCGTGGTAAATGAATTAGATCTTCGAGCGTTGATCGTGTCAGTACCATTCGTAGTAGCTGAATTAGATCTTGGAAAGTTGGAGATTTCGTTCATTTGTCGGTACCTGTATTCTGAAAAAGGTAAGGTTAATCTTTATGCAATGTCATGATGCATGGGTTATGTAATGAATCCCTCAAAATAAATGAGAGCTTTTGCATGTTATGTATGAGTTCATTATGAGGTAATGTATGCAGTGTATGAACATGTTTATGACATATGATATGTGAATATGATTTATGTTGTCTTTGATTAAGAAAGTAGATCTTTATGTCCTTGTAATTGTACTGTCTGATCTTGTCTTGAAGATGCTCAGCTGGGAATTTATGATTTCTGCTTGGAGATGATCAGTGACTTGATGTTCCCTGATTGGTGATAAAGATATTGATAAATCATGTTGGAGGAGAGCGACAGTGTTGAAGATGTAAACTCTGTTGGGCAGCCATGTCTCTATCGGGAGCGTTTGAAGATATCTTCTTAATGATTACTCTGTGGGGATATGATCTTGTGAACCCGGCTTTGTGGGGAGACATGGGTGAAAGTTGCCCCCAGTATTATAGTAACTACTACTTGATTTAGGACACATCACTAAAAATGTCAAACTGGACTTGTATAGATTTGCCCCCAGTTAGCAGGAACTTTGGAAAGATTCGCCTTGCGAGGCCTTTATAAGATGTGCACTTTAGGAGACATGCCCCTAGTAATCATATGCCCAATATGATGTCCTATGTTGGTTGAGAAGTAGCTTCAGATTTTCTTGGATGCGTGCCCCTGATTATTTTGGCATCCTTGAGAGGTTCTCGGAATCTTGACTTGATTGCCCCAGATTGTTTGGACAAATAGTTTGAAACCCACTTGAGGTGTATGCCTTTGATTGTTTGGCTTTTGAGAGATTCTTATAATCTTGACTGGATTGCCCCAGATTGGTTGGGCAAAGCATGCCATACCCCTTGTATACGTAGGATACATTGCTTCTCGGCGTAATCTTGTCTGTCGGGATAGCTTTCAGTCATTAGTTGCACCCTGTGCAAGTTCTTTCTGATGCTAACATTTGAAATTATGTAGCAGAATACGTTTAATAATGAATTCATGAGATGCAATGCATACGTTTGTCTTGAGTTTTTAAAAAACATGTAAAAGCGTGATATTTGTAAAACATGCTATTTTTTGTAGAAGCGAAATATCCGCTCAGCATCTTAGTAAACCTTAAGGAGTCGGGATACCTTTTTGGTGACAGTATGCTTTCGAACTAACCATGCTTCAGTTAGGACTTTCAAGGGTTGTAACGTGGCTTGGTTCACAGTTTAAGAAACAAAGGATAATGGCTCAAATTTTTATTGTACCCACCCCTCTTCGTGATGATCTTCAGTCCTAAGCTCAGTTGATTCGTCTTATGCATTCAGATTCCAAGAGACTTTTGGATTTACACCTTTGGTAATGACGATGGTTCACGAGCAAAGAGAACTTTTGAGACGGCAGTCACTTCCTTCTTTTAGTAGTCACAGCAGTGTGTTGTTCAGGAATTTATTGACTTCTCTTTTTTCGTCTTTTCGATATCCCTAACTTTTGCCTGAACTGTTTATTTTGAGTTTACAGTCAGCGGGATGCCTTGATTTTTGCCTAAGTCATCTTTTTGATTTTTGACTTAGCAGGCTTTTCTTTGTACATATGTTTCTTTCATTTTTTTTTTGATATTGACTGTCTTGCTTAATGATTGATGAACCATCATTGTCTTTTGACTGACATCTCCAACACTTCTTTGATGTGTGCGGTTGAACGTTTGTGATTGAGACCTTTGTTGAAAGGTGTACTGAATGATTCTCTTAAAATAGAATGCACATCCAAATTAACTGAGAACTGCCCTGCCCCAGGTTATGATCAAGGGTTTTAATTAGTACCAAAAGGAAACTTCTACTTCTTAGGCTCAAAGGGGTTGACGAGGGATTAACATCCTTATATCTCCACTATTTAGGAATTGAAACAATGCCTGTACATCGTCAGCATAGTCCGCTCGAAAGCATACTGTATGAGGTTGCGGTATCGTTTTCGTCATCCTCCCTCAAAAGGTTTACAGCTTAGCAGGAGTTGAATATCACAAAACACATGCAAAGTAAAGACATAATTTAAAATGAGTGATAGCGAAATAATTTATTCAAGACAAACATATGCAATGCACTGATGATGATTATTAAAACAGATAATGTCTATCATAATTAGAGTGTTTAAACAAACAGAATAGAAATTGCAAATGAAAGTAAATCTAATGATCTAAAAAGTTCATCCTTCTAGGTATTAATCAATCTTTTTGTGATTAGGCATAGGAGTAGTAATCACCACAGGAGTCTTGGGATGATAGAATTCAATTTCACCAGCATCGATCATGTCTTGAATCTTGTTCTTCAATGGCCAACAATCATTCGTATCATGCCCAGGGCTATTGGAGTGATATGCGCACCTCGCATTGGGCTTGTAGCTAGGGGCGGAAGTGTTAGGCTTTACAGGAGGATCCCTTAAAGTAATCAAGTTCTCTCTCAGCAAATGTTGTAATGCCTGAGCCAGTGACATGTTGATCTTTGTAAACTGACGTTTAGATGTATCTGACTTGCGTCTTTGTTGCGGAGCTAGTGTAGAGGTCAGAACTGTCCCCATAGATTGGTTATGTTCATCGTGATCTTTCTGGTCGTACATAACGTGAGGTTCCTCAGGAGACTGGCAGTCAATGATTTTGTCATCGATTAAGTCTTGGATCTTATTCTTCAGTGTCCAACAGTTATTAGTGTCATGTCCAGGACTATCAGAGTGATACGCGCACCTTGCATTAGGATTATAACGAGAAGAGGAAGTACTAGGATTCCTCGGAGGGTCCTTCAAAGTGATTAGCCCTTTCTTCAGCAATTGTTGCAACGCTTCAGCCAGAGTCATATTGATCTTTGCAAATTGGCGCTTGGGTGTATCTGACTTGTGTCCTTGTTGTGGAACTGGTGTAAAGGACTGAATTGTCCCCACAGATTGGTTGGGTTCATTGTGACCTTTCCGATTGTACCCAGTATTGGCCATATGAGGTTTCTCAGGTGAAATGACGTCAATGATCTTGCAATCAATGAGGTCTTGAATCATGTGCTTCAATGGTCCACAATCCTCTGTATCGTGACCAGGACTGTTTGAATGATAAGCACATCTTGCATGGTACTTGTACCCAGGAGTGGGATTAGCAGGAAGTGAATATGGAGGCAATAGAGTTATCAAGTTCTGATTGAGCAGTTGTTGCAGAGCTTGAGACAGCGGCACGTGTAACGGAGTAAATGACCGCTTAGGCTTGGATCTCTGATTATCTTGACCACCTTGATACTTGTATTGATTCTTCTCCTTCTCGATCAGAAGTGCCTTCAATTCTTCTTGCCCCTTGGCCAAGTTAAGGATCATTTCTTGGAATTGGTTGTTCTGAGTTTGGAGATTCTTCACAGATTGTTCGAGATTCATCTTTGTTACTGAAATAAACAGCACACAGAAGAGGCATTTACTTTACGAAACCTGTGATGCAATGTTTATGAATGATATGATTATGCACATGCAATGTTCTCAAGGAGTTAAAGGCTTTTTAACACATTTAAAAGAAAAGAAAATAGAAGCAAAATAAATTAATTAAAAATAAAAACCAATGTATTGTTTATTATTTTTGAAGTTGAAGGATAGAAAAACACTTAGAAAGGGGGGGATTGAATAAGTGTGACTTTAAATCTTGGACGATAAAAATAAAATGCACAATTATTTTTATCCTGGTTCGCTGTTAACGAAGCTACTCCAGTCCACCCCCGCAGAGATGATTTACCTCAACCTGAGGATTTAATCCACTAATCGCACGGATTACAATGGTTTTCCACTTAGTCCACGACTAAGTCTTCCAGAGTCTACAGATCACAACTTGATCACTCCAGGAACACTGCTTAGATACCCTCTAAGACTTTTCTAGAGTCTACTGATCAACACGATCACTCTAGGCTTAGTTCACTCCTAAGACTTCTCTAGAGTATTCTGATCAACCGATCACTCTAGTTACAAACTGCTCAGCCAACTGCCAAGACTTCCTAGAGTATACTGATCACACGATCACTCTAGTTCCTTACAACTTAATGTAATCTATTCAAGAGTTTACAAATGCTTCTTAAAAGCTATAATCACAAACTGTGATATTTCTCTTACAGTTTAAGCTTAATCTCACTAAGATATTACAACAGCAATGTAGTGAGCTTTGATGAAGATGAAGATTCTGAGTTTTGATTTGAACAGAGTTTCAGCAAGTTTGATATAAGTTGTTTTGATGCAGAATCGTTAACCTTGCTTCTCATCAGAACTTCATATTTATAGGCGTTGAGAAGATGACCGTTGAGTGCATTTAATGCTTTGCGTGTTCCGTACAGCATTGCATTTAATGTTATACGCTTTTGTCAACTACCTCGAGCCTTGTTCACACTGTGTCTACTGACTTAGCCTTTAGTAGCTTTAACGTTCCTTTTGTCAGTCAGCGTAGTCTGCCACCTGTACTTTCTTCTGATCTGATGTTTGTGAATATAACGTTTGAATATCATCAGAGTCAAACAGCTTGGTGCATAGCATCTTCTGATCTTCTGATCTTGAAGTGCTTCTGAGCGTGATACCATCTTCTGATCTTCAGTGCTTCTGATCTCATGTTCTTCTGATGCTTCCATAGACCCATGTTCTGATTCTGCTTCGACCATCTTCTGATGTCTTGCCAGACCATGTTCTGATGTTGCATGCTGAACCATTTGAGACACATCTTCTGAGCGCTGAATTATGCGTACTCTTTATATATTTCCTGAAAGGGAAATTGCATTGGATTAGAGTACCATATTATCTTAAGCAAAATTCATATTATTGTTATCATCAAAACTAAGATAATTGATAAGAACAAATCTTGTTCTAACAATCTCCCCCTTTTTGATGATGACAAAAACATATATAAATGATATGAATTTGCGATCAGAAAGAGTAGACGGCAAAAGACAAATTACACAGCTATAGCATAAGCATATGAATATGTCTCCCCCTGAGATTAACAATCTCCCCCTGAGATAAATAATCTCCCCCTGAAATAAATACTCGAAGAACTTTGATAAAAGACTTCCCTGATTATTTCGGTAGAGACGATCATATAAGCTTCTGCCTTCAGAGAATTCATAGCTTCTGACTTCTGCTTCCATTGGACAGCTTCAGAACTTGAATTTCTTTAGATCCTTAGAACACTCACAGCTTCTGATTTCTGCTTCCATCTAGGACAACTTCAGAACTTGAGTTTCTTTGATCTTCAGAACATTCACAGCTTCTGACTTCTGCTTCCATCTAGGACAGCTTCAGAACTTGAATTTCTTTGATCTTCAGAACATTCACAGCTTCTGGCTTCTGCTTCCATTCAGGACAGCTTCAGAACTTGAGTTTTCTGGATCTTTTAGAACATTCACATCTTCTGATTTCTGCTTCCCTCGGATAGCTTCAGAACTTTGAATGTCTACCAACATCACTTCATGCTAGATTTGTATCAGAACATTGTTGAATGTACCAGAGCATCATCAGAGCATCTCTACATCCTGAAATGTTACAGAACAAAAACTAAACGACAAAAGTCAGCATGAACGAGTTAGAACATAAAATGTATATTCAAATACATGATATGTATCAGAGCCAAATGTATCAGAGCATTTAGGCTAAAAACGTGTATCAGAGCAAATAATGTATCAGAGCCATAACATTATATGTATCAGAGCAAATAGAATTTTGTCAGAACAGGATAGACAATGATATTCAAATTCTATTATCAGTGCTTCTGATTCATGCTTCTGATTCCTGAAGCTTGACAGCACTCAGCTTGCTTCAGTTTCCATGGTTTTGCTTCTAGTGTTTGCTTCTGAAGATTCACTTCTCTGTACCTGCAAAACACTTAAACCATATAGAACTTGCAGTTCTTGTTAGTGAATGTGTGGGAGCCTTACCCAGCAACTGATAGATTTAATCAAATCATTTATCATTTATCTTCTCCCCCTTTTGTCATAACATCAAAAAGAATATTTAAAAGGATTTAGATGCATAAAACGACAAAAGAAAACATTTACTGGAATGAAAAACACAAAGAAACTTTTCATTGATAATCAAAAGATATTACAAAAGGTTCCTATGTTTAACAAGATGAGAAACATTCCTAGCAAATACAAAGAGGAAATGACTACAAAAATTAAAAAAAAAACATTCGGTCAAGAAACTCAACATAGAAGTTGAGCATATCTTCCTAAAACTCAAGAAAGTCTTCTGTCTTTGGATGAAAGTTGATAACAACATCAAAGAAGAGTCTGACTTGAGCGGTATTAGAAGAGCCAACCCGAGATGCACAGAGATCTGTCGCCTTTGAGTCATGGTGCTTCAACAGGCTTAGGGTGAACGCTAGGTTTTGAGAGAAGAGATGAAAAACGAGAGAGAGAGAGAGAGAGAAAAAAAATCTTTAAGAGGAAAACAGAGAGATAGGAAAACAAAAAACCATTTTGAAGAGTATTTAAAAGAAAATAAAGTGAAGCAATTTAAGAAAAACATTTAATGTTGCGTGAAAAGAGGAGAGATAATAAAGACAAATGAGGTGACTAGCACAGTTACCTATGGTCGGCGTCCCTTCAACTGCACGCGCGTTTATCAATGAATAGTAACGACAGGTTTACCATCCCGAGATAAAAACGTAACGGCTGTTTTGCTTTAAAAGAGGTTCTGAATCAACTTAGACAATGAAACGTTAGTAATAACCGAATCATAATTTCTAAAAGAATTCAATCAGAACTTCTGACCAAAAAAAATGTTCCACATTCATTTCAGAAGATACTCATACATGAGAACTTCTCATCTTCTCATTCTGGGCATAAATCCATACTGATGTTCTTCAGAATGAACTTAAACCTATCTTCAGCCAGGGGTTTTGTAAAGATATCAGCCCATTGATGGTCTGTATCAACAAAGTTTAAAGATATAACACCCTTCTGAACATAGTCCCTTATGAAATGATGTTTAATCTCAATATGTTTAGCTTTTGAATGAAGAATAGGATTCTTAGATAAACATATAGCAGAAGTATTATCACAGAATATAGGAATGTTACTCTTAAATATCTGATAATCTTCCAACTGACTCTTCATCCAGAGCATCTGTGTACTACAGCCAGCAGCAGCGACATATTCTGCTTCTGTTGTTGATAGAGCAATAGTTGCTTGCTTCTTGCTGTACCAGGAGATCAAATGACTTCCAAGAAATTGGCAACTTCCTGAAGTACTTTTTCTTTCAATTCTGTCTCCAGCATAATCAGCATCACAGAATCCTACTAAGTTGTATTCTTTAGATTTTCTGTAAACTAAACCAACATTAGTAGTACCTTTCAGATACCTTAGAATTCTCTTAACAGCAGTTAAATGAGATTCTCTAGGATCTGATTGGAATCTAGCACACAAACAAACACTGAACAGAATGTCAGGTCTAGAAGCAGTCAGATATAGAAGAGATCCAATCATACCTCTGTATAACTTCTGATCTACCTTCTTACTTACCTCATCCTTACCTAGGATGCATGTTGGATGCATAGGAGTTTTGGCTTCTTTGCAGTCTAGAAGATTAAACTTCTTCAGAAGTTCCTTCACATACTTGGTTTGATGAACATACGTTCCTTCTGATGTTTGATTTATTTGTATTCCAAGGAAATACTTGAGTTCTCCCATCATGCTCATTTCAAACTCAGCCTGCATAGACTTAGCAAACTCCTTTCCAAGTGTAGCATTAGATGTTCCAAAAATAATATCATCTACATATATTTGACAAATTAAAATATCCCTTTTAAAGGTTTTACAAAAGAGAGTAGTGTCCACTTTTCCTCTATTGAAACCATTATCCAGAAGGAAAGAACTTAAGCGTTCATACCAAGCTCTGGGAGCCTGTTTCAATCCATACAATGATTTCTTAAGTTTAAAAACATGATTAGGAGACATAGAGTCTTCAAAACCAGGAGGTTGATGGACATAAACTTCTTCATCTATATAACCATTTAAGAAGGCACTCTTGACATCCATCTGATAAAGAGTGATGTTATGTTGAGTGGCAAAAGAAATTAATAGACGAATAGACTCTAACCTGGCCACTGGTGCGAAGGTTTCTGTATAATCAATCCCTTCTTGCTGACTATAACCCTGAGCCACCAGTCTGGCTTTGTTCCTTACCACTTCACCTTTCTCACTGAGCTTGTTTCTGAAGACCCATTTTGTACCAATTATATTGAATCCATCTGGTCTAGGAACAAGATCCCAAACATCATTCCTTGTAAACTGATTCAGTTCTTCTTGCATAGCAATTATCCAGTCTGGATCTTCTAGAGCATGATCAACAGAAGTTGGCTCGATCAAAGA
Source organism: Vicia villosa (assembly GCF_029867415.1). Lineage (NCBI taxonomy): Eukaryota > Viridiplantae > Streptophyta > Magnoliopsida > Fabales > Fabaceae > Vicia > Vicia villosa. Next base: position 72,717,363 of record NC_081181.1, on the reverse strand, counting down.
TACAAGACCTAATTGACAGTCTGCATTGTTCTTAAGGAATGCTCTTGTTCTGATTGGATCATCCTTCTTTCTAAGAATGACATCTTCTGAATGACCAGATATGAGTCTGGATGATCTTCTGACAGATGGTTCTTCAGAAATGCTTAGATCCTCCAGAGAAGCTGATACTTGATCTTCAGATTCTTTGCTTCTGAGAAGCTCTGCTTCTGATGCGTTGCTTCTTGGCTCAACAACTTCTGATATATCAATATCACAATCTGCAAAATTATCATACTGCTTTGGTTTTTCAGAACCAAGCTTATCATCAAACCTGATATTGATTGATTCTTCTACAATCAATGTTTCAGTATTGTATACTCTGTAGCCTTTTGAGCGTTCAGAATATCCAAGAAGGAAACATTTCTGTGCTTTGGAATCAAACTTACCAAGATAATCTTTAGTGTTCAGAATAAAGCATACACATCCAAAAGGATGGAAATATGAAATGTTGGGCTTTCTATTCTTCCACAATTCATAGGGAGTCTTATTTAGAATAGGTCTGATAGAGATTCTATTCTGAATATAGCATGCAGTGTTTATTGCTTCTGCCCAGAAATGCTTAGCCATATTGGTTTCATTGATCATGGTTCTGGCCATTTCTTGCAGAGTCCTATTCTTTCGTTCTACAACCCCATTTTGCTGTGGAGTTCTAGGACAAGAGAAATCATGGGCAATACCATTTTCTTTGAAGAATTCTTCAAAGGATCTGTTCTCAAATTCACCACCATGATCACTTCTGACCTTTATGATTTTACACTCTTTTTCAGATTGAATCTGAATGCAGAAATCAAAGAACACTGAATGAGTCTCATCCTTGTGTTTCAAGAATTTTACCCATGTCCAGCGGCTATAATCATCTACGATGACTAATCCATATTTCTTTCCTCTGACAGATGCTGTTTTGACTGGTCCAAACAGATCAATGTGCAAGAGTTCTAATGGCCTTGAAGTAGAAACAACATTCTTAGACTTGAATGCAGGTTTGGAGAACTTGCCCTTCTGACATGCTTCACAAAGAGCATCTGATTTGAATTTCAGATTAGGGAGTCCTCTGACAAGATTCAGTTTGTTAATCTGAGAGATCTTTCTCAAACTAGCATGACCTAATCTCCTGTGCCAGACCCACTGCTCTTCAGAAACAGACATAAGACAAGTCACCTTCTGACTCATAAGATCTTGCAGATCTGTCTTATAAATGTTGTTCTTCCTCTTGCCTGTAAATAGGATTGAGCCATCCTTCTGATTTACAGCCTTGCAAGACTCTTGATTAAAGATTATATCATAACCATTGTCACTTAATTGACTGATAGATAAGAGGTTATGAGTTAAACCTTCTACAAGAAGTACATTAGAAATAGAAGGAGAGTTACCAGACTTTATAGTTCCAGAGCCAATTATGTTGCCTTCTGATCTCCTCCGAACTTGACTTCTCCTCCAGACTTAAGCACCAGGTCTTGGAACATAGACCTTCTTCCTGTCATGTGTCGCGAGCATCCAGAGTCCAGGTACCATGACATGTTGTGCTTTGTCCTTTTTGCAGTCAAGGATATCTGCAATAGGAATAATCTTATCCTTAGGTACCCACATTTTCTTGGGTCCTTTCTTGTTAGATTTTCTCAAGTTCTGATTGAACTTGGGTTTGACATTATAAGCAATAGGAGGAACAGCATGATAATTCTTAATATGAGTTTCATGATATTTCCTAGGTTGTGTCACATGCTTTTTGGTGTGTGTTAAGTGAAAACTTTGTGCATGTGAAGTGTGCCTAATATCATGAGAGTGGCCATACTTGAACTGATCATACAATGGCTTGTATGTGAGTTTCATTTCATCAACAGGTTCAAGTTTGTATGGGGTTTCACCCTCATAACCAATGCCAACTCTTTTGTTTCCAGACACAGCATATATCATAGAAGCTAGCTGACTTCTGCCTATACTTCTAGATAAGAACTTCCTGAAACTTAAATCATATTCTTTCAGAATATGGTTTAGACTAGGAGTGGATTTTTCTGAATCAGAAGGAGATCCAACATTATTGGATAATTTTAAAAGTTTTTCTTTTAATTCAGAATTTTCCAACTCAAGCTTCTTTGTTTCAAATTCAAATTGCTTTTTCAGCTTTTTGTATTTGAGACTAATCTGAGACTTGAGTTCCAGTAGTTCAGTTAGACCGGAAACTAACTCATCTCTAGTAAGTTCAGAAAATACCTCTTCAGAGTCTGATTCTGATGTAGATTCTGATCCGTCATCTTCTGTCGCCATTAGCGCACAGTTGGTCTGCTCGTCTTCAGAATCATCTTCTGACTCATCCCAGGTTGCCATAAGACCTTTCTTCTTATGAAACTTCTTTTTGGGATTTTCCTTCTGAAGATTTGGACATTCATTTCTGAAGTGTCCTGGCTCATTGCATTCATAGCACATGACCTTCTTCTTGTCAGATCTTCTGTCATCAGAAGATTCTCCATGTTCAAATTTCTTTGAACTTCTGAAGCCTCTGAACTTCCTTTGCTTGCTCTTCCAGAGTTGATTTACCCTTCTGGAAATCATGGACAGTTCATCTTCTTCTTCAGATTCTGATTCTTCAGGATCTTCTTCTTTACCCTGAAAAGCGTTAGTGCATTTCTTGATATTTGATTTTAATGCAATAGACTTACCTTTCTTTTGAGGCTCATTTGCGTCCAGCTCTATTTCATGACTTCTCAAGGCACTGATAAGCTCTTCCAGAGAAACTTCATTCAGATTCTTCGCAATCTTGAATGCAGTCACCATCGGACCCCATCTTCTGGGTAAGCTTCTGATGATCTTCTTCACATGATCAGCCTTGGTGTATCCTTTGTCAAGAACTCTCAATCCAGCAGTCAGAGTTTGAAATCTCGAAAACATCTTTTCAATGTCTTCATCATCCTCCATCTTGAAGGCTTCATACTTCTGGATTAAGGCAAGAGCTTTTGTCTCCTTGACTTGAGCATTTCCTTCATGAGTCATTTTCAAGGACTCATATATATCATAGGCTGTTTCCCTGTTTGATATTTTCTCATACTCAACATGAGAAATAGCATTCAGCAAAACAGTTCTGCATTTATGATGATTCCTGAAATGCTTCTTTTGATCATCATTCATTTCTTGCCTTGTTAGCTTTACGCCTCTGGCATTTACAGGATGTTTGTAACCATCCATCAGAAGATCCCATAGATCACCATCTAGACCAAGAAAGTAACTTTCCAGTTTATCTTTCCAGTATTCAAAGTTTTCACCCTCAAATACCGGCGGTCTTGTATAACCATTGTTACCGTTGTATTGCTCAGCAGAGCCAGATGTAGATGCAGGTGGATTTGTCGGAGTTTCACCAGCCATCTTTTAAATGAAGCGTTTTTCTCTTCCTGAATCTTTTCTAAACACGGTTAAGTGCTTGCACCTTAGAACCGGCGCTCTGATGCCAATTGAAGGATAGAAAAACACTTAGAAAGGGGGGGATTGAATAAGTGTGACTTTAAATCTTGGACGATAAAAATAAAATGCACAATTATTTTTATCCTGGTTCGCTGTTAACGAAGCTACTCCAGTCCACCCCCGCAGAGATGATTTACCTCAACCTGAGGATTTAATCCACTAATCGCACGGATTACAATGGTTTTCCACTTAGTCCACGACTAAGTCTTCCAGAGTCTACAGATCACAACTTGATCACTCCAGGAACACTGCTTAGATACCCTCTAAGACTTTTCTAGAGTCTACTGATCAACACGATCACTCTAGGCTTAGTTCACTCCTAAGACTTCTCTAGAGTATTCTGATCAACCGATCACTCTAGTTACAAACTGCTCAGCCAACTGCCAAGACTTCCTAGAGTATACTGATCACACGATCACTCTAGTTCCTTACAACTTAATGTAATCTATTCAAGAGTTTACAAATGCTTCTTAAAAGCTATAATCACAAACTGTGATATTTCTCTTACAGTTTAAGCTTAATCTCACTAAGATATTACAACAGCAATGTAGTGAGCTTTGATGAAGATGAAGATTCTGAGTTTTGATTTGAACAGAGTTTCAGCAAGTTTGATATAAGTTGTTTTGATGCAGAATCGTTAACCTTGCTTCTCATCAGAACTTCATATTTATAGGCGTTGAGAAGATGACCGTTGAGTGCATTTAATGCTTTGCGTGTTCCGTACAGCATTGCATTTAATGTTATACGCTTTTGTCAACTACCTCGAGCCTTGTTCACACTGTGTCTACTGACTTAGCCTTTAGTAGCTTTAACGTTCCTTTTGTCAGTCAGCGTAGTCTGCCACCTGTACTTTCTTCTGATCTGATGTTTGTGAATATAACGTTTGAATATCATCAGAGTCAAACAGCTTGGTGCATAGCATCTTCTGATCTTCTGATCTTGAAGTGCTTCTGAGCGTGATACCATCTTCTGATCTTCAGTGCTTCTGATCTCATGTTCTTCTGATGCTTCCATAGACCCATGTTCTGATTCTGCTTCGACCATCTTCTGATGTCTTGCCAGACCATGTTCTGATGTTGCATGCTGAACCATTTGAGACACATCTTCTGAGCGCTGAATTATGCGTACTCTTTATATATTTCCTGAAAGGGAAATTGCATTGGATTAGAGTACCATATTATCTTAAGCAAAATTCATATTATTGTTATCATCAAAACTAAGATAATTGATAAGAACAAATCTTGTTCTAACAGAAGTTACATCGAAGAAATACTATATAATAAATATAAAATAAAAGAAGTCAATCTTCAAGTCGACGCTTTCTCTTCAATCCTCTGATTTCCTCTTTATGGGCTTTGACCATCTCGTTCTTTTCTTGAATAAGCCTATCAATCTCTAACTCCCATGATTGTATTTGTTCAGGAGAGATAAAATCCTCAATCTTCCACTTGCGAGAGAAATAGTCAAGCATACTATCTCGTTCTTTAGCATTAGCCACTAATACTGCCTTTTCTGCTTCAACCTTTTGTAGACGCTTCTCAAGATCAGCCTTTTCTTGTCTTAAATGAGCAACGGTGGCAGCAAGGTCTTCGTTTGGAGCGGGTACATAAGGCTCCAATTCTATGTGAACTTCGGGAGGAGTGATCCTTGGAACAACGGGTGTGTCAGATGGATGTGGTATGCCAAACTCGACGACTCGGTCATAAATCCATTTAAAGTAAAGATCTGAAGGAGTATCGATCCTCATTCCCAATTCTCTTGCACCCACCTTTTTTACTTCATACCAAGCTTTAATGAAGCGATTCTTCTTTTCAGTTGTATCTGAACCATAGTCAAAATTTTCCGCACTAAGATATATGGAGCGGGGCTTATCTTTCAAAGCAAAACCAAACTGATGTCGAGCAAGTATAGGGTTATAGGTAATTCCTCCATGGATGCCAAGAAGAGGCACATTAGGGAACTCTCCACAGCGGTCATATAACTGAACTCCCTCGAATTTCTTTGGATACCAAATGATGTCGTCGTACGAAAGCTCCATAATCCTTTGAATCCAAGTCAAACCTTCTTCATTCTTGATTGAGGATCGGGGTAGATGAGAAATAAACCACCTATGTAGGAGAGGGATACAACCTAGAACACAACCTCGTCTCTTTGTCACTCTAGCATTGATGGAATGCAATAAATCACCAAGTAGAGTAGGAACAGGATTCTTGCTAAGGAAGATTTTGATAACAGCCCTATCAACAACTTTGTCGCAGCGGTGAAAAAGAACTTGTCCATATATCAATAGGGTTAGAACACTTTCCAAGGCATCCATGCTTAAAGCTTTAGCAAAGATCTTAGCTTTCTCGATCAAGAAATCCACAGGTATCCCAGAGTAGTCTCTTTTGTTGACCCAAACTTTGTTAATTTCTGATCTTGGTAGGTGTAGAGCAGCAGCAATGTCTTCCAACTTAGGACCTCCTTCCTCACCAGTGTAAGGGATTTGATCAGGTATGGGCATGTCCATTATGTAAGAGAATTCTTCCAATGTAGGTACCAGTTGAAAATCTCTATAAGTGAAGCAATGGAGAAGAGGATCATAAAATTTCATCATAGAGTTGAGGAGAGCTTCATCCACTTTGGTTCGCATTAAACTCATCAGTTTGTTGAGAGATTCAGAAAGAACAAGAGAACCGGTAATATCATCACATAAGAGTCTTAATGCAGTAGGTACTCTCTTGAAGTTGAGGAAAAAAGGTTTTCTGATTGGGATTCCCATTATTTAAATAACCTACAAAACAAATTATGGTTAAAAGACCTTTTTCTCCTTGAGATGAGTTAGCTATGTCATGAATGCATGTATGCATGATGCATCACAGAAAAACAAATCCACACAAATCACACAATTTTTGGTTTAAGGCTTGCATGGAGTCTGATCAGGTGTCCTTCCCAAGGGCATTTCTATGGATAAGGGGATTTCAGCAACAGGTTCTACAAGTTATCCAGAATTGTAAGCCCTTCTAAAGCACCCTCGGACATGATGCATTTGCACCATGCAATGATACTTTGAGAAAGAACCTATCTGAATTGTAGCATCGGGTAGCGACTAGTCCTTAACATTTGTCAAGGGTAGTCCCCCCACTACGTTCCTAAAGGCCAGGATGGGTTAAGGGTAACTAAAGGTCCTTGAGCTCCGGCGCACCCATAGACACATACATAGACCTCCCTCATTTGAGAAAGGTGTGCATATGCTATGGAGTCCTAACTCAAGCGTGAACTTCATACTGACTCATCTCCCACATATGTGAAAGAGGTCCTTATGACTATGCCACTCCTAATCTTAAGGGTTCTTGAATCCGGGAATAGGATTCGTCCTTCAGTTAATTCCCAAAACGCCCCTGAAAAATAAAACAAACAAAGCAAATAATAGAAAACATTTAAGTGAATCCTAAACTTTTAAGGTAACCCCTCTTTTATAAGAAAATTCTCCCCAGCAGAGTCGCCAGTTCTGTAACACGGTGAACTGACTTTTTATTAATCGGAATGTCGCGGTTAAGCAAGAGTCGCCACCGACTTTTATTTTATCCAAACAAATTCAGAAAGGCAAAAAGAAACAGAAAAAAAACCTTTTAAAGAAAATCTGAGTTCGGGGGGTAATTTATGCAAAGGGAAGGTGTAAGGCACCCTTTGCATCCATGGTTTTCCATGGGCTCTTAATTGCTTTGCTTGCTCGTTTGTTTAGAAAATGTAGATGAAAGAAATAGGGACTTTAGCTTGTGAATAAGCGTTGCCCTTTTGAAAAATTATGAGAAAGAATATAATAAAAAGGTTTGAGCATTGCAAGGCAATTAGGGGCAATTACCTTAAACTCAGATGATAGGTCTCTTTTTGCCTTTCAGAATGAAAGGGTCTATCCTTGCCATAAGAGGGCAGGAAGCCTTTCGTTTGGAGGTTGAAGGGTCATCGAAGCATCCTTTGCCATAAGACTGTCCCATGCCATAGAAGGGCAGGTAGTCTAAGGTAAGGATCAGAATAAGCCTTATTCGTAGGCGACCAGAGGATACCTCAGCCTTTTTCGTAGGCAACATCCGAGGGTCGAGGTCATTTGTGTATCGAAGGCAGCATCATTAGGGTCGTGACCTTTTTATCGAGGCAACATGGCTGAGGTATCCTCGAATTCGAGGGACGTGGCTTATTCTGCAAAAACACAAAGGCAACAGGCAACAAGGCAACAGGCAACAGGCAACAGAGAGGGTTACCCAAAAAGCGTGCATGTGTGCACCAAATCACGTGATTCAATTCAGATATTTATCTTTTAATTAGTTATTCTAATTCAATTAACGAGTTGCACTCCCTAAATTACTAACCACGCAGTATATAAAGCAATAAAGGGAAGGGGGAAAATGAAACCAGCGGAGGAGAGGGGAATTGTAACCAGCGGATCCCTTAATAGGGTTTGACACAAGTAATAATAATAATAAAAAAGAAGAAAAGATTTAGCGTTACCAATGACGTAGCTTTGGCATTTGACAAACCCTGAAAGAAAGAAAAAAAATAGCCAACAAAAGAGGGTGAGTGCATTATCGGTTCGGGAACAATTAAGGCTAACCCTAATAAAATAAAAGATAAATAAATTAATAATGAATAATAAATAATACTTAGCTTTGATTTTGGATTTGATCTGATATGGTTAATAGGGCGCCTTTAAGGTTAACCCTGAAAGGCAAGGCAGAAAAGGGAAAGAAAGTGAATGTAGGCACAGTTCAAGAAGGGTTAAAAAGGCAAGCACTAAAAGGAAACAAAATAGACTTTGAATAAAGTAGGGTACTTAGCTTTGGTATTTTGATCAGGCGCACAGTCGAAAGGCACTTGAAAAGTCGACCCTAAAAAAGGCATGGAACAGAAATATATCAGTGTAGGGTTAATTCTCGTAAACCCTGATTAGGGTTCGAATTAAATAAGAAAATATTAACGATTTAATTAATTATTGGTCTCACGACCTAATTAATTAAATCAGGATTAAGAAAATAAAATCGAGAATGAAAATAATTTTTACGCATTTTTTGGAATTAAATAAGATACATGTGAATTTTTAAATATGAATAGATAAATATAATTAAAATAGATAAAAGATAATAACTAACATATTAATTATAAATAAAAAATAAAATTATTACATATTATAAATAAATAAGTAATTAAAAGAAAATAATATATATTTTAGAGAAAGTAAATAAATTAAACCAAGTATTATTATTAATAGAGGTTTTTTCTTTTGAAAAAAACATTATATTGTTTCTTTTTTATAAATAAAACTAATAGAAAACATATATATAAGTATATAAAATAAATAGATAGATAGACAATATATAATTAAAAAGAAAAAAAAATTAGAAAACTTAGCGTGTGATCTGGTGATGCGCATGTATGGTGGTCTTTGGTGCACCTGCATCCCCATGGTCGTTGGATCAATTGGATAATCAGACGGATGGCTGTGATGATGAGGGAGCACCACGCTATTGTACGTCTTAAAGCATGGGGTCTCTTCGTTTCAAACCCAAAACGCGCGCCTGAATTGACCAATAGGAGGCTGACACGCCATCGTCCCCTACCTCTGGCCGTCGTCTTAGACTCTGCAACAATCTATAGCGACGGTTCGTTTCGTAGCTAAAAGTCACTCTCCTACGAATACCTGCAAACGGCCATGGAAATATTTCGCGAGGGTGCCATTGGATTCATATGATCCTTGCGCGTTCCTTTATGGATTCAATTTGGGAAACAAACACCTGTAGCAGAAAACCCTAAAAAAGAAACCTAATCTCTAACAATGGCATATCTCGATATAATCACATATTCATCCAACAAATTACCCAGAATCAATCTATACACCAAAACAAATCATAATATGCAATCAAAACTGATGTATATGCTATGAATCATGCAAACCGAATCAAAAAAAATTATGATAAAACCTTGGCTTAGAGGAGGTGTTTCTGGGAGTGTTGATGGTGTGCAAGGGTCCAGATAGCTTCAACAACTTCCCAGGAGTGCAAATCGATCCTTAAATCGGCTGGAGAATGGCTGCAATTCAGAATTGAATCTTGAATTTTCTTCACTTTTTTAACTCGGTTCTAGGGTTCTTCAGAGCCAAAATTCGTGTCCCCTAGCATCTGGCTTTGATCAGTATATATATGAGATTGATTAGGGTTGATAAAACTGAAGGAAATCCTTTTGAATCTTGAATTGAAAGTTTTGGAAATTTGATTGAAAATCTCTTATGAAAACTTTCTTAATTTGCTCAATTTCAATCTAATCTCTCCAAATATTATTTGCACGAATTTGTAATGATTATATGATATATTTGATAATGAAAATAGGTCCAAATCATATCTTTTATAAAATATTTGATTTTCTTCTAATTTATATGATTTTAATTCTTTTTAATTAGAATAAAAAAATCAAAATAAATCATGTTAATCATATATTTTCGTGGCAAAGAGATTTTGGGCTCTTGAATACTTGGGGACCATGATTGAAGCAAAATAATTTGGGCCCATTGCAAAAATTCCAAGTTTCTTCACATTTTTTCCTCCAAAATGACCCAACTTTAATAAGGCCTATCTCTCTCAATTTTTGAGGTATGGAAGTGTTCTAAGACTTTTTAGAAACCTTAGAGAGTCTTCTAACCAATGTCTTTGGTCCCATATCAAAATTCTTTTCCATTCTCATTTTATGACCTTTTGAAAAACATGTCCTTTTGTTGACTTTTGAAAAGGACCTGTAATGTATGAGGCCATAATTCTTAAACCATTGACCTGTGAGCTTTGATTCTTGGATCATTGGATAGAGGAATGAATTCTCTTCAAAATGAGCTTTGGTGGGAATTTTTCTGATGAAGTATGAATATTTGGTGAATTTTCAAAGTTTGGTTGACTTTTTCAGTTCATGCCCAAAATAGTAACTCTTGACTTTTGACTTCTCTGATCTTTCCTTGCATCATCATGATCAACCCTTGATCAAATGATGATTTTAGGGATATGAGAATGTTGTTGACCAAATATCTTGAGTTTTGACTGTATAATGACTGTTTTGCCCTTGGGAGTCGACTGTTGACCTAATCAGGATTTGAGGGACTAAATTTGCTCTGTTTGACTTGAAACTTTATATGGAGATACTTTGGGATGTTAGTGACCCTATGGAACCACCTTGAGCCATTGATTCAATGATTTTCCTCTGAATTATTCAAACCCTAGTTTAGAACTTCTGTGTGGGAGACTGTGATTTGGTTTTGTGTATGAAAAATAGCATGGGCAAATTTTGGGGTATGACACATTGGATTAGAGTACCATATTATCTTAAGCAAAATTCATATTATTGTTATCATCAAAACTAAGATAATTGATCAGAACAAATCTTGTTCTAACAGATAGCTAAGTCCATTAGAGAGAAAGGAGATAGTAGGAGTTGAGTTAGGTCATTTCATAACATTAGCTTTTGGGTAAGAAGAGAAGAGAAGAGGAAGAGGAAGAAAGAGCAAATTGGGGGAAATCTTGAAGAAGAAGGATTTTGATTTGAGGTAAGGGGGAGAATTTTCATTATCTTGAATGTATGAGTATGCAACGAGTAGTAGTATGCTAGGTATTTCATTTCTCTTCATTTCATAGATTTTCACATGTTAGGGTTATGTTGAATCTATGGAATTTGTGGTAGTAAATCATGTTAATGATGTTTGTATATGAACCCATGGTTAGAAATATGTTTATGAACCTCATACGTGTGCTAAATCGATGTTTGAATGAATTTTGGTTGGGTGAAATCGCATTTGGGTTGGTATTGGAGGTGCTGAAAATGCACAGATTTTTCTGTTTCTAGTGTGTTCCGTCGGGCGAAGGAATTATGCCGTCGGGCGAGTGTCCGCAGGGCGAGACAGTCAGGGAGAGGGGTAAAAATGTGGCCAAATTTCTGTCTTGGAGCGCCGGGCGAAAGAATTGTTCTGCCGGACGAAAGTGCCCTATTTTGCCAAATTTCTAACGTGCATAACTTTTGATCCATAACTCTGTTTTATGTGTCGTTTAAAGCATTAGGAAGCTAATGTAATTATCTATATGATAAAATTGGATTGGTTAGCACTTAATGATTTAATTAAGATGTTGTTGTGTGAATGACATGTGATTTATCGTTATGTGTATTTTGATTTGGTGATTTGTGTATAGCATTTGTTGGCATGTTATGTGATGTGATATACATGATGTGTGTGAATATGTATATGCTATTTGGATGTGTTTGTTGAGCATGATTACTTGATGCATTTTGTATAATAGATGGATAATGTTAGAACAAGATTTGTTCTGATCAATACTCTTAGTTTTGATGATAACAAGGATATGAATTTTGTGTGAGATAATGTGGTACTCTAATACATTGCAATTTCCCTTTCAGGAAATATATAAAGAGTATGCACAAATCAGCGCTCAAAAGCTTTGACTCAGAAGGTTCAGCATGCAACATCATAACATGGTCTGGCAAGACATCAGAAGATGGTCAAGGCAGTATCAGAACATGGGTCTATGAAAGCATCAGAAGAACTCGAGTTCAGAAGCAGAAGCACTGAAGTTCTCATGGTATCACGCTCAGAAGCACTTCAAGGTCAGAAGACAAGAAGATGCTTTGCACCAAGCTGTTTGACTCTGATGATATTCAAACGTTGTATACACAAACATCAGATCAGAAGCAAGTACAGGTGGCAGGCTACGCTGACTGACAAAAGGAACGTTAGAAGCTATTAAAGGCAACGTCAGTAGACACAGCGTGAACAAGGCTCGAGGTAGTTGACAAAAGCGTGAAACATTAAATGCAATGCTGTACGGAATACGCAAAGCATTAAATGCTCCCAATGGTCATCTTCTCAAGTGCCTATAAGTATGAAGTTCTGATGAGAAGCAAGGTTACCAATTCTGAATGAACTTATTCTGAAAAACTTGCTGAAACATTGTTCAACTCAAAGCTTAGAAACTTCATCTTCATCAAAGCTCACTACATTGCTGTTGTAATATATTAGTGAGATTAAGCTTAAACTTTAAGAGAAATATCACTGTTGTGATTATAGCTTTTCAGAAGCAATTGTAATACTCTTATTTGATTACATTAATTTGTAAGTAACTAGAGTGATCAAGTGTTGATCAGGATACTCTAGGAAGTCTTAGCTTGTGTCTAAGCAGTTGTAATTAGAGTGATCACGTGGTGGTCAGGATACTCTAAGAAAGTCTTAGCTTGTGTCTAAGCATTTGTTCCTAGAGTGATCAGGTTGTGATCAGGATACTCTAGAAGACTTAGTCGTGGGCTAAGTGGAAAACCATTGTAATCTGTTACGATTAGTGGATTAAATCCCCAGGTGAGGTAAATCACTCCGTGGGGGTGGACTGGAGTAGTTTAGTTAACAACGAACCAGAATAAAAATAACTGTGCAATTTATTTTTATCGTCCAAGTTTTTAGATTACACTTATTCAAACCCCCCCTTTCTAAGTGTTTTTCTATCCTTCAATTGGTATCAGAGCGCCGGTTCTAAGGTGCAAGCACTTAACCGTGTTTAGAAAAGATTCAGGAAGAGAAAAACGCTTCAGTAAAATATGGCTGGTGAAATTCCAACAAATCCACCTGCATCTACATCTGGCTCTGCTGAGCAATACAATGGTAACAATGGTTATACTAGACCACCAGTATTTGATGGTGAAAACTTTGAATATTGGAAAGATAAACTGGAAAGTTACTTTCTTGGTCTAGATGGTGAACTATGGGATCTTCTGATGGATGGTTACAAACATCCAGTGAAAGCTAGTGGCGTAAAGCTTACGAGGCAAGAAATGGATGATGATCAGAAGAAACTTTTCAAGAATCATCATAAATGTAGGACTGTTTTGCTGAATGCTATCTCTCATGCTGAGTATGAGAAGATATCTAACAGGGAAACTGCCTATGATATATATGAGTCATTGAAAATGACCCATGAGGGAAATGCTCAAGTCAAGGAGACTAAAGCTCTTGCTCTAATCCAGAAATATGAAGCCTTCAAGATGGAGGATGATGAAGATATTGAGAAGATGTTCTCAAGATTTCAAACTCTAACTGCTGGATTGAGAGTTCTGGATAAAGGCTACACCAAGGCTGATCATGTAAACAAGATCATCAGAAGCTTACCCAGAAGATGGGATCCAATGGTGACTGCATTCAAGATTGCCAAGAATTTGAATGAAGTTTCTTTGGAAGAGCTTATCAGTTCCTTGAGAAGCCATGAAATAGAGTTGGACGCAAACGAGCCTCAAAAGAAAGGTAAGTCTATTGCTTTAAAATCTAATGTTAAAAAATGCACTAACGCTTTTCAGGCTAGAGAAGAAGATCCTGAAGAATCAGAATCTGAAGAAGAAGATGAACTGTCCATGATCTCCAGAAGGGTAAACCAACTCTGGAAGAGCAAGCAAAGGAAGTTCAGAGGCTTCCGAAGTTCAAAGAGATTTGAACGAGGAGAATCTTCTGGTGACAGAAGATCTGACAAGAAGAAGGTTGTCTGATATGAGTTCAATGAACCTGGACATTACAAGAACGAGTGTCCAAAACTTCAGAAGGAGAATCCCAAGAAGAAGTTTCATAAGAAGAAAAGTCTTATGGCAACATGGGATGATTCTGAATCAGAATTAGAATCAGACTCTGAAGGAGAACAAGCCAACTTCACGCTGATGGCTACAGAAGATGACGAATCAGAATCTACATCAGAATCAGATTCTGAAGAGGTATTTTCTGAACTATCTAGAGAAGAGTTAGTTTCTAGTCTAACAGAACTTCTGGAACTCAAAGCTCATCTTAGTATCAAATACAAAAAGCTGAAGAAGCAATTTGAATTTGAAAATAAGAAGCTGGAATTGGAAAATTCTGAACTGAAGGAAAAAGTTTTAAATCTATCCAAAAATAGTGGATCTCCTTCTGAAACAGAAAAATCCATTCCTAGCATGAATCATATTCTGGAAGAATATGACTCGAGCTTCAGAAAGTTCTTATCTAGAAGTATTGGCAGAAGTCATCTTGCTTCTATGATATATGGTGTTTCTGGAAATAGAAGGTTTGGTTTTGTCTATGAGGGCGATACCTCACATAAATTTGAACATGTTGATGATCTGAAGATCACATACAAACCATTGTATGATCAGTTCAAATATGGCCATGCACATGATATTAGGCTCACTTCACATGCACAGAAGTTTAACACTGTTCACACCAAGAAGCATGTGACACATCCTAAGAAATATCATGCTGACAAACCTAAAGAATATCATGCTGTTCCTCCTGTTAAATATTTTGCTAAACCCAAGTTCAATCAGAACTTGAGGAGAACTAACAAGAAAGGACCCAAGAAATTATGGGTACCTAATGAGAAGATAATTTCTGTTGCAGATATCCTTGGCTGCAAAGAGGACAAAAAGCAAAATGTCATGGTACCTGGACTCTGGGTGCTCGCGACACATGACGGGAAGAAGGTCTACATTCCAAGACCTGGTGCTTAAACTAGGTGGAGAAGTCAAGTTTGGAGGAGATCAGAAGGGCAAAATCATTGGCTCTGGAACCATAAGTCTTGGTAACTCTCCTTCCATAACTAATGTACTTCTTGTAGAAGGATTAACACATAACTTATTGTCCATAAGTCAATTAAGTGACAGTGGTTATGATATGATCTTCAATCAAAAGTCTTGCAAGGCTGTAAGTCAGAAGGATGGCTCAATCCTATTTACAGGCAAGAGAAAGAACAACATTTATAAGATTGATCTTTCAGATCTTGAGAAGCAGAAGGTGACTTGCCTTATGTCTGTTTCTGAAGAGCAATGGGTCTGGCAGAGAAGATTAGGACATGATAGTTTGAGAAAGATTTCTCAGATTAACAAACTAAATCTGGTCAGAGGACTCCCTAATCTGAAATACAATTAAGATGCTCTTTGTGAAGCATGTCAGAAGGGCAAGTTCTCCAAACCTGCATTCAAGTCTAAGAATGTTGTCTCTTCCTCAAGGTTGTTAGAACTCTTGCACATTGATTTGTTTGGCCCAGTCAAAACAGCATCTGTCAGAGGGAAGAAATATGGATTAGTCATCGTAGATGAATATAGCCGCTGGACATGGGCAAAGTTCTTGAAACACAAGGATGAGTCTCATTCAGTGTTCTTTGAATTATGCACTCAGATTCAATCTGAGAAGGAGTGCAAGATCATAAAGGTCAGAAGTGATCATGGTGGCGAATTTGAGAACAGATTCTTTGAGGAGTTCTTCAAAGAAAATGGTATTGCCCATGATTTCTCTTGCCCTAGAACTCCACGGAAAAATGGAGTTGTAGAGCGAAAGAATAAGACTCTACAAGAAATGGCCAGAACCATGATCAATGAAACCAATATGGCTAAGCACTTCTGGGCAGAAGCAATAAACACTGCATGCTATATTCAGAATAGAATCTCTATAAGACCTATTCTAAATAAGACTCCTTATGAATTGTGGAAGAACAGAAAGCCCAACATTTCATATTTTCATCCTTTCGGATGTGTGTGTTTTATTCTGAATACTAAAGATTATCTTGGTAAGTTTGATTCTAAAGCACAAAAGTGTTTCCTTCTTGGATATTCTGAGCGCTCTAAAGGCTACAGAGTATACAATACTGAAACATTGATTGTAGAAGAATCAATCAATATCAGGTTTGATGATAAGCTTGGTCTTAAAAAACCAAAGCAGCTTGAGAATTTTGCAGATATAGATATTGATATATCAGAAGCTGTAGAACCAAGAAGCAATGCTGCAGAAGCTGGAAGTCTCAGAAGCAATGGATCAGAAGATCAAGTTGCTGCATCTTTAGAGAACCTCAGGATTTCTGAAGAACCAACAGTCATAAGATCACCTAGACTTGCCTCAGCTCACTCAAAAGATGTGATCCTTGGAAAGAAAGATGATCCAATCAGAACAAGATCATTTCTTAAGAATGACAATCAGAAGCAGTGATCAGAATCTGAAGGCGTAAAGTCTTTCAGAAAGATACAGTTGTCATCTACTTTCTGATGATGAACACGTGTCTGTACGGTTGGTACAAAGCGTGCAGTTGAAAAGACGCCGACTTAGGTAACTGTGTTAAATCATTTCATTTACCACGTTCTCTCTCTCCTAACGTCATTTCTCATTTAATACATAATGATTTCTTTTTTAAACAGTTTCTTTTATCTCTTTTCTTTTCAAATTGTTTAAACAACCCGCTTCATATTCATTTCTTTTCTCTCTCTCTCTCTCTCTCTCTCTCTCTCTCTTACGTATCTTTTTCGTTGCATCTGTTTTCAAACCCTAGTTTATGATTTGATCTCAAAGCATAATCATCATGAACTCTTCTTCAAGTTCATCAAACCCAGCAGAAAAACTCACCTCTTCACAGATTCTGCTACGCAAAAATCAGTATGCTCCATTGAAAACGTGCTTAATTCCCACGGAAGAACTGGAAGTTCTATGTGAATCTGCTGTTGACATCAACAATCTAAAAGCAAATGGTTTTAAGTGTGATGTAAGAATCTTTGAGCAAGGTTGGTCTAAATACCTTGATAGATTGGTTGGACCAATTTATCTTGAACTTGTGAAGGATTTCTGGGTACATGCAACGGTTACTCCAACTGCCATTATTTCTTTCGTGCTAGGGCATGAAGTGGTTATCACTGAAAAGCTCATCAGGAAGCTGTACAATCTTAATGATGAAGAAGGTTGGTCTGGTCTTCAACACGCAACAGTTGACTGGACTCAAGTTGAAAAACAAATCTCTCTGGCTTTTGGAATTGATTCTCATAACACGGGCACCTTAAGGCCGTTTTATAAAGCATGGGTTGAGATTATTCTGGGTTCCCTTCACCATAGAAAGAGGATGCTCTCCTCCTCCTACATCAGTCCGGCTCACAAGTATACTCTTTTCTGCATTGGCAAAAAGACAGAGATCAACATCTCTCATATTTTTTTTGAGAATCTGAAGACTTCTATCTTTGAGTCAAGAGAAGATGAAAGGGAGAAGTACCCTCATATTCCAAGAACGACTATTCCGTTCGGAAGAATGATTTCATACATTTTGATTGAAAGCAAAGTGCTGGACTCCATCAGAAAACTCAATGCGTCTCATTTTCTTGGAGTAGCTCAAGGTCCCATCTTCAATGGTGTTGATTTGTTCAGACTAGAACTCATTAAGAATGTACCTTTTGTGTGCACAAGTTTTCCTGACATTCTGTCAAGAAGAGTTGCTGTTGAAGGATTCATCTCCTTATTTCATAAAGAACTTCATCAGACTGTCAAGCTTTACCTGGAAGATTGTGTTAGGAAGCAATCAGATGTTGATCCTGCTTGGATCTGTGGCAGAGTACTCCCGTCCAAAGCTGATATTCTGAAGAAGGATAAGAAGGAACAACAGGCAAGGCTAAAAAGAAAGGCCCAAGAAGATGAGGCTGAGAAAGCCAAGAAGTTAAGGGTCACCTATGATCCTGACAAGGTGGCATCTTCTGAACGCAGGGAGAAAAGGATCAAAGACTCTTTTCACAAAACCAGATCTTCACGTGCTTCTTCTGAATACGCCTCCAGGCAGGTTTTTACTCCACCCCCTTCTATCCCTAAACCTTCTCTCATTTCACCTCCTTCTAACCCAAAAGTAAACTTCACTATACCAAATCCTTCTCCATCATCTTCTTCCACTCCCTTTCTTGACCCCACACCTCTGAGTATTCTTCCCCCAACTCCTTCTGATAAATCTCTCTCACCAATCTCGTTCATAAATACTCCATCCTCTTCTGAACCTATACTCTCTGTTACTCCATCCACATCAATCATTCCTTCAAATGTCCCTTCTTCCTCATCCATCACACATTCACCTTCTTTATCCCATCCCTTACCTACCAGAAAATCCAAACCCTACTGCCTTCTCTACCCTGACTACAAATTTACCTTCAATCCGCCTGAACCTGAACCCTATACCTACCTGGAATTATTCAGACATGGGGTGATTAGTAGTCTAGACCTTCTAAAGGATGCATTCCTAAATGGTCTGAATGATGTTTCTACACGAAGTCTCTAGAGAAACTTTCGTAAGGATTTTCAAGTAGAAGCAATGGGAGTACAGAAGAGATTAGTGGCTGCTGCCCCTGGTTACCCTATATATCTTCTGGAGGATGATAATGGTATATACTACCATCCTCTCAGAAACTGTGTTGCTGCTGAGGAGAAGCCCTTTGTGGATGAATTGGAAGTAGCAAGATTGGCTGCTGCATTGGAAGCTAATCCTTGCAGGGAAATTGTGGTGTGGAGACCTCAATATCCAGTTCTGCTCAGGGATTTCAAGACCCTCTTTGACTTTCTGAGGGAAAACCCTTCTAAGGAAGACTGAAGCTTGGTCATTCCAGAAGTTGTTGACCCACCAGAAGTTGAAGGTCCTTCTTCCCCCAGGAATCTAACTGCCATTCTTCAGGCACTTGAGAATGGAGATTCTGAGATTCCAGCTGCAGATTATGGAGATGCTTCAATGCAAGAAGCAGATGTAGAAGATCATGTTGGTGAATCAGTTCCTGTTGAGGAAATCCCTGCAAATGATCTCTCAATGGAAGCTACAGATCACAACGCCATCCCTTTGGATAGAAGCTGTGAAGCTTCTTCTGATGAACCTTCCCGTCTTGCAAGGACTCTGGAAGTTATTCAGAAGAACCAGGATGAGCAATGCTTAGTCAATGCTGAGTTTAGAGCTTTCATAGAGAAGCAGAATGAGCACAATAATGGGGTTCAAGAGATGCTGACCAAGATCTTATCAAAGCTAGGGTCATCTTAGATTGAGTCTTAGTTGTTTTGTTTTTGCCTTTGCTGTATCTGTTTTTGTGCATATTTTCTTCCTTCTCTTCGTGTACTTCTGTACTTGTCTGTTTAAACTTCAATGAAAATCATATTTTTCTTCCCTGTGTTTCCTTTTGTTTTTATCTGAATCTTTTATGTTTTTTGATGATATGACAAAAAGGGAGAGAAATATGTGATAAATGATTTGATTTAATCAGTTGCTTTACTAACAGAACTTGCAAAGTTCTATGTTTTTAAGTTGTGTTGTTGCAGGAACTGAAGATCCTCTTTAAAAGATCAACAAGATGAGGAAAAGTAATTCTTTAGAGAATCAAGCTCTTGGATTCATGAAGCAAGTTGAGTGCTATGAAGCTTCAGAATCAGAAGCAAGAAGGAAGAATGTTCAGACATTCTGATGATAGAACATGCTCTGAAACATCATGTCTATGTGTTCTGATACATACCATATGGCTCTGATACATATTATGTGTTATGAAACATACTCTATGTTCTGACTCTTTCATGCTGACTTTTGTCGTTTAGTTTGTTCTGTAACATTTCAGGATGTAGAGATGCTCTGATGATGCTCTGGTACATTCAACAATATTCTGATACATTCTAGCATGAAGTGATGAAAGAAGAAATTCAAGCTCTGAAGCCGTCCTAATGGAAGAAGAAGTCAGAAGCTGTGAATGTTCTGAAGATCAAAGAAATTCAAGTTCTGAAGCTGTCCTAATGGAAGCAGAAGTCAGAAGCTGTGAATGTTCTGAAGATCAAAGAAATTCAAGTTCTGAAGTTGTCTTAATGGAAGCAGAAATCAGAAGCTGTGAATATTCTGAAGATCAAAGAAATTCAAGTTCTGAAGCTGTCCGATGGAAGCAGAAATCAGAAGCTATGAATGTTCTGAGGATCTAAAGAAATTCAAAGTTCTGACGCTGTCCTATGGAAGTAGAAATCAGAAGTCATGAATGTTCTGAAGATCAAGCACATGTGAACGTCTCTACTGAAATACTCAGGGAAGTCTTTTATTTATAAAATTCTTCTAGTATTAATTTCAGGGGGAGATTATTCATCTCAGGGGGAGATTGTTAATCTCAGGGGGAGACACATTCACATGCTTATGCTATAGTTGTGTAATTGTCTTTAGCCGTCTGCTCTTTCTGATCGCAAATTCATATCATTTATATATGTTTTTGTCATCATCAAAAAGGGGGAGATTGTTAGAACAAGATTTGTTCTGATCAATACTCTTAGTTTTGATGATAACAAGGATATGAATTTTGTGTGAGATAATGTGGTACTCTAATACATTGCAATTTCCCTTTCAGGAAATATATAAAGAGTATGCACAAATCAGCGCTCAAAAGCTTTGACTCAGAAGGTTCAGCATGCAACATCAGAACATGGTTTGGCAAGACATCGGAAGATGGTCAAGGCAGTATCAGAACATGGGTCTATGAAAGCATCAGAAGAACTTGAGTTCAGAAGCAGAAGCACTGAAGTTCTCATGGTATCACGCTCAGAAGCACTTCAAGGTCAGAAGACAAGAAGATGCTTTGCACCAAGCTGTTTGACTCTGATGATATTCAAATGTTGTATACACAAACATCAGATCAGAAGCAAGTACAGGTGGCAGGCTACGCTGACTGACAAAAGGAACGTTAGAAGCTATTAAAGGCAACGTCAGTAGACACAACGTGAACAAGGCTCGAGGTAGTTGACAAAAGCGTGAAACATTAAATGCTGAATGAACTTATTCTGAAAAAATTGCCGAAACGCTGTTCAACTCAAAGCTCAGAAACTTCATCTTCATCAAAGCTCACTACATTGCTGTTGTAATATATTAGTGAGATTAAGCTTAAACTTTAAGAGAAATATCACTGTTGTGATTATAGCTTTTCAGAAGCAATTGTAATACCCTTATTTGATTACATTAATTTGTAAGTAACTAGAGTGATCAAGTGTTGATCAGGATACTCTAGGAAGTCTTAGCTTGTGTCTAAGCAGTTGTAATTAGAGTGATCACGTGGTGGTCAGGATACTCTAAGAAAGTCTTAGCTTGTGTCTAAGCATTTGTTCCTAGAGTGATCAGGTTGTGATCAGGATACTCTAGAAGACTTAGTCGTGGGCTAAGTGGAAAACCATTGTAATCTGTTACGATTAGTGGATTAAATCCTCAGGTGAGGTAAATCACTCCTTGGGGGTGGACTGGAGTAGTTTAGTTAACAACGAACCAGGATAAAAATAACTGTGCAATTTATTTTTATCGTCCAAGTTTTTAGACTACACTTATTCAAACCCCCCCTTTCTAAGTGTTTTTCTATCCTTCAGATAATTCAATGTGTGTAATTATTGTGGTATGCAGTATGTTAAGATTGTATGGATAACCTTAATTGCATATGTTATGTGATAATTGTACATGCACTCATGGGGAGATTGTACTCCGGTTGGATTTGATCCCTGTGTGGAAACATAAGCGGCTTTGTTTCTTTTGTGGATTCGAAAGCGGTGGACTATATGTTCATATTTTGAGGGCTTTGATCTTGTCCGGATATGAAGCGTGACTCTGGTTTTTTTAATCGGGAGCGGTGAGCTTGATACTCACATGGTACCACATGGATGAGTCACATTAATTTGCATTTCGAGTTACATTGTTGATATGTGAATGTTTGAATTACTGTATTTGTTTGGTGTGGTAATTGTATTTGGGTTATGTGTAATACTTATGAAACTTGTTCAAATTATGAAGTGTGATGAATGATTATGCTACAGTATGCTATGTTCATTGTACATATATTATGTATTCATTATGACTATGCACATCGTGTAGGTTCTGACGAGTAGCGTGCTTGCACGAGGACTTAGCCGAGGAGTCATTTGATTTTTATCGTTTTATTTAGTTAGTGAGTCAAATTCTCTGATCATGTAACACTGGGGGTTTTGAACGCATGTTTTTAATGTTTGGATATTGTTATCTTTATGGTGTTTAACTTGATATTTTGGACATAATGTGTTGATGGCTATGTTGCCAAATGTTGAATTCATATGACATGTTTATATATGAGTTGATTATGTCATATGTTTTGGTAGATGGATATAGTATGAGATATATTCATTGAAATTACTTGAAATTTATTATTCTGCGTGCGATATGCATAATGTATGAAAGCATGAAGTTTTAAATTGTGTTATAAGATGATCAGTGCATGTTTATATGTATTATTTTGGGTTTTCATTGCGATGGAAACAACATGTGATGCCCTTTTGTTTATGCATTTATTTTACTTTGTGTATATTTATATTGAACATTTGGGGTTAGAAAATGGGTGTTACATACACAAGATGACAATCCAACAAAGCAGACTCTGTCTTACCATGAAGTTGTTGATTCTTATTTCCCGGATTGTCCAACTCCTAAATCGCAAAAAGTATTTTCAAGGGAGCTCTCATTTCCAAACCACCTCGTAACTCCGACTAAGAAACAACTAATTCCACCACCGATTATTCACATTGATGAGATGTCACTTTTTATGCACAAACACGTTGAAAGGATCATAAATGAAGGAGATGATGGAAATTGCGGGTTTCGGGCCGTGTCCGGTTTACTTAGTAAAGGAAAGGATAACCACATTATTGTGCGACAAACACTTATTTCGGAGTTGACAGTGCATATGGAAGCTTACACACGACTATGTGGGAATAAAGAAGGATTCGATAAAATTCACAATGCACTCGTTCCATGTGTTACCGGTTCCGCACCACCTAAAAAGTGGATGTGCTTCCCTGAAGTGGGTCATCTTATAGCAAGTGCATGTGACAAGGTATGTATCAATTTTACGAGATGTTGTTTTTCAAAGACATTTTTCCCATTTCGGAGTCGCCCACCTCAAGATCCATCCGACTGCATCATTTGTATTTGGTATCTTAAATCACTCTATTTTGTTCAGGTTTATTTGAAACTGGGGTGTCCTATTCCGGCTACGTCAGTGGAGTAGACGACACATTTTGCAAAAGTGGCAAAAACTTGGTCGAATCATTTTTTGGAAAGGATGGCAGAATTCACCAAGTTGAAGGAGCTTGAGAGATAAACAAATAGGGAGAAGTCGAAGAAAGAATTCGTTTGGTATATTTTAGAATGTAACTGAACCATTTTTTTATGTATCGTCGTGCACAATATAAATTCTATATGATTCAATACATATATAAAATATCTATTCAATTATTTTACCGATATTTACTTTTATCGATTTAATTATTTTTTGTTTATATGGTAAAAATTATGCCTAAATAATTCTTCTTTCAGCATAATTCAGAAATACACTTCCGAAATGTTTTTTTAAAAAACCCATAAGGGAAAAACCCCTGTTTTCGTAAAAAAAATAAGGGGTGTATTCGAAAGTGTATCTCCGTAACATGCCCTAACACATGATAAGAGTTCTTCTGACCAAATTGCTCCAAATCTTCTATAAATAGGGTCTCGAAACTATTTCTTCAACATCGCACATCACAAATCAGAGATGACCAAACATATCCTTACCTTGCTTTTGTTTACTTTAATGGTGCAAAGCCGCCACTTCAATTTAGATTCTCCGAGGATACGTCTCTCGCGCGAGCTGATTACCATACTCATTCTCTCATGCAATATCCAGAAAATCAAAAGGTAGTCAAGCTCGAGTATCATTCATCATCACTCGGCATCGAAGGAAAGGTACAATTTACCCAGTTTGTAATGAAAACAGATGACGATTTAAAGGTTATATGGAGTACTTTTTGCCGATACTCTAATAAGATTCCAATTGAAGTGGATGCTAAGATTCACAGATCGGGAGAAGATGTTATCAAAATGTTGCAACGTCCTCATTTACAGATTTATAATAACATATAATGCTAAATTTTTGTTCCAATATGTATGTTAAATCTCTGTTTTAATATGTATGTTAAATTTCAGACATGTAATTTCGACTATCTATGTTAAATTTATATTAAATCTCTAGTTCAATATCTCTGGTTTTTAGGTTATGTTAAATTATGATTGAGTGTTTATTTCAGATATGTACTTCCGAAACCCACTAATGGGTGAATTCAGAAATGCATCTACGAAAGCACCCTTAAAAAAAATAAAATGTGGCGCGTTCGAAGATGTATCTCCGAATTTCAAGGGGTAAAACTAGAATCTCTCCTGAGGGCCTATGAAGGTTAAGGGGTATACAAAGAAATTCCCATTTCTTTTCTCATCCTTATGGTGTGGGTCACACCTTTGAAAACCTAAAATTGCTTTTAGAAATATTCGGAAATGCATCTCCGAACACACCATGAATCATTTTTGCTAAAATTTGGTTTGGAGATGCACCTTCGAATATTTCGGAGGTGAATTCGGAGATGCATCTTCGAAAACTCTTATTTTAGATATGCATCTTCGAAAACTTTTTTACATGTATTGTGGGGAGAATATTGTCTAAATTTAGTATTTTTTAAAATCCGAGGTCATTTAAATTCGACTAATGGTGTCATAATTTGATTCAAACATTAACATCTCAAAATAAGGTAGTGTATTAATTAAAAAACATCTCAAAATATTACAAACATAGTTCTTAAAAGTATTGAAAATACTAGTAAAACATTGAAAATACAAAAAAAAATGAACAACCTGCTGCATATGCCTAATCCTAACTATGCCTCCTCCTCTGCCGCCGGTAAAGAAAGACATTTCGTGCCTCAGTAAGAATAGAAGGTGCTAAAGCAACTACGTCATCATCACCTCTCTCAAACAGCCCAGGCTATACGCCCTTATATGTAATATGTATGATATTTTGACAAATCGACAACACATCAACAACAAGGTCATCCCTGACATGCTCATTCTCATGGATTTCTTTATGAGCAGACCTAAGTGTACGTCCAAGAGTTCTGGTGTCATGATAGGGTGTGACACATAATATAACCAAGTCATGTAACCCTCATCATAATGCCACTAACTTGTGATTGACATACTTCAATAGTACCAGATGACTCTCATAATCTGTCAGTATGTCATCAAGATGTCTGCGGACAATGCTGATAGGAGCAGCCACAAAGGGGGATCTCGGAATGATTTGCATAAATCCAAACTTACGCATGCATCACTTCAGTAGATACTGTCGCAACGTAAAAATCTGAGATCAAGCTATTAAATTAACTTGACTCGCAAAAAGTAAGAGTCGCCGCCGAGCTTTATTGTTCCCAAAAACAGGGAAAGGGAAAATATCAATAAAACCATACAAAAAGAAAGATCCGAGTACGGGGGTTGGTTATGCAAGGGAAAGGTATTAAGACCCCTCACATCTGTGTTACACCACATGATCCTTTTGAAATATCTGTGTTTTTTTAGGCTAAAGGGTTTGTTTGCAATAGAATGGGAAGATGTGAAAAGAAATTGTTTTTTTGTATGCTCAGCAAGACGCTGCATCTTGTGCCTACACATCCCTTTTGTGCAATAGTGAAGTCAAAGAATTTTTAGTTCTGCTTAAGAAGAAACATGAAAGTTTGTTTTGTTTCTTTTTATTGAGAAAATATTTTAAAGGAAAAAAGAGTGCAAGGGCACAAAAAGGGTTTGATGAGTTTGATTCTTTTTACGTTTTATGAAAAGGTTTGAATATGCTTTAAGTGTTTTAGTATTTATTTGAGAAAAAGGTTTTTGAGATCACTTGACAAAAGTCAAGGTTTATTAAGAAAGAGTTTGAAGTCTTTCAAAGCAAGGTTGATTGCAGTGCGCAAGGCGATTGACTTACAAAGAGTGGGCTAGGGCTTGGTATATAGACCAAGACTGTGGGGGTTCGTGTAACACCCCATAATTTCCATTATTTAATTTAATTAGAATTTAATTATTTAATTGGAATTTGGTGGTTTATTGGAAAATTATGAAGAATAAAGTAATTGGGCTTAGCGTGATGGTTAGTAGAAGGGAGATGCTAATTAGTGTAGGCCTTACTAACTATCATTATATTTTTCATAAAATAGAGGAAATTGAGAAAGAAAGAAAATTAGAAGCAAAAAAGGAGAAAGGAGAAGAGAACTCAGTATGTGAAAGAGCATATAAAGAGGAAGAATCAAATTTTTGGCTAAGGTAAGAGGGGACTCATTCCGATTATCATCTATTATTGGATTATGAAGGATATGATTGATTAGGTGGGTTAGTTCTTCCCAATTGTATGTGTCATAGTGTCATACCCCAAAATTTGCCCATACATTCTTTCCTATTCAAATTCAAATCAAAACACAAAACCCTAAATGCGTAATTTGGTGTTTTTGGACTAATGGGCCTAAAAGATGCATTCCAAACGTGTCCATGGAACCTTTTAGTATTCCTAAACTAATTGTTCTATTTTTATAGTATTTATTTTATTTATTTGAATTTTAATTCATTTAAATATTAATAAATCATATAAATATGAAATAATTAGGTTTTAAATCAAGGATTTGATTTTACAATCAAATTCAATCATCAAAATACTCCTCATTTAAGGGCAAAAACGTGGTAAATAAGATTGGGAGGGTTGAATCAAGATTCTATGCAAAAATAGAAAAAAAAACTATATAATTTTGACTAAAATTTCTTTCTCTCCAAGAATCAAAGTATCCAAGCCCATTATGTGACCTAAATTACTCTATATATATGCTACAACATGCTCAGCATTGGGGGACACGCTTTGCAGCCAAGGGAACAAGGACTCAAAGCTTCCAAAAAATCTCACAAACTAGGGCACACGAAAATTCTTTGATCCAGCCACTTTCAAGGTCTTCTATTCATCCAATTTGATTCCTCAGGTAACATACGTCCAATATATTAGGTTTATACTATGTAGGAATGTGTGATATTCGTGTTCCATGCCTTGAATAACTATGGTGTTGTCTCAAATTTCGTTTTTCATTATTTATCATGTTTCAATGCAATTTGATGGTTGTTTTAAGTTTGTGGAAAGATTTAGAGAAGGTCCATGCCATTAAACCAAACTTTGACGTGAAGACACCGAGTTGCCATGGTTAGGGTTTGGAAAAACCAACCTTTCGTTTTCATGCTTAGAGGTCGTTTCAGACCATAAAGATCCCACCATTGGATTCGTGGGTCCAGAATTAAGGGATCTGGGTCGGTTTTGTGTCGATTCAAGTTGTTTCTGCAGGTTCTTTTTTTTTTTCGCAGAAATTAGCTACGGAATATGCGTGGCTAAATCGTAGCCAAACGCAGGCGATTTGCAGCCAATACTGTGCATGAGCTTGTTGAAGAAGATGATGATGTGCCGAGCTCGCGATGGTCAGTCAAAAAGTCGTTCTCCACACGCGCGCAACATATTACTGGTCGGTCAACTATCAGCAAATCCTCTCTCCTCATTCATTGGTTGGCGCAAGCAACAGGGGGCCCCACTTTGACCTTCCATTTGAATTTAATATTTAGTGCAGTTTATTCATATTTATTATATTCTGATGCAAACGTTACTGACTAAAGCGTTTGGTTAATTGGTAACGAGCAGGTGCAAAGTCCTCACGATCCATGGTTCGAGTCTCATCGGCGCCAGCTTATTTTTATTACATATTTGCCTTGGTTTGTTTATAGATCCTGTGCACCAGTCTTATGCTAGCGTATGGTAGGACGTCACCTGCCAGCGGATGGATTCCCATCAAAGCTAAATCAAAGAGCCTAGAAGATGAGACTCTATGGTGTTCCCTCAGAGATCTACCACACCAGATCAGCGCCCCAGCCAGCTAAGTTTTCTAAACCTTATTTTTCTTTTCTTCTTTTTTATTATTTATTTATTATTATTATTATTATTATCATATAACTACCTTTTTAATTTTTTTTGTGTTCACTTATCTTTATTTATATAATAATTTAGTTTTTATAATATTTTTATATGTATTTATTTTTAATCGAAAACCCGGTTTTTTATATAATATTTAAAAATAATTATTTTTTTAGATAATGATTATTTTAGGCTAATTAAACCCTACGCCTTAAACCCTGATTTTATCATGATCACTGTTATTGTTATTGGTAGGTGTAATACGGTGAACTGACTTTTTTTGAAATGTCGCGGATAGCAAGAGTCGCCACCGACTTTTATTTTATCCAATTGGAAAGGCAAAAAGAACAGGAAAGACCTTTGAAAGATTTTGAGTTCGGGGGGTAGGTTATACAAAGAGAAGGTGTAAGGCACCCTTTGCATCCATGGTTATCCACGGGCTCTTAATTGCTTAGCTCACTTGTTTGTTTGAAAAGTTTGAAGTGTCGTGTGTGAATAGTAAAAAGATTTCATTAAGGAATTTATCTTGTAAATAAGCGTAACCTTGTTTTGAAAGCATTTGAAAAGGAGATGTAAAGCAATTAATAGCTACCTACCCTAAGTTTGTCTTTCTTGTTCTTTAAGTTTTTCGTTTGAAAGAATCTATCCATACCATGAGGGCAGGAAGTCTTTCAATTGGATGTGAAAGGGTCGTCGAAATCGTTCGCCATAAGACTGTCCCATGCCATAAAGAGGGCAGGTAGTCCAAGGGAAGGATAGAATAGTCATTAATCTTTTTAGGCATCATGCGAGGATACCTTAGCAATAGGACAATCATCTTTATTTTTCCGAGGCAACATCGAGGACAATCATCTTTATTTTTCCGAGGCAACATCGAGGGACTAGATGATTTTTATTCTTTAAGGCAACCTTGCTTTAGGTATCCTCGGAATCGAGGGACTTGACTATTTAGTACACTTAGAGGCAACAATATAAGGCAACAAGAGGGATTACCCTAAAGGTGTGTGGGTGCGACAAGCATGTGGTTGAATTCAGATATTTTATCTTGTAATTAGTTATAGTTATCTACTTCCGTTAAAGGCTTGCACTCCCTAAGATTACTAACCACGCAGTTAAAATGGCAGAAATTAAAGGCAGAAAATAAATGCCCTACGCTATTACAATAAACACCTGCGGGGATGGGGGAAATTAAGATGCAAAAGAAAAATATGGCATAATAATTATAAAGTTCTTGAATGCCTCGACCTTCCTCGAATCTTCGATTGACTTTGATCATCTGAGAATTTAGGCAGAAAATGAATAAAAGTGAGTGTATGAGAGATTCATTGACAGTTGAAAGTAATTTAAACCATAAGGCAAAAATTAAAACCAAAGGTAAAAAAAAAAAATTTAAATAATAATAAAGAGGGATTAAAACCAAAAATTAAACCTATTGTGACCCACATGGTTTGTGAGGCTTAAAGACGCATTCACGGATAACACCTACTTGAGGATTCTAAGGTGTATAAATAGATCGTGATTAACAAACCTAAGAATTTTAATTGATAACAGGATACGTACAAAAATAATAATTTTTATTGTTTAAAAACAATTTTTTGATAAAATAACAAAAATCAAATTTTTGATAAAACAAAAGTATTTAGTAAATATAAACGTTTTTTAGAAAAGTAATTTAAATAGAAAAAGAAAAAAGAAAGAAAATAGATAAAATAGTTTATGTAATTAAAAGAATAAAATAAAGAACTTAGCTCAGGATCTGGTGTGATGCACTCCTGAAGGTGCATGGTGAGGCTGCACCTCTGGGATCCTTAGATCTACGCTTATGGAGATCCGATGGTGGAGATGGAGGACGTATCATGTACACTCATAAACCGGATGCACTGGATCTTTATAGAAAATCCTGAAAAAATGAAGTGTATACACTCATAAACCGGATGCACTGGATCTTTATAGAAAATCCTGAAAAAATGAAGTGTATTACCTGGGGTTCGAACCAGCAACCTTTTGGTTAAAAACCCATCCTCTTTACCACTCTCGCTGCACCACATTACTTGTATAGCAATTATTCGAACAAAATAATATATAAAAATAATTGTAAATGGTAAAAGTCAAAAACTCAACGCGCGTGGGCCCCTGGGATTGATGAACGACCAATTAAAATCGGGGAGAGAAACAGACTCGCTGACCCTCCAGTACCCGTGTGCCACGCATGGTAAAAAAAACACAGAGTTTAACACAGCGCCGGAACAGTGACTCCGGTCACCCTCTCCGACGAATAGCTATGCTCCGACCTGCAAAAAACGTAAGAACGCACACAAAAATAACCCAGATCCACTAAATAGGATCGTGCGAGTTCAATGGTGGCTCCATCTTGCCTTATAAATGCCTGCAACCTCTGATACGAAGCTTCACAAGCTTCATGCCCTAACTATGGCATTTTCCCCTACCTGCATCAAATCTCCAAAACGACGGTTCTAAAACACTCCTATCATGATCAGGGTTCAATATATATGCACAGGATCGATTCATAATGCATGAATTAAGAGATTCGATTTTTGAAAGCTTACACAAACCGTTGAAGATGGAGGAGGACTGTCCGAGATGCTTCAGGCTTCAAGAAGGTTGATAGGAGTTCCTGGGAGTTTCAAGAGGAGAATGGGACGGCTGGAATTGCTTAATATTTGCAGGGAAATATTTTTTTTATATGCCCTAACTTCTTGACTTTTCTCACGTTAGAAACCCTATTCTCCCTTGCCAAATTTCGTCCCCTTTGCTGACCATATGCTTGAGAATATATAATGAATCATATTAGGGCAAAAGGAATGGAAAGAAACACGTTATTGGAAAAGATTGAAATTTGATTTGAAAATAATATTCACTCTTTCCAATTTTGCTCCTTGGAAATCTCTTCACGTTTTTCATGGCCCTTGGATTGATTGGAGATTGATTTTAAATCTTTGGAAATTTTATCAAGTAATTTTTTCATTAAATTATGATTTTTCTTTGATTTAATTTTATTTTAAGTGAATAAACTCAAAATAAATAAAATAAAAATCATAAAATAAATAGAAATTAGCTTATGGGCCTCTTATGAGCTTGTGATCACGTGGAGAGTCCAAGTCTTAAAGCCCATTACTCCAAAATATGATTTTTGCTCATTAGGGTTTCATGCATTTTCACCATTTTTAGCCAACTTGCGCATTTCAAATCTCTCTCAATTTTGATTCTAAAAGGTGTTATAGGACTCTTTTAGAAAGCTTAAGATGTCTTCTAAGTGATGCTTTTGGTTTCATCTCAATTCAGTCTTTCATGTTCATGTATGCTTCATTTGAAAAAGATGACTTTTTGCGATCTTTTAGAAGGACCCGTAATGTTTTGGCTCATATCGCTTATGCGGAAGCATTTCTTGACCTCGAGCTCAACATGAAATTTCCTTGAGAATAGGCTTTGGTTGAGGAATTTTCGATGAAGTATGAGAGAGTTATGGCTGGTCAAAGTTCGGTTGACTTTTACCTAGAAACCCTAATTTAGAAACCTTTTGAATTGTTAATTTTGGATCTTTCCTTGATGAACCATGATCAATTCTTGATCAAATGGTGAATGATAATTCAATATGAGGATATTGACAAAAAATCAGGAGTTTTGACTGTGATTTGACCATAGTTTGACTTTTAGGTCAACTAGTCCATTATTGATCGTTTGGGCCATTGAGTGAGCAATCCTTTGAATCACAACTTGGAAATTGTCATGAGGGTCCTTTGAAGCATATGAGAGATTATGAGGTCCACTTGAATCGTCAGAACTCGATTTTACTTTGAAAAGATCAAAACCCTAGTTTAGAGACCTTGTTTTAGGAGAGTGTGTCCGAGCTTTGCATCTTGATTTGAATTTGAATAGGAGAAATAGTATGGGCAAATTTTGGGGTATGACAGTAGGTGTTGTCCACTAATGCATCTTTTAGCCTTACAACCCTTGTAGGTCACAATAAGTTTTCTTAGCAAACCTTTTAGGGTTTGTAAACTTTCAGGATTTATAATCAATTAGGATTTAGATCATGCAATGCACTAACCTTTTTCTTTCTTTGTTCAAATTTTCAAGATTAATCAAGATTCTCCGATCACGCGTCATCGATCAAAAAGCTAAGTTTCTAACCCTCTCTTTGTTTATTATCAGCTTAATTTTTTATTTTGCCTCATGGAATTAAATAGGGTTTATTTCAATATCAATGAATTCCACATACACTCACTTCCCTATTATATTCTATTAACTTTCAGATGATCAGAGTCAATCGAGGGTTCGAGGAGGCAGATCAAGGTTCAAGATCAAGATGATAAAACTAATTATTGATTCCTCTTATTCTTTGTTTTAAATCCCCCATCCCCGCAGGTGTTTATTGTAATAGCGTAGGATTTTTATTTTCCTGCCTTTAATTTCTGCAATTTTAAGCTGCGTGGTTAGTAATCTTAGGGAGTGCAAGCCTTTAACAGAATTAGGATAACTAATTACAAGATAAATAATCGAGCTGCGTGGTTAGTAATATTAGGGAGTGCAAGCCTTTAACAGAATTAGGATAACTAATTACAAGATAAATAATCGAACTGAATTCACGTGATTGTTGCACCCACACACCTTTAGGGTAATTCCTCTTGTTGCCTTTGTTTCCTGTTGCCTTATAAACCTGTTGCCTCTAAGTATACTAAATAGTCAAAGTCCCTCGATTCCGAGGATACCTAAAGCAATGTTGCCTGTCGCCTTCAGAGTTATTGAAACTCTCTCGATGTTGCCTTATAGGATGATTGTCCCAATTGCTAAGGTATCCTCGCATGATGCCTTAAATGACTATTATATCCTTCCCTTAGACTACCTGCCCTCTTTATGGCAAGGGACATTCTTATGGCGAAGGATAACTCTCGATGACCCTTCGATGACCCTTCACATCCAATTGAAAGACTTCTTGCCCTCTCATGGTATGGATAGACCCTTTCAAACGAAAGACTTAAAGAACACGAAAGACAAACTTAGGGTAGATAGTTCTTAATTGCTTGCTCACAATCAATTCAAAAATCAAACGCTTTTCACACCTCCTTTTCAAACAATTTCAAAACAAGGCTACACTTATTTACAAGCTAAAGTCCTTAACGAAATCTTTTTACTATTCACACACGACACTTCAAACTTTTCAAACAAGCAAGTGAGCTAAGCAATTAAGAGCCCATGGATAACCATGGATGCAAAGGGTGCCTTACACCTTCGCTTTGTATAACCTACCCCCGAACTCAAAATCTTTTAAAGGTCTTTCCTGTTCTTTTTGCCTTTCCAATTGGATAAAATAAAAGTCGGTGGCGACTCTTGCTTACCGCGACATTTCGATAAAAAAGTCAGTTCACCGTATTACAGAAGTGGCGACTCTGCTGGGGATGCTTTCGAATAAAAGAGGGGTTACCTTAGAGCCAGGTGTCATACCCTAATTTTTGACCCCCCCTGAGATGACATATCTTTAGGATTTTCATCAGGTCAAAGCAAGTACCCAGAGCAGTCATCCCTTCATCTGGCATTCAATCGAGGATGTTCAAAAACAAGAAAACTCAGGCAAAGGATCAATCAATAGAAGGATTAGTCTCTAATATAATCATAAGACTCAAGAGCTTCATTATTTCACCTATGATTGATTAGACACCCAGTCATCTGAGTACAGGTTTACTCAGGTCACCAGACTAGGGTTTTTTTAGCCTATCAAGGACTAAAATCAGGGATCACCTTTGGGAAACCCTAAAAAGCCCTAGGGGATCATTCAAAGACATAAATCATCTTCAAATAGTTCATATGAAAAGATCCACTGGACATCACACCTCAATTCAAAGTCTACAGTCATCATTTTCATCTGGTCGACAATTAGGGTTTTTGACCTAATTCACCAGGATAGTTGACTTTTGTTTAGGGCATGGATTCAAAACTCAAGACATGATTCAAGAACCTCTACTACCTCAATATAATCCATTTACATCACTCATTTGAGGAGAAGATCTTGATTCTACACAAAAGTCCAAATTTTCACTTTATCAGGAAAAAGTCAACTGTATGGGTTCACCTTTGACTTTTAAGATTTTTGGTCAAACCATGACTTTCAAGGATCAATATCATCAATATATGGATATTAAAGTCATTTGACCAAAGAAATTCAAAGAGATTCACCAAGGAGCAAAAAGTCGGGAATTAGGGTTTTTGAGGGCATTGTGGGAACTCAAAATTTCACCTACACAACTCAAAAAACTTCCAACATGAAAGTTGTAGATCTTGCAAAATAAAACAACATCTCACAATGGAACTTTTTTCAAAAGATCAATCATTTAAGAGTTTTGGAAATTTTGGAGTTTTAGTTCATAAACACTTCGAAAATTTTCTAAGTGTTTTAACCTAGTTTTCTTCCAACTTTGGCCTCATTTTTCACAAATTTGCCAAAGGATTCTGAAGAAACTCCAAACTAATGATTTGAAGTAGATGTTTAGGGCTTTCCAAATTGTGTTCAACCTTCTCCAAATTAATTTTGAGCTAGGAGTTATGCTTGTTCAAAGTTGGCCTCATGAAGTGAAATTATAGGTCATGCATCATTTTTGAACTTTGAAATTTTGTGCACATGACCTCAATTATGGATGCTACACGACCCATAACACATCTGAAAACATGCCATGCATTCATTTTCACCATGCCATGATAATTGAAGAAGATTCCTAAAACAAGAACATGTGATTATGTAATGATTACATTTGAGAATTTATGGCAAATTGATGAATCACCCAAGGAATCTTCTCACCAACCAATTAGAGCTCACTTTGTATCTGAAATGTTCCCTAAGATCAGATAGAATCAATGGATAGGGAGCTGGCTCGAAAATGCAATGATCACACTTGGATATTCTTTGAAATTTCTTCATGGCTAAGAAACCAAATTCACTTCACTAAGCAAGCTCACTCTCTCAATCAGTACTGAATCATTTGCCTATAAATAGGAGAGCATACCTCAGTAGAAAAACACACCAAAGCAACCATATTCCTTGCTTTCTCTTTCTCTTCTCATGCTTATTGTTTTTCAAAGTTCTTTGGCAAGAAGAATCGTTTTCTTCAAACCAGAGCTTATCTTTGGAAAGTAAGCATTCTAACATCTCAAAGGGGTTCATTTGAGGTGATCCAAGCACCTGGATCATTTCTGTAAGTGGAGGAACGCCATTGTTACTCTCACTTTGGAGCTGTTGCAGTTGGAGGTCCATAGAGCAATTCAGAAGGTTTCCAACAAAGCCAGGCATCCAGACACGTTCCTCTGGTCATAGTGAAGCTGTTCAGATGGCTGCAGCTCATCTGTAACTCAAGAATCATCACTCTCCATGTCCACTTGAAGCTCAAATCGAGGGAGGTCCATAGAGCAATTCAGGGGAATTGAAGATACAATAAACATCCAGTTAGCATCACTGAGTCACAAGGAAGCTTTTGGGATCATTCATACAAGCCCAGGTGCTCTCCAACATCCTCACGACTTTCATTTTCAGAGGTAAGTTTCTGAACTCCACCTCTTTAATTTAAGCACTCTTTGTGATAAAGCTCGATTCTATCTTGTTCAGCATCATTAGAGGATTGAAAACCCTCTATCATCATTCATTTATCTTTCAGTATAGCCATTTAATTTGATTTTTAAATATTAGGGTTCTTCATGATTTCTGGTAAATTAGTTAGATATAGTTAATATAAATTTATGTTAGTTACATATTTAGAATCGTGAGTGAATTTAGAACAAGTTTCATCTTTACATCTTTGCAAATGGTTGAGAATTAAGGGAGTTCAGAATTTCAAAATTTGAGAGCTTGAGGTTGAAGATGATAATGGTGGTGGCGCGCAAAAATTCAAATTCAGGGTTGAAGTTTATTTTATTTTGAATGGTAGTTGTTTCATAAACGACTAAAACGTGATAGCCCAGTGGTAAAGAGTGTTTGTGTGTTGCGCGTGCCCAAGGTCTGGGGTTCGAATCCCCCTCGCCCCAGACCTTTTGATTTTATTTTCTTTTTTTTTGCTTCTATACACTTGAAGACTATATGAATTGCATTGAAACCAGCTTACTATCACCACACGCGCGTTGGCTCAGTGGTGTTTGTTTTGAGTGTGTGACCTAGAGGGCGTGGGTTCAAATCCTCCAAGGGCCAAAACTATTTTTTAACACTCATTTTCTTTCATTTTTTCTCACAAACTTCACACAATTAATTCACCTATCAAATTAAGTCATTTTCACTTCATTTTTCACACACTTGTCATTTAATATATCTATTTTGTGAATAATAAAAAATCATAAAAAATATTATTTATTTCATATATTTTTATTAGGTTTAAAATAGTATGTTTTAAGTGTTTTCTTAAATACTTTAAATATATATATTCATTTTGTTTTAACCTAATTATTTTGTGAATAAGTTTATGATAAAACCCTATTTGTTTAGGTCTTAATTAGGTAAAGATCTTTATCTTTACCTTAATTAAGTTGACTTTTGTCAATTTTCAAAACTGTTATCAGTCTCCGATTAAACGGATGATTAAGGTTTTCAAACAACAAAACCTTATATCATTTCAAATCATTTTTCAACTGCTTTTATAGCCAGTACTGTAAAGTACTGGGCCTCTAATAGAGTGTAAGTCCCAAACACCTTCTCTTCTTAGCTTGTTTTCAAAACTGTATTTTCAAAATCTTCTTTCTGTTTTCAAAACATTCTTCTGGTATTTGAAGGGCATTATTCCCGATGAAACTCTTGAGATACCTATGTGACCTTTGTCCATCTTCACTTCTTCTGTTTTCAAAAACCATTAACCGTTTATCATATATATATATATTCAACTGTTATCCACCAATTACTGTTGAGGCTCTGTATATACTTCTTCAAAGGCCTCCACTCCATCCAGGTTAGGCTTTACAAGCTTTCAATTTACAGTCTTTATTTAAATTACTGTCAAATATAAACTGTGCATATATATTAGTTTAGAACTACGTTTGAGTATAAACCTTAAGACAGTTAAACTATATATATATATATTATAGGAATATGGCCTAGGATTGAGAATGTCTTCCCGGTGAAGGCTCTTTCCTAATTAGAGATCTGTAGTTCAAACCCCCAAGATGAATTATTCCCGGTGAAACATCTTGGCAAAAACCTTAGAATCCAAAAAATAGGACACATCCACCCAAAGAGGAATTATTCCCGGTGAAACCTCTTACCCATTTGCTTAGAGCCAAAATAAGTTCAAAACTACATAGCTTTCTCTTGTGCTATAACAAGGACCCTCGATTAGCCTCCTCTTGGGCTTTGTACAAGGACCCACAGGCTTCTTAAAAGCATTTCCAGCTTCCTCTTGAGCTTGTATACAAGGACCCATCAGGTTTCTTATAAACATAGGAACAGGTCTTTAGTCACCTTTTAGCCTACCCTGGTGAGTTTCTTCCAATTTAAACCAGACTTTAAACAAGCTAAGTTTGTCTCAATTTCACATTGAGTACATTTTTGGAATGAGAGACATGGATAGTCTCTGTCACCCTTATCTTCATCAATCTTCCTTAGCAGAGTCTAGGATCCTTATTTGCTTATCCTCAGTAAGTGTCAGCCTTCATCTTGGGCTTTAAACAAGAAGTCTCCACTAGATAATCTTTCTGCCAGTCATCTCAATAAAAACCCCTGGAAAGGGTTAGCTTCCAGCATATTCCTTCATTTTAATAAAAACCCCTGGAAAGGGTTAGCCTCCAAATCATTCTTTCATTTTAACAAAAACCCTGGAAAGGGTTAGCCTCCAACACATTCTTTCATTTTAATAAAAACCCCTGGAAAGGGTTAGCCTCCAAATCAATCTATCATTTCAATAAACACCCCTGGAAAGGGTTAGCCTCCAACACATTCTTTCATTTTAATCAAAATCCCTGGAAAGGGTTAGCCTCCAACATCAGTCTTTCAAAACCAAAGATTCATTCTCTTAGGAGATAATTTCCCCAAAAAGAGTCAAAACCCCTGGAAAGGGTTAGCCTCCAAAAACATGATAAAATCAGTCTTTTAACAGACAAATTCACCAGCTGAGTCAAAATCCCTGGAAAGGGTTAGCTTCCAAAGAAAAAAAACAGTCTTTTAATAAATAAATTCTTCAGTAGAGTCAAAACCAACAAAAACAGTTAGCCTCAACCTTGGGCTTCATACAAGGCACCAAACAATAAAACTCCCCTGTCAAGAGTCAGCCTCAACCTTGGGCATTGTACAAGGCAGATAATAGAGTCTCCCCAGTGAGTTCTTCATCATTCAGTAGCCACAACCTTGGGCTTTGTACAAGGCAGATTAAACCATACTTTCATGTGTCAAAGATTCCTAACACCTAGGATCTTTTCCCCATAGAGTCATCCATACTCAGTTTATTTAAGAGTCAGCCACAACCTTGGGCTTTGTACAAGGCAGAAAATAATGTTTTTTCCTAGCTAGAGTCAGCCTCAATTCTGGGCTTTATACAGAACACCAAATAAAAATCCATCAAAATAAACACTCTCCAAATAGAGTCAGCCTCAATTCTGGGCTTTGTACAGAACACAAAAATACCCTGTAATTAATCCCCAGTGGAGTCATCTCCCAGAGTCAAAAATAACTAATAAATCAATCAAAAAGCCTCAAGCTTGGGCCTCATACAAGCCAGCTAAAGTCAAATCTTTTATACAATAGATAGACATAGCTTATCTCTATAGAGAGATATTTTTACTACTCTACCACATTCAAACAAACAAACATTTCAACATTTCAATTTCAATTTCAATTTCAATCAAGTCTCCCATTTAGGATTTTGAAAGGCATGAGCTGGCAGTAAAACCCAGACATGTGGTAACTTTCCCTAATTTGGATGAGCATCTTTCTTTCATTTAAGAGGCATCTGACTGGCATACTTGCACACACACAAGTAAGGTCCCCCTCTTGAATGAAATGAATTCAGTTATTCTGTCACTCCTTTAAATGTTTGTGGTAGAATAGTACAAATACCTCTCTGTAAAGATGATTTCATGTCTCTTTACTGTAAACAGAGATTTAATTCAAGCTTCAACCTTGAGCTTCAAGCAAGGCACCAAAAATCATTAATTTCCCTAGTTAGTTCCCCGAACTACATTAAGCTCTGACTTCCACTAGGGATATGTAGGCATGAGGTTCACAAGGAATCTCAGCGAGCTAATAAAATACCAAAAATAGTCAGTTTGTCTGTCTGTCTGTCTTTCAAATCAATTCAATTCCTTCTCCTAACACAAAGGAGAAACTTTCCCAATCATTAGCAGCAAACACAATCACAATGACACAGAGAAGGTTCCTGTAGAGTACTACAGATATGTAGGGTGCTTAAACACTTCCCTATGTATAACCGACCCCCCGGACTCCAGAATTTCTAGTCTAGGTGAAATCCCCACACTTAGCAAACTCTTAGGGTTTAGTTGAGATCTTTTTTTCCCTTTCCTACTCGTAGGACAATAAGAAAGTTCGTGTGATATCGTAGGAAGAACTGAAACAAAATTCATCCCACCACGGGCGCATTCTCCTTCCAAATTTCGCGTGAAGGGTCTAGCGTGCCGTCCTCCCAAGTGAAACGGGGAGGTAAAAGAAAACGACACCACACTAGGATCACTTTAAATTTGTTTGACTTGTTTGCTTTATTTTTAAAGGCTGTTTTGGGTATTCTGCTGTGTGAAAGATCCTACACCCGGATCTAGTGTACCTTAGGTATGTGGCATGAGACCAGGGAGGCTGTACGACATGTATCGTTATGGTTGAACTGGTGGCCACCGTTAGTGCGACGCTTTGGTTTGTCTTGATGGCCCTTGAATATGATCGAGGAGACATTTGGCTACCGCGTGGTGTCACAAGCACTAATTCGCCCTTAGAACCTTAGTTGAACTTGACTTTGGCCTATAGGAAGTAGCGAGATAGCTGGCTTTGGATTCCTGACTGAAGCCGGTTGATACTCGATGCTACACTCATTGAGATTGGACTCTAGGGATGCTTTTGGCTGGCCGATCGAGTGCCATGTTGAGACAATGCCCGCGAGAAAGATCAGGGATATGAGCACCATAGAACCCGGTTACTATTCTAAGACAGGTTGAACCAACTAAACTTCAGTGGGAAGGGTACTTACCTACGAACTTCACGCAAGCCTTTAAACCTAAGGACACTTGTGTGACTTGTCTGTGCTTGCTATTAACCCTTTGGTTTTCTTGTGGGACTCACTCATCCTTACTATCTCACGTTGTGCCTTATGAGCTGCATTCGCATAACATCATGACATCATGACATCATAAGCATAACACGTCAACTAACCCTTTCAAGGATCTTAGGAATTTAGGGCGCATAATTTCAGGTGTCACCATCAAGGACTAAATTCTCATCAAGGAGCAAGAGGATTTACTTTCCTCTAGCCACACGTCTTCCAATTTAAAGGCACAACACCTATCAAGGGGCAATAGGATTTATTTTCCTCTAGCCATGTACCTTCAAATTCAGAAGTTCTCGAATCAGAGGCGGTGACCCACTCGATATGGTGATCTTGATTCTCAAAGAAAGACGTTCAAAGATAAAGTTCAGATTTCTTCAGACAAAGACGCGACCAAATCATTTTCTAATGTTGCTAACTAAAAGCCTAAAGATCCTTGAAAAGATTGCATTTGCATTCATAACATCACATAAAAACTAATCTCACCTTTCAGGTCGACCAACCGGTCATGCAACTATCATCAACAAAATTAAATGCACCCTAAAGTATGGCTCTTTCAGATATGGTCTAATATATGACCCGTTCTGACATCCTTCATCAGATATGGTCTAATGTATGGCTCGTTCTGATTGTTCTCCTTCAGATATGGTTTAATGAATAACTCGTTCTGATTTCCTACTTCCAGATATGGTCTAATGTACGACTCGTTCTGGTATCCTTCATCAGATAGGGTCTAATGTATGGCTCGTTCTGATTGTTCTCCTTCAGATATGGTTCCAGATATGGTCTAATGTACGACCCGTTCTGGCATTCCTCTTCAGATATGGTTTAATGAATAACTCGTTCTGATGTCCTACGCCAGATACATTCCGGAAGCTCGAACCCCGGACATTCTGAAACACTCTTATCAGACGCACATTCCGGAAGCTCGAACCCCAGATACTCTGAATCTCTACACTAGTTCCACAACAATGATGCAAGCCAGATGCACCTAAGCGTCAATTCACCGAAATCAATATGTCGTCGGCTCGAACATTACAACATCTGTTGAAGATCAAATTGATTACTCTGAGGGATGCTCCTAAGAATTCTAACACCTCTGACTATAAACTCAATGCGAGGTGCGCGCACCATTCCAAACATTCCTGGACATTACACAAACGATTGTTGGACATTGAAGAATAAGATTCAAGATATGATCAACAAAGGAGAAATCAAAATCAACCCTCCTGAAACTCCTGGGATGATCACTTCTCCCATGCCTAGTCATGACAAGACTGGCTGACGTCTAGACGGACGAACTTTTGGATCATTAGATCTACTTTCATTTGCAAGTTTCTTTTCTGTTTGTTTAAACATTTGACTGATGATAGACATTATCTGTTTTAGTAATCATCATCAGTGCATTGCATATGTTTGCCTTGAATAAATGATTTCGCTATCACTCATCTAAACTGCATCTTTACTTTGCATATGTTTTATGATACTCAACTCCTGCTAAGCTGTAAGCCTTTTGAGGGAGGATGACGAAAACGATACTGCAACCTCATACAGTATGCTTTTGAGCGGACTATGCTGATGATGTACAGGCATTGTTTCAATTCCTAAACAGTGGAGATATAAGGATATTAATCCCTGGTCAACCCCCTTGAGCCTAAGAAGTAGAAGTTTCTTTCTTGTACTAATTAAAACCCTTGATCATAACCTGGGGCAGGGTAGTCCTCAGTTAATTTGGTTGTGCATTCTATTTTAAGAGAATCATTTTGTACACCTTTCAACAAAGGTTTCAATCACAAGCGTTCATCCGCACACATCAAAGAAGTGTTGGAGATGTTAATCAAAAGCCAATGATGGCTCATCAATCATTAAGCAAGGCAGTCAATATCTTTCAAAAAAAATGAATGAACGGAAAAACATATATACAAAGAAAAGCCTGCTAAGTCAAAAATCAAAAAGATGACTTAGGCAAAAATCAAGGCATCCCGCTGACTGTAATCTCAAAAATAAACAGTTCAGGCAAAAGTTAGGGATATCAAAAGATGAAAACAGAGAAGTCAATAAATTCCTGAACAACACAATGTTGTGACTACCAAAAGGAAGAAGTGACTTCCATCTCAAAAGTTCTCTTTGCTTGTGAACCATCATCATTATCAAAGGTGCAAATCCAAAAGTCTCTTGGAACCTGAATGCATAAGTGGAATTAACTGAGCTTAGGACCGAAGATCATCACGAAGAGGGGTGGGTACAATCAAATTTTGAGCCTCTATCCTTTGTTTCTTAAACCGTGAACCAAGCCACGTTACAACCCTTGAAAGTCCTAATTGAAGCATGGTTAGTTCGAAAGCACACTGTCACCAAAAAAGGTATCCCGACTCCTTAAGATTTATTATAAATGCTAGGTTGATATCCTGTTTTTACAAACATCATGTTTTTATAAATATCATGATCTTACATCTCCAGTTTTAATGTTTTTCAAAAACTCAAGACAGACGTATGCATTGCATCTCATGAATTCATTATTAAACATATTCTGCTACATAATTTCAAATGTTAGCAACAGAAAGAATTTGCACAGGGTACAACTAATGACTGAAAGTTATCCTAACAGACAAGGTTACTTCGAGAAGCAATGTCTCCTACGTATACAAGGGGCATGGCACGCTTTGCCCAATCAATCTGGGGAAATCAAGAATCTCTCAAATGCCAAACAGTCAAAGGCATACATCCCAAGTGGACTTCAAACTATTTCCCAATAAATATGGGGCAATCCAGTCAAGATTCGAAGAATCTCTCATGCATGCTCGAACAATCAGGGGCATGCATCCAAGTATATCTAAAGCTACTCCCCAATCAACGTGAGACATTGTCATGAGCTTATGATTACTGGGGGCATATCACTCATAGTGAACATCACATAAAGTCCTCGCGAGGCGAATCTTTCCAAAGTTCTTGCTAACTGGGGCAAATCTCTGCAAGTCCAATTCAACATCTTGATCAATACTTAATGGCGTGTCCTGAATCAAGTAGTAAGTTACTATGATACTGGGGGCAACTTTCAAGACACCCACATCTCCCCACAGAGCCAGGTTCATAAGATCATATTCCCACAGAGTAATCATTAAGAAAATATCTTCAAAAGTTCTCGTCCCGACAAAGACATGGCTCCCCAACAGAGTTTACATCTTCAACACTGTCGTTTCTCCAACACTTTGCTCTTCGCCAACATGGTTTATTAATGTCTTTATTCCCAATCAGGGTACATCAAGTTACTGATCATCCCCAAGCAAGAATCATAAATCCCCAACTGTACTTCTTCAAAACAAAATCAAACGACAAAATCACAATGATACAGAGATTTATTTTCTCAAGATACTCCAAATAGCATAAATCACTTTCATATCATGCGTCATAGTAAATTCATACATAACATACATACGCCTCGTTGCCTATGCATAACACTTTCATTCATAAACATTACGATACATGCATCACAACATTGCATAAAACTAATGTTCCTTTTTCAGCCTACTTCTACAATCAAATAAACATTGTCTTCTAGATATAGTGCAGAGATAATCAAATCAAAGATTTAATTCTGACGCTCATTCAAGATGGAGATTTAGTTCTGATACTTAATTTTGGATATCTTCCAAAGATAGCTCAGAGATAATCAACACATATATCTAAATTCTGATACTTAGTTCCGGATATTCTCCAGAGATAGTTCAGAAATGATCAAGACAAAGATTTAGTTCTGACACTTAATTTTGGATATCTTCCAGAGATAGTTCAGAAATGATCAAGACGAAGATTTAGTTCTGACACTTAATTTTGGATATCTTCCAGAGATAGTTCAGAAATGATCAAGACGAAGATTTAATTTTGACACTTAATTTTGGGTATCCTCCAAAGATAGTTCAGAGATAATCAAGACGGAGATTTAATTCTGATACTTAACAGTTCAGAGATAATCAAGATAGTTATTTAATTCTGACACTTAATTTTGGGTATCCTCCAAAGATAGTTCAGAGGTAGTTATTTAATTCTG
Organism: Vicia villosa; assembly: GCF_029867415.1. NCBI lineage: Eukaryota > Viridiplantae > Streptophyta > Magnoliopsida > Fabales > Fabaceae > Vicia > Vicia villosa. The sequence continues at coordinate 72,672,963 of NC_081181.1, read as the reverse complement.
ACACTTAATTTTGGGTATCCTCCAAAGATGGTTCAGAGATAATCAAGATAGAGATTTAATTCTGATACTTAACAGTTCAGAGATAATCAAGATAATTATTTAATTCTGACGCTTAATTTTGGGTATCCTCCAAAGATAGTTCAGAGATAAACAAGATAGAGATTTAATTGTGACAATTATTTCGAAAATAGTTCAGAGATAATCAAGACGATGATTTAGTTCTGATACTTAGTTTCGAGCATCCTCCATAAATAGTTCAAAAGACTTAGATCTAATTCAGTTACTACGAACGGTGCTGACATGATCAATCTCCAATAAATTTTCTCTCAACACCTGGATGGCATCTTCAAGCCCATCTCCGACAAAGGTCCCTACTTCAGCAAGGGCAAATTTCTTGGTATTCTAGTGTTCAATCATCTTCCACCTTCAGATACCGACTGGCATACAAACCACTCTACATCCTCAGGTTTAAGATAATTGAACAGGGGAAGCTGTCATACCCCAAAATTTGCCCATACATTCTTTCCTATTCAAATTCAAATCAAAACACAAAACCCTAAATGCGTAATTTGGTGTTTTTGGACTAATGGGCCTAAAAGATGCATTCCAAACGTGTCCATGGAACCTTTGAGTATTCCTAAACTAATTGTTCTATTTTTATAGTATTTATTTTATTTATTTGAATTTTAATTCCTTTAAATATTAATAAATCATATAAATATGAAATAATTAGGTTTTAAATCAAGGATTTGATTTTACAATCAAATTCAATCATCAAAATACTCCTCATTTAAGGGCAAAAACGTGGTAAATAAGATTGGGAGGGTTGAATCAAGATTCTATGCAAAAATAGAAAAAAAAACTATATAATTTTCACTAAAATTTCTTTCTCTCCAAGAATCAAAGTATCCAAGCCCATTATGTGACCTAAATTACTCTATATATATGCTACAACATGCTCAGCATTGGGGGACACGCTTTGCAGCCAAGGGAACAAGGACTCAAAGCTTCCAAAAAATCTCACAAACTAGGGCACACGAAAATTCTTTGATCCAGCCACTTTCAAGGTCTTCTATTCATCCAATTTGATTCCTCAGGTAACATACGTCCAATATATTAGGTTTATAGTATGTAGGAATGTGTGATATTCGTGTTCCATGCCTTGAATAACTATGGTGTTGTCTCAAATTTCGTTTTTCATTATTTATCATGTTTCAATGCAATTTGATGGTTGTTTTGAGTTTGTGGAAAGATTTAGAGAAGGTGCATGCCATTAAACCAAAGCTTTGACGTGAAGACACCGAGTTGCCATGGTTAGGGTTTGGAAAAACCAACCTTTCGTTTTCATGCTTAGAGGTCGTTTCAGACCATAAAGATCCCACCATTGGATTCGTGGGGCCAAAATTAAGGGATCTGGGTCGGTTTTGTGTCGATTCAAGTTGTTTCTGCAGGTTCTTTTTTTTGCAGAAATTAGCTACGGAATATGCGTGGCTAAATCGTAGCCAAACGCAGGCGATTTGCAGCCAATACTGTGCATGGGCTTGTTGAAGAAGATGATGATGTGTCGAGCTCGCGATGGTCAGTCAAAAGCCGTTCTCCACACGCGCGCGACATATTACTGGTCGGTCAACTATCAGCAAATCCTCTCTCCTCATTCATTGGTTGGCGCAAGCAACAGGGGGCCCCACTTTGACCTTCCATTTGAATTTAATATTTAGTGCAGTTTATTCATATTTATTATATTCTGATGCACACGTTACTGACTAAAGCGTTTGGTTAATTGGTAACGAGCAGGTGCAAAGTCCTCACGATCCATGGTTCGAGTCTCATCGGCGCCAGTTTATTTTTATTACATATTTGCCTTGGTTTGTTTATAGATCCTGTGCACCAGTCTTATGCTAGCGTATGGTAGGACGTCACCTGCCAGCGGATGGATTCCCATCAAAGCTAAATCAAAGAGCCTAGAAGATGATACTCTATGGTGTTCCCTCAGAGATCTACCACACCAGATCAGCGCCCCAGCCAGCTAAGTTTTCTAAACCTTATTTTTCTTTTCTTCTTTTTTATTATTTATTTATTATTATTATTATCATATAACTACCTTTTTAATTCTTTTTGTGTTCACTTATCTTTATTTATATAATAATTTAGTTTTTATAATATTTTTATATGTATTTATTTTTAATCGAAAACCCGGTTTTTTATATAATATTTAAAAATAATTATTTTTTTAGATAATGATTATTTTAGGCTAATTAAACCCTACGCCTTAAACCCTGATTTTATCGTGATCACTATTATTGTTATTGGTAGGTGTTGTCCACTAGTGCATCTTTTAGCCTTACAACCCTTGTAGGTCACAATAAGTTTTCTTAACAAACCTTTTAGGGTTTGTAAACTTTCAGGATTTATAATCAATTAGGATTTAGATCATGCAATGCACTAACCTTTTTCTTTCTTTGTTCAAATTTTCAAGATTAATCAAGATTCTCCGATCACGCGTCATCGATCAAAAAGCTAAGTTTCTAACCCTCTCTTTGTTTATTATCAGCTTAATTTTTTATTTTGCCTCATGGAATTAAATAGGGTTTGTTTCAATATCAATGAATTCCACATACACTCACTTCCCTATTATATTCTATTAATTTTCAGATGATCAGAGTCAATCGAGGGTTCGAGGAGGCAGATCAAGGTTCAAGATCAAGATGATAAAACTAATTATTGATTCCTCTTATTCTTTGTTTTAAATCCCCCATCCCCGCAAGTGTTTATTGTAATAGCATAGGATTTTTATTTTCCTGCCTTTAATTTCTACAATTTTAAGCTGCGTGGTGTCGCACGCTCGCGAAAAAATGAACAGAGTCGCCACCAATATATTTATCCCAAAAAGGAAAGGAATATCAGAAAACCTAACAAAGGAAGGAACAAGGTCCTACGACCAGAGAATCTAGGTACGGGAGTCGGTTACGCGAGGGGAAGGTATTAGCACCCCTCACGCCCATCGTACTCGATGGTATCCACCTATGTTTGTTTCTATCTAAAGGGTGTGTACTATGTCTATGTCTATATCCGAAATGAATGCAGAATGTAGGGAAAATAAAGAATTGTACTCGCACGGGCCCTACCCCGCTGCCTACGTATCCTTTTCAGGAATCAGAGTTACCGTAGCTCGGCTCACGTTTTTCTGTTTGTTTTTGTGTTTTTTAGTTGGGCGGAGTTAACGTTCGCGCTCTTGCATAAGGGATCGCCTACGATGCGTACGAGCGGAATAACAGTGCCCTTAGGTGCCAACGAGGCAAAAGAAAAAAGAAATGATTGGTTTGTGTCTTTTAGGGTAATTCCATGATGACGAAGACCTACTACAAGGCTTCGCATCACTTCCTTACTTTGTTTTAAATCTGACCATTTATTAGTGTTTTAAGTGTTTTTGGTTGGTGTTTTTTATGGGGATTTTAACTTTGTGACTTAGATCATACCAAAAAGAGTTTTGTTTTGCATATTTAGAGAACACACATCGAGGCCTACGCCACAATTGTTTCTCTAAATAGCGGTTAAGAAATACATCGAGGCTTCACACCTCAATCATTTCTTCTCCGCTAAGTAAAGGAAATAAAAAGGAGTTCTTTTGTGAGTATTTAGAGAATGCACATCGAGGCCTACACCACAATCGTTTCTCTAAACAACGGTTAAGAAATACATCGAGGCTTCACACCCCAATCATTTCTTCTCCGCTAAGTAGGAAAGAACATACATCGGGGCCTACACCCCAATCATTTCTTTCCTACTATGAAGTGTAGTAACGGTATGATCTTCATCGATATTTATTAAGTATTTTAAAAGTTGAAAAGAAAAAGGATGAAAGGAGGGAACTATTTCTAAATTCTAGCCTAAATTGTCTATATAAAGGAATTAAAATGATAAACTATACAATTTATTAACAAAAAAAAAATATACATGGAATAGGTAAAAGAAAATCAATATGCGACAAATAAAATTGAGAACTATAACAAACAAACGATATTCACAAGCACATATACATCTATTAATTCTATACAAAAAATCGAGACTAAAAATTAATTCCTAAGTCTATTAGAGAATTATTTACAAAGAAATATTAAACAAAGAAAATTCAAGTGTTGTAAAAGAAAAGATTTATTAAAAGGGTTAAAAGCGATTAAGAAAAAATTAACAAAAATCATGACAATTATTTACACATCCTATGATATCTAAAATCATTTTTTATGTATTTTTATTTGAGTTAAAAAGATTTTATGAAACAAAAGTTAATAGGAAGCTAAAATTAAAATCTAAACTACAAGGGGGTGCGACAGCAGTCTTCAAATGAACTAAAATCAGTTAAATGCGTTCTGGGCCAAAACAGGGGGTGGAGAAAGCATGGGCGTAAGGCCCAATTTTATTGCAGGTGGTGCGCTAGTAAGGCAAGGGTGTGATTCTGAAAGTCCCAGGCCCAATTAACCTCGTGGCCCAACGCTACACTAACCCATTTGTTCATTTATTTTCACCATTATTGTATCAGCATGTTATTTATTTTACTTTTATTATCAGCATTTATCCCACTCTTATTATACAGCATGCACTCATCTCACATCCACACTATGGTAAAAGCGTGACAACACTTATATCAATGGGGCATGGTTCACTTAAGTGGTAAAGGACAAAAAAACATTTCAGCCAATCAGAGTCCAACACGCGAGTTCCCAATGATTATAACAGGACAAAAGGCCAACAAAATTGAAAGGTAAGAACCAATGATAAAACGCCACATATGCAAACGGAGGGTACTATCATAACAAACCTCAGACGCCGGAGCTCAGCTCCGGTCGTCTTCCTCAGCCACGACTACCACCGGCGAGATCAAGGCGAGTCCAGAAATAACAACCGCGGCCACCGTCCGGCTCGGATTTTCGTGCTGAGCACGAATCCAGCATTTATTCTCATCAATCCTTCCCCTAAATTCTTAACCGAATCACGTACGAGAAGTTCTACGTTCATGAGGATCACCGTAACACATGTTGTATTTACCGATGCGAAGCTCATGATATACAGTACCTAAACATGCTACTCAATCATTCAAATAACAAGCCACTTGCATGTAGTGAAATCTAGTTCAAGCTTTACAAAAAACTCATACATATGCAGCACCGAATATATGTCTTATCGCATGTGATCTAAGGTGCTGAGAAGGTTTCAAAGATTTACCTGACAAAATCTTGGATTCAAATAAACCACAAAGAGCTCAGCGATGCTACTCTTGATCCCTCTTCGTCAGTGGTGAGCGATGTTCGAACTGGATGCGAATCCAAATGAGGCCGTGGAGGATCTTGAAGCGTCGATGGTGATGGTGACGATTGTACGGTAATGATGATAGTTGCAGGTGGTTGTTGATTGGTGAGGATGATGGAGGTGGCGAAGTGTTGAAAGTTGATGAGGGAGGAGGTTGGTGAAGGTGGTGATGATGATGGAAGAAGATGAAGGTGGTTGTAGGTGGTGGAGGATTGAGGAGGAAGAGTTTGTTACAAACTGTAACAAACTTTTGGACGTGAACGAAGGGAGAGAAAAAGAGAGTGAAGGAAGAAGAGAAGAGTGTGAAAAATGAGAGTGTGTGTGGTGAAAGTGTGAAGGGTTGATGACTTATATAGGGTGAGGGAGCATGGCACATATGGTGAGGGTGAGTAGTAGTATAGTGTTAGGATGAGGCCTATGTGTTTTCACGTGTGCAGCAAGTTGCATGGCTGGTTGCATGGGCTTAAGGTGTGGGTGACTGTAGGTTAGTTTTTGTGGGTGAGTGTGTGACTTTAAGACTTTGTATCTTGCTCATCACGTGCTCAAAATTTACCATCCATGGCTTTTTGGAAAGAGGACATGGCAAGGAAGAGTTTGAGATCAACCTTGTTCAAAATGGGAGCTTGTGGAGGGAGAAAATCGAACTTGAAGTTGGCACACCAAGTGTTTGTGGGAATGCTGCGCGTGTGGCCTGGATCTTGGCTTGGATTCTTGGCAACGCGTGTCTTGGCAAGGTCATGACTTTGAGGCATCATATCTTCCAAACCACATACCCAAAACCTGTGATTCTTTGCTCATTGTGTAGAAGGCATATAGGAGAATAGAATGATACCAAACTTAGATCAATTGGGTGCTTGTAGTTTTCTGAACATTGTCTCAAAGATGGTACGCCATGTGTTTGTTGAAATGCTTCACGTATGACCAAAAATCTGCCCAGCTTTGTGACTTGATTCAAATAAAAACCTCAACTTCACACCTTGATAACTCTTCAACCAAGCTTCAAATGGAAAAGTGTCCAACTACAAAGTTGTTCTCCTCCATGAGAGGAACAACTTTGATGTTGGAAATTTCTCCAAATAATGTCATTTGCCATGTGTAAACTGATGGTGAAGTGGACTGTTCATCAAACTTTTTAAGGGCCAAAAAATTTCCTAAGTATGGAACTTTCCACTTTTGATTTTTTCTATTTTTGGCAAGTTTTGTCAAACTCCCGATTTTATCCATTCTTTGACTTTTCTTGATTGATTTTCCACCAAAAGTCAATATTTGACTGATTCTTCTGATTTTGACCCAGAAGTCAACTGTTCTGATTTTTCTGATCATTGATGGGATTCTTGATTAAATCTCCTCCAATCAAATCCAGTCAAACAAACACATCCACATAGTCAGTATGAGAAGCTTTTCACACATAGAAACCATTCCTGATTAAGTGTTGACCAGAAAGTCAACTGGTTGACTTTGGTCAAAGAAACCCTGATTTAAAGAACCGGATGATTTGCAAGCCAGTATCCTTCAACCAATGCCTTGACTTGAGACAGAGAGAAACTCCAATCCAGGAGGACTTCCTTGAACATAGAACCACATGATTATACCTCAGTCTCCTTATTCTCTGATCAAAATTCTTTGCAACAGAGCTTTTTCTTGCTAGCCTTCGAATAGCACCCATGATATGAATGCATGAGTGTGAGTTATGACCTAAGTGATGTATGTACATGAATCATAAGCCGTATGAATAGGGTAGGACAAATTTGGGGTATGACAGCTGCCCCTATTTAATCGTCTTATACTCTAAAATGAGATTGGCGCTAGCCTTTCGAACATTCGAGGTAGAAGAAGATTAAATACCAAAGTACCAGAAATTTGTCTTGAAGAGAAGATGGTGTAAGTGTTATTCTTATTTTTTTCATTTTGTTTTGATATCTGCTGGGGAAAGAGATTTTTGTTTTTCTGGTGGAAAGGTTTACGGTGAGTAATGGTTGAATGGTGGTAGCTTGTAACGTGGTAGCGGTGCCAGTACAAGGTTTTCAAAAGGATGGTTATATGAGACAATGACTGAAGGGAGAAGATCTCGTGCGATCTATGACTCAACATCGGGAGAAAACCTCGTACGATCTTCAAGACTGAAAGGAAAAGATCTCGTGCGATCTATGACCCAACATCGGGAGAAGATCTCGTACGACCCTCAAAACAGAAAGATATAGATCTCGTACGATCCACGACTCAACATCAGGAGAAGATCTCGTACGACCTTCAGGGCAAAAAGGGATAGATCTTGTGCGACCTACGACTCGACATCGACTCGACATCAGAAGGAGGGAAACAAAAAGACATTATGTCCGACATTTGTCGGGGATTGAGGACACCTCGTATCGGCACCGCGGCTTAAAAGTGTTTGTGATATAATAGCGGATATCAGGCAAAGTTTGTACAGGTAACAATTTTTGGAAGGATGGGTCATTGTCCTGATTCAATATCGACTCCTATTATCTGGCTTATGTTTCGTATGCATGTTTGAGTTTATGGCGTAATGATCCACTGTAATGGATATGCTACGCTTTTGAGGATGCAATGTTGTATGTAATGAATTCTATATGCAACGAGTGCCCAATAAAGGCCTCAATGGGACAGAAGAATAGGATCGTTGGGGTCCGTTGCTTGTGAACTTGAACTACCATTGTGGGTTGATGTTGGAACCCTACAGTGCCAAAGATCATTGGCAACTGCGTTGAGGGTTAGAACATAACTCTGTTGGGGAGGAAGTGACTTTGCTCGACTTTCCTTACATCCTACTGCTTGGGGGATCATGAGTTTTGAGAGACCATTCTTCGTCTGCCATATGGAAGAGGGATATGGACCTCTTCAAGTGCCCCATGCTTACCAGTACTGATGAATTATATGCTTGAACTTCTACGCGGGATGATGACGACCTTTGTGATATGAGGTGGGTCCGGGTGACCATTAGAACCTGCAACCTGCACAGAAAACAACATTTGGATGCAAATGGTGCCCCATAGAGCACTTTTATGTTTATGTAACATCATGTTTCATTTTGATTTATGATTATTATTCCCCCATGTTTTCAATGCAATGTTTAATAACGAATTAAATCACACCTCGCATGCGAAAAATGAAAAGCAAGAAGGAAAATTTTTTATCAAAAGATCATTTGATTGATGGAATGCCTATGAATAGGCTTCTGTACAAGGAAGCAACTCCTAAATGAGGTAGTTGCGAAAAAAAGAAAGTAAAAACACAATAGGCAAAATGGCAAGGAGAAATGCTCGAATTTCCATAAAAACTGGTATTGCTACAGTTCCCATATCCTTGATCTTCTCAATGCTTTGCTTCAGAAGCGTAGTAGTTGGATCGATCTGTCCGTTTTGCCAAGGGCGCGTAGTGGTTTTTTGTGGAGGATATTCAGACTGCAGCCTCTCGCTTTTGATCCCTAACTTTTTCCTGGATCGCCCTTTCGGGTTTTCAATCTAGCGGGATACCCCTTTTTGCCTAAGTCGCCCTTTCGGGTTTTCGACTTAGCGGGTTATTCTTTTTTGTTTTATCCCTAATTTTTGCCCAAACCCTTTTGGTTTGCCGGGATGCCCTTATTTTTGCCTAGGCACGTCGACCTAGCGGGTCTTTTATGCGTAGTATTTTTTGACTGAGTCTGAATTGACTGGAAGCGGAACGTCTTCCCCATCCATCTTTGTCAGGATTAAAGCACCACCTGAAAATGCTTTCTTCACAATGTATGGTACCTCATAGTTGGGAGTCCATCTGCCCCTTGGATCGGTGTGAATTGGCAAGATCTTCCTTACGACTAGGTCACCCGTGTGGAATTCTCGAGGTCGAATTTTCTTGTCATACGCTTTCTTGATCCTCTTTTGGTACAACTGGCCATGGCAGATGGCAGATAAGCGTTTCTCTTCAATTAGATTGAAATGGTCGAGCCTCGTCTGAACCCATTCTGTTTGGCATCCATCAAGACCCTCAACGAAGGAACTTCCACTTCGACAGGAAGTACAGCCTCCATACCGTAGACAAGAGAGAAGGGAGTTGCCCCAGTTGAAGTGCGAACTGAAGTTCTATAGCCATGCAGAGCAAACGGTAACATCTCATGCCAGTCTTTGTACGTTCTAACCATTTTCTGGACGATCTTTTTTATGTTCTTGTTAGCAGCTTCGACTGCGCCATTCATCTTTGGCCGGTAGGGTGATGAATTGTGATGTTCAATATTGAACTCTTCACACAACTCTGCCATCATCTTGTTATTGAGATTGGACCCGTTATCAGTGATGATCTTGTTTGGAACCCCATATCGGCATATGATTTCTTTCTTGATAAAGCGAGTGACGACTTGCTTGGTTACATTCTTGTAAGAAGCAGCTTCAACCCATTTGGTGAAGTAGTCGATAGCAACAAGAATAAATCTGTGTCCATTCGAAGCTTGTGGCTCAATTCGTCCAATCATGTCGATGCCCCACATGGCAAAGGGCCAAGGTGACGTCAGGACATTCAGAGGAGTTGGAGGAACATGAATTCTGTCAGCATACACTTGGCATTTGTGACATTTCTTCACATACACATAACAATCACTTTCAATTGTCATCCAATAATATCCTGCTCGCAAGATCTTTTTGGCCATAGAGTGCCCACTGGAATGAGTTCCAAAAGATCCTTCATGAATTTCCCGCATGATTAATTCTGCTTCGTGTCTATCCATGCATCTGAGCAAAACTGAATCATAGTTTCTTTTGTACAGGACGTCTCCTGACAAGAAGAATTTAGATGCTAACCTTCGAAGCGTTCGCTTATCACCAATCGTAGCATCTTCGGGATACTCTTGCTTCTCAACATACCTTTTGATGTCATAATACCATGGCTTTTCGTCATACACATCTTCAGTAGTGAGACAATGAGCAGGGAATACATGTGCAGGCTCTTTGTAGCGGAGGATCCTTATATCTGGCGCTTCATTAGGGGAGCTAACTCTGAACATTGCTGCCAAGGTAGCCAAAGCATCTGCCAATTGATTCTCCTCTCGTGGGATGTGATCGAAAGTGATTTCCTCGAAAGCGGGCAACAACTCCAAGATATAGTCCCTATAAGGAACTAAATTGGGGTGTCGTGTTTCCCAATCACCTCTTACTTGATTTATGACCAGGGCAGAGTCCCCATAAACTTCAAGGATCTTAATTCTCATATCAATGGCCGCCTCGAGGCCCATTACACAAGCTTCGTATTCTGCAACATTGTTTGTGCAATCAAAACATATTCTAGCTGTGAAAGGGATGTGAGTTTGACGAGGAGAAGTCAAAACTGCCCCAATACCATGGCCCATAGCATTTGATGCACCGTCGAACGTGAGAGTCCATCGCTCCCCTGGTTCGGGTCCTTCATTATCATCTAGTTTCATGATATCTTCATCAGGAAAGTCAAACTTCATTGACTGATATTCTTCTAACGGCTGATGAGCAAGATGATCTGCAAGGACACTTCCTTTGATGGACTTCTGTGTGACATATTGGATGTCGTATTCTGATAAAAGCATTTGCCATCGGGCTAGTCTTCCTGTAAGGGCCGGTTTTTCAAAGATATACTTTATCGGGTCCATTTTGGAGATCAATAAAGTGGTGTGAGTCAACATATACTGCCTCAGTCGGCGAGCGGCCCATACCAAAGCACAGCAAGTTTTCTCGAGTAGTGAGTAGCGAGATTCACAATCGGTAAACTTTTTGCTCAGGTAATAAATGGCGCACTCTTTTCGACCAGACTCGTCATGGTGGCCCAGCACGCACCCCATAGATCCTTCAAGCACAGTTAAGTACATAAGAAGTGGTCTCCCAGGAACCGGAGGCATGAGAATTGGTGGCTCTTAGAGGTATTGCTTGATCCTTTCAAAGGCTTCTTGACAATGATCATCCCAACGTATATCTTGATTCTTGCGCAGCAGTTTAAAGATGGGTTCACAAGTATCAGTGAGATGAGAAATGAACCTGGCTATGCAATTCAATCTCCCAAGGAAGCCTCGGACCTCTTTTTCATTCTTTGGTGCTGGCATATTCTGTATTGCTCTTAATTTATCAGGGTCGACCTCAATCCCTCGTTGGCTCACGATGAATCCAAGTAACTTTCCAGATCGCACTCCAAAAGTGCACTTGTTTGGATTAAGCCTCAACTTGAATTTTCGCAGACGAGCAAACAATTTCTCAAGATATACCAAGTGTTCCTCCTCAGTTTGGGATTTTGCAATCATATCATCAACGTATACTTCAATCTCCTTATGGATCATATCATGAAAAAGGGTCACCATCGCACGTTGATATGTTGCACCAGCATTCTTAAGACCAAAAGGCATCACCTTATAACAATACGTACCCCACGGAGTGGTAAAAGTAGTCTTGGTCATATCTTCAGGAACCATCTTTATTTGATTATAGCCAGAAAAACCATCCATGAATGAGAACACCGAGTACTGAGCAGTGTTGTCGACTAGCACATCAATATGAGGTAGAGGAAAATCATCCTTCGGACTTGCCCTATTCAAATCTCGGTAGTCGACACACATGTGTACCTTTCCGTCTTTCTTAGGAACAGGTACGATGTTTGCAATCCAAGGAGGATATTCACATACAGATAAGGAACCAGCCTTCAACTGTTTTTCAACTTCTTCCTTGATTTTCAAAGCCATATCAGGTCGAGTTCTTCGCGGTTTTTGCTTTACAGGTGGACATTCTGGTTTGAGCGGTAACCTGTGCATAACGATATCAGTGTCTAAACCAGGCATGTCTTCGTATGACCAGGCGAAGATGTCAACATACTCTCGGAGCAGCTCAATCAACCTTCTCTTTACATCACTTTGCAAAGCGGCCCCTATCTTGATTTCTCTCTTTGTCTCTTTTGTACCGAGGTTGATGATTTCTATGACTTCTTGATGCGGCTGAATAGATTTCTCCTCTTGTCTCAAAAGTCTTGCCAATTCCTCAGGGACTTCACAATCTTCCCCATTATCCTCATCAGCTTGGTCAATTGGATTCTCAAAGATATCAAGACGTGGAACTGTAACATTATCATTTTTGATGGAATTCGAGCCGGATCTGCACGATGGATGATTTATGCCTTAGAATGCAACACATAAAAGGGAAAAAAGAAAAGCTTTGCCATTTTTGAAAAAGTTTTTAAAGTAAAAACAAAAATGAAAGAAATGGAACAGTAATTGCATGCGAAGATATGATTTTCATTCAATATTAAACAAATTGAAACAACATGGGGGCCCTTCTTTATACAAGTGGTCAAAATGCTTAGGGCAAAGCATATGACTTATCGAAACAAGAAAATTACATCTCCATAAAAGTGACTCTAGGGATGTCCAAGATAGTCCAATTGTTGAGTTCCTGTCCAGGCGCAGCATGGCAAATGAATCTGGAGAAATCTTTTTCACCATCATCATCCACGGCGAGAACTTGACTTCCAGAACTGGTGCTTGCACTGACGAACACTTGAGAAATGGGGGGAATCACCTTCTTTCCAGGAATTATGTTGAGCTGAGTAGAAGAAGATGGTTGATACCCAAGGCCATACTTGTCTCGCTTCTCTTGAACGTCAATCAGCTTGCCCCAGGAACTATGGGGAGTACCAGCTTCTAAGAAAGCCTTAGCATCATTTAAAGACGAGAGGGGCGCTCCGAGTTCCTTCTTATTCTCGACCACAGGGAGTTTGTCAACTAACACAATCTCTAAGGCTTGAAAAGGTGTCTCTTGTATCTCTCCCTCCACTTCAACATAACGGTATGATGCCAGATTATTGACTATCAAATCCTCTTCACCAGTGATCACAACAATCTTGTCGTTCACAACAAATTTCAAACACTGATGGAGGGTAGATGTCACAGCCCCAGCAGCATGGATCCAAGGACGACCCAAGAGGCAAGTGTATGAAGGACGTATATCCATAACATAGAAGGCAATATAGAACATGTGAGGGCCAATCAAGACAGGAAGATCAATTTCCCCTTCTACGGACCTTCTAGAACCATCAAACGCTCTGACACTCATAGTGCATGGTCTCATCATAATCCCATCCATACTCAGCTTAAACAAAGTGGCCTTGGGCATCACATTAAGAGAAGAACCTGTATCAATCAGAACTCGAGATAACACAGCATCCAGACACTTGACGGAGATATGCAACGCTTTGTTGTGTGCTCTACCCTCAGGTGGAAGTTCCTCATCACAAAAACCCAAACAGTTACCAGCAGCAATGTTGTTCACAACCCCTTCAAACTGAGGCACGGTAATGTCTTGAGTCACATGAGCGGAAGCCAGAACTTTCATTAGAGCATCACGGTGAGCTTCCGAGTGCACCAAAAGGGACAAGATAGAAATCTTAGCTTGAGTCTGATCAAGTTGATCAATCACTTTGTAATCACTTTTCTTAATGATCCTCAAGAGTTGCTCGGCATCTTGTGCATTACGTGTTACAGGAGGATCAACAACAACTTGCTTCCCCTTCGTTTGTGCACTGACATCCTTATTGGTCTCCTTAGGAAGTGGAGGAGGGGCAGTAAAGATTCGACCACTACGAGTGATGCCACTAGTCCCAGCAATGTTAGTGACACTCGAATTACCCACTGGAGGACAGTCATACTTCTTCCCTCGAATATACACAGCATTATAACTCCAAGGAACAGCCTTAGAATCATTCACAGGAGAGGGAACGAGAGATGAGATTGAAAGAGTTGAAGGAGCATTTGGAACCTGAATAACCATCGGAGTTCTCGGAGTTTGAATGGTCAATGGAGCACTTGGTGCATGAATGACCAGCGGGGTCCTTGGTGCTTGAATGGCCAAAGGCGTGCTCTGAGTTTTGACGCCTCATCAGGATGGTAAGGGATTTCTAGGATGGCCACATCTTCAATAGGAACGACCCTTTCCACTCTAAGAACACCTTCGTCCATTAGTTTCTGGATTTCTTCTTTCAACCTAGCGCACTCCTCAGGATTAGAAGAACATTGCAAACAGTAGTCATGTAGCTCACACAAAACCTTTTGTTGCAAAAGATGTTCTCTGATAGTTGCTAGCGGCATCTTAACCTCACTAACATCATTCACTAGGATCTGATCATCACATAACTCAATAGCATTGGTCGCACCAGCATGAGGAGGCATAGGGTTATTCTGCACATTGGGACCAGTAGGAGTGAATGAGATAAGCTTGTCATCAAGAAGATCCTGAACCTTTAACTTGAATGCTCTACACTTTTCAATAGTATGGCCCGGGGCTCCTGAATGAAATTCACAACGAGCATTAACATCATAACCAGGAGGGAGAGGGCTAGGTGGAGGTCCAAGTTCACGGAGTTGTACCAATTGACCAGCAAGCAACTGAGGGAGAAGTTGGGCATATGACATCGGAACCGGATCGATACGCCTATCTTGGAATCTTGTTCTTTGCGGGCCCCTTTGACCTTGAGGCCTAGGGTTCTGTTGACGATTCTGAGGAGCAGCAGCTTGTTGTTGTGGTACGAAAGGTTGTTGGGGTGCCATCCATGGTTGTGGAAGAGCAGCAGCATATGCTTGAGGGACATATGGACCAGGAACACCGTAAGGCATCAGATAATAAGGAGGTGGAACAGCAGAATATGCAGGAGCTCGGCCTTGGTCAACAGAAGCGGTGCTAGTCTCACCTTCCTTCTTCTTCACAAACCCAGAATACGGCTTCTTACCATTACCACTTGAGTTGCTAGGATTAGTAACACCTTGAATGGTACCAGCTTTGACACAGTTCTCAACCCTCTCACCAATGATGACCACATCCGAAAAGGAAGGAGAAGTATTATTAACCATGTGCTGAAGATACGGCCCTTTCAGAGTTCCCATAAACAGATCAATCAACTCTCGGTCCAATAAAGGAGGTTGGACTTGAGCAGCAAGTTCACGCCACCTCTGGGCGTATTCCTTAAAAGACTCTTCAGATTTATGTGACATATTTTGCAGCTGTGCACGGCTAGGAGCCATAGCAGTATTGTAGTTGTATTGTTTTAAGAAGGCATCAACAAGTTCTCCCCAAGTACTGACATTAGACCTCTCGAGTTTCATATACCACTCCAACGGGGCTCCAGTGAGACTGTCCTGGAAAAAATGCATAAGCAGAGGTTCGTTCTCAGCGTGAGCGGCCATCTTACGGCAGTAAGAACGAATGTGAGTCTCTGGGCAGGTAACTCCCTTGTACTTATCAAAATCTGGCACCTTGAACTTCGGGGAAATAACAATCCCAGGTACCAAGCACATAGCAGCAGTGTCGAAACTCGAAGTTTTAGCAACCTCAACGGCCTTAAGGCGTTCTTCAAGAGCTTGGTACATCTTAGCAGTCTCAGTCAACTCAGCAGTAAGATCATGTTCAAGATCAATAACCTCATGGTGGTCGTCCACTACTTTAAGTGTCTCATTAATAGGAGTCTCTTTAGTTTTCGTCCCTCCATCGATAGAAGTGGTAGGAACATCCTTGACCAAACTAGCGACGCTCTTTCTGAGTTCATCCTGTCCTTGAACAACGGCATGGAGAGTCTCCATAAGTTGGGTCATTCTTTCCCCCATAACATCCATATCCCTACGGAGGGCAGCTTGATTCTGTTCAAATTGTTCCATGATTCTCTTCTCGTTGTTTCTGGTACGATAAGGATGTAAGGAAGTCAGCTTTGTTGTTGAAGCAGAAATCTGTTGCTGAAAGGGACCCCAATTAGTTTCTTGTACAATAACCTGAAAAATGCAATGTGATAATGTGAATGTATGAGTGCATGTGTGCTTATGACGTGATGTGCCATTTTCAGAGTATCCAAGATTTTGACATTGATATAGAATAGCTAACAACGTGATAGAGGACAAGCGTTAAAAGAAACAAAAGAAATAGTTCTTCTTCATTCATAACAGGAATTCAAATTTGGGAGAAACCATACATCAACAAGATAGTTCAACAAGGAAAAATAAAAGACCCCATCCAACAAGCCTGGAGGTGGTCGGGACATACAGACTCAAACATCAATCCATCTGAATATAAAATAGAGGTCCTCCTTGTCTGAAGTGCTCATCACTCCACTTCTTGGTTTCATCAAACAGTTTCTTGGTTGCTTTCTGATCTCTTCCTTTGACAAAGCTTTGGATTACCACGTCCTTTCGGTATAACTGCCCATCTAGTTTCTTGCAGCACTCCCTGAGTTCGTCACATCCTTTGCATTCTGGGAGATAATCCTTCTCAGATACGTCCTCCATACCCATCATTCGATCTCTGAGCTTGGCATTTTCTTCTGTTAGTCGAGTATTACGGAGGTGACTTCCTTTCAGTTGAGTCTCAACTGCCATTCTTTGAGTGGTCTCTTCTTCCAGTTTCTTTTTCAGATTCTTCACTTCAACTCTAGCATCCCTTTCTATCTTGAGTTTATAAGCCTTCAAGTCTTCTCTATACTCTCGCCTGAGTTTCTCTTCTGCCTCTTTTACGGCCCTTTTTATGATCTCCTGGTGATCCTCAACAACAACAGTAGTATCCCTTTCACCTCTTTCCGTTCTAGCCCTCTTTTGAACTCTTAAAGATCCTTCTTTCAGCACCTTGGCTTCATGTGTCAACTCAACCCTTTTCTGGTCCACAAGACAATGTTTTGGTCGCGCATCCGATTTCTTTTCGTGCAATTGGGTGCTTTCCATATCTACCTGGGTACATTTCTCAGCAGGCACAGTGGCAATTGGAATCTTAGGTGGTTGCTCGTACAATGGGTTAACCTTTGGGAAAGGCAACAGACGATCTTTAACTCTATCTTCAACCCAATCTATGTAGGCTTGTTTGGCAACGACATTCTTTTCACCTAGAGAAATCTGATCATTTGTATGGATGCTATTCCAGGCACTCCTCACTTTATCTAGACCCTTTGGATCGGTTCCCTTTTCAAAGCAAACGGATTCGAATATCTCTTTGTCCAAAGGCTTGTCTTCAAGTGCAAAACCCAACTGACGCAGCGCTAGCTTAGGATTATAATTGATAACACATTTTGTTCCTATGAGAGGAACGTTGTCAAAAGTACCACAGCTAGTTATAACTTTCTCCACGTCCATTCCAGTGGGACACCAGACAATGTCATTTCCGGTAAGCCCCATGATCCTTTGAGGCCATTTCTGAGTAGAAGTAACGAAAGGACCACTTGTAGGTAGGTGGGACTTAAACCAGGTGTATAACAACGACAAACAATTTCTTATGGCTCCTCCTTTCCCATATCTAGAGTGAACGGAATAGTACGTATCGGCTAGCAAAGTAGGGACCGGATTCTTATCCACAAAAAGACATATAGCGGCCAGATCAACGAACTTGTGAATGTTAGGGAACATCACGATCCCATAGATCAGAACGGCCAGAAGGGCGTTGAAGGCTTCCCACATCTTTTTGTTAGCCGGCTCTTGGGCCTTTTCAATCAAGAAACTCATGTAGAAACCATGAGTGTTACCATTCTTCTTCCAATTTCCATGAACGTCTCCTATGCTCAAATAAAGAGCGTTGGCGATGTAGTCCAAATCAGGCTTCTCTGGGACACAAACGAAAGGAACCTTGTGTTGAATCTTGATATTGAGAAAGTGAGAGTACTCCTCGAGAGTGGGAGCCAACTGATAGCCTGAGAAGGTGAAACAACGCAAGTCAGGATCATAGAACTGGAGAAGAGTAGATAAAGCCCATTCGTCGACATGTGAGTACAAAAGAGTCAAGATGTTGCCATAATTCTCAGTGAACACTGTTTTATTGTGACCAGTAATCAATCCACCCAACTGTCCCAACTGAGTCATGCCCTCACGATGGAAACTGTAAGTGTGAGTACGCCTTGTAGTTTCTCTGGTAGCGGTCACGTCGTTAGCCATCCTGGATGAAAAGTAATAACCTCAGATACCCTGAAAAATGGCATGCATATGAGAAATAATACTATTTTTCTTTTTTCTTTTTTTTTTCCTTCTTTTTTTTATTACATCTTTTCTTTCTCTTCTTTTTTTTTTTTGAAAATAAATATGCCATGATGAAAATGATGCAATGGAGATTCTCCCAATATGAGAGAGTTGTTGTGTTGCCTCTGAGCAGAATCGAATGTCATAAGGTCAAAGGTCCGGCATAGGTGCCACACAGCCATAAGAATAATAGTCACCAACAGAGCAGAATAGTCACCAACGGTACCTGTCATGTATATCCCTCCCCACTCACAGGTGAATCTAGGCCAGGGTAGGTCAAAAAAGCCAACAGAGGATTGAAAGTAGGCGTAATCATACGATATTGCCTCTTTCAACCAAGCTCTGCCCGTGGATACATGATCGGATCAATCAGACATACGTCTTCTGTCCGTCATGGCCACTCTATTCCTAGTTCCTAAGGTATCACTCATGGCCTGGGTATTGGGCCTTTTACCTCATAAAATCATCCCACCCAACCTACAAACAGAGAGAAAGTATGTGGCCCCCACGGGGACCCATAATATAGTCCAGATGCATGCGGAAAGTAAACATGATATGCAAGCAGGAAATAAACATGATATGCAGGCATATATACAAAATGTAAACACATAAACAAATAAATAAACACCCAATAAAAGAAACAAACAAAGGCTAGGATCGACTCGCTAAGAATGGACCAGCACAAGTCTATCAACATCCCCAGCAGAGTCGCCAGCTGTCGCACGCTCGCGAAAAATGAACAGAGTCGCCACCAATATATTTATCCCAAAAAGGAAAGGAATATCAGAAAACCTAACAAAGGAAGGAACAAGGTCCTACGACCAGAGAATCTAGGTACGGGAGTCGGTTACGCGAGGGGAAGGTATTAGCACCCCTCACGCCCATCGTACTCGATGGTATCCACCTATGTTTGTTTCTATCTAAAGGGTGTGTACTATGTCTATGTCTATATCCGAAATGAATGCAGAATGTAGGGAAAATAAAGAATTGTACTCGCACGGGCCCTACCCTGCTGCCTACTTATCCTTTTCAGGAATCAGAGTTACCGTAGCTCGGCTCACATTTTTCTGTTTGTTTTTGTGTTTTTTAGTTGGGCGGAGTTAACGTTCGCGCTCTTGCATAAGGGATCGCCTACGATGCGTACGAGCGGAATAACAGTGCCCTTAGGTGCCAACGAGGCAAAAGAAAAAAGAAATGATTGGTTTGTGTCTTTTAGGTTAATTCCATGATGACGAAGACCTACTACAAGGCTTCGCATCACTTCCTTACTTTGTTTTAAATCTGACCATTTATTAGTGTTTTAAGTGTTTTTGGTTGGTGTTTTTTATGGGGATTTTAACTTTGTGACTTAGATCATACCAAAAAGAGTTTTGTTTTGCATATTTAGAGAACACACATCAAGACCTACGCCACAATCGTTTCTCTAAATAGCGGTTAAGAAATACATCGAGGCTTCACACCTCAATCATTTCTTCTCCGCTAAGTAAAGGAAATAAAAAGGAGTTCTTTTGTGAGTATTTAGAGAATGCACATCGAGGCCTACACCACAATCGTTTCTCTAAACAACGGTTAAGAAATACATCGAGGCTTCACACCCCAATCATTTCTTCTCCGCTAAGTAGGAAAGAACATACATCGGGGCCTACACCCCAATCATTTCTTTCCTACTATGAAGTGTAGTAACGGTATGATCTTCATCGATATTTATTAAGTATTTTAAAAGTTGAAAAGAAAAAGGATGAAAGGAGGGAACAATTTCTAAATTCTAGCCTAAATTGTCTATATAAAGGAATTAAAATGATAAACTATACAATTTATTAACAAAAAAAAAAAATATACATGGAATAGGTAAAAGAAAATCAATATGCGACAAATAAAATTGAGAACTATAACAAACAAACGATATTCACAAGCACATATACATCTATTAATTCTATTCAAAAAATGGAGACTAAAAATTAATTCCTAAGTCTATTAGAGAATTATTTACAAAGAAATATTAAACAAAGAAAATTCAAGTGTTGTAAAAGAAAAGATTTATTAAAAGGGTTAAAAGCGATTAAGAAAAAATTAACAAAAATCATGACAATTATTTACACATCCTATGATATCTAAAATCATTTTTTATGTATTTTTATTTGAGTTAAAAAGATTTTATGAAACAAAAGTTAATAGGAAGCTAAAATTAAAATCTAAACTACAAGGGGGTGCGACAGCAGTCTTCAAATGAACTAAAATCAGTTAAATGCGTTCTGGGCCAAAACAGGGGGGTGGAGAAAGCATGGGCGTAAGGCCCAGTTTTATTGCAGGTGGTGCGCTATTAAGGCAAGGGTGTGATTCTGAAAGTCCCAGGCCCAATTAACCTCGTGGCCCAACGCTACACTAACCCATTTGTTCATTTATTTTCACCATTATTGTATCAGCATGTTATTTATTTTATTTTTATTATCAGCATTTATCCCACTCTTATTATACAGCATGCACTCATCTCACATCCACACTATGGTAAAAGCGTCACAACACTTATATCAATGGGGCATGGTTCACTTAAGTGGTAAAGGACAAAAAAACATTTCAGCCAATCAGAGTCCAACACGCGAGTTCCCAATGATTATAACAGGACAAAAGGCCAACAAAATTGAAAGGTAAGAACCAATGATAAAACGCCACATATGCAAACGGAGGGTACTATCATAACAAACCTCAGACGCCGGAGCTCAGCTCCGGTCGTCTTCCTCACCCACGACTACCATCGGCGAGATCAAGGCGTGTCCAGAAATAACAACCGCGGCCACCGTCCGGCTCGGATTTTCGTGCTGAGCACGAATCCCGCATTTATTCTCATCAATCCTTCCCCTAAATTCTTAACCGAATCACGTACGAGAAGTTCTACGTTCATGAGGATCACCGTAACACATGTTGTATTTACCGATGCGAAGCTCATGATATACAGTACCTAAACATGCTACTCAATCATTCAAATAACAAGCCACTTGCATGTAGTGAAATCTAGTTCAAGCTTTACAAAAAACTCTTACATATGCAGCACCGAATATATGGCTTATCGCATGTGATCTAAGGTGCTGAGAAGGTTTCAAAGATTTACCTGACAAAATCTTGGATTCAAATAAACCACAAAGAGCTCAGTGATGCTACTCTTGATCCCTCTTCGTCAGTGGTGAGCGATGTTCGAACTGGATGCGAATCCAAATGAGGCCGTGGAGGATCTTGAAGCGTCGATGGCGATGGTGATGATTGTATGGTAATGATGATAGTTGCAGGTGGTTGTTGATTGGTGAGGATGATGGAGGTGGCGAAGTGTTGAAAGTTGATGAGGGAGGAGGTTGGTGAAGGTGGTGATGATGATGGAAGAAGATGAAGGTGGTTGTAGGTGGTGGAGGATTGAGGAGGAAGAGTTTGTTACAAACTGTAACAAACTTTTGGACGTGAACGAAGGGAGAGAAAAAGAGAGTGAAGGAAGAAGAGAAGAGTGTGAAAAATGAGAGTGTGTGTGGTGAAAGTGTGAAGGGTTTATGACTTATATAGGGTGAGGGAGCATGGCACATATGGTGAGGGTGAGTAGTAGCATAGTGTTAGGATGAGGCCTATGTGTTTTCACGTGTGCAGCAAGTTGCATGGCTGGTTGCATGGGCTTAAGGTGTGGGTGACTGTAGGTTAGTTTTTGTGGGTGAGTGTGTGACTTTAAGACTTTGTATCTTGCTCATCACGTGCTCAAAATTTACCATCCATGGCTTTTTGGAAAGAGGACATGGCAAGGAAGAGTTTGAGATCAACCTTGTTCAAAATGGGAGCTTGTGGAGGGAGAAAATCAGACTTGAAGTTGGCACACCAAGTGTTTGTGGGAATGCTGCGCGCGTGGCCTGGATCTTGGCTTGGATTCTTGGCAACGCGTGTCTTGGCAAGGTCATGACTTTGAGGCATCATATCTTCCAAACCACATACCCAAAACCGGTGATTCTTTGCTCATTGTGTAGAAGGCATATAGGAGAATAGAATGATACCAAACTTAGATCAATTGGGTGCTTGTAGTTTTCTGAACATTGTCTCAAAGATGGTACGCCATGTGTTTGTTGAAATGCTTCACGTATGACCAAAAATCTGCCCAGCTTTGTGACTTGATTCAAATAAAAACCTCAACTTCACACCTTGATAACTCTTCAACCAAGCTTCAAATGGAAAAGTGTCCAACTAGAAAGTTGTTCTCCTCCATGAGAGGAACAACTTTGATGTTGGAAATTTCTCCAAATAATGTCATTTGCCACGTGTAAACTGATGGTGAAGTGGACTGTTCATCAAACTTTTTAAGGGCCAAAAAATTTCCTAAGTATGGAACTTTCCACTTTTGATTTTTTCTATTTTTGGCAAGTTTTGTCAAACTCCCGATTTTATCCATTCTTTGACTTTTCTTGACTGATTTTCCACCAAAAGTCAATATTTGACTGATTCTTCTGATTTTGACCCAGAAGTCAACTGTTCTGATTTTTCTGATCATTGATGGGATTCTTGATTAAATCTCCTCCAATCAAATCCAGTCAAACAAACACATCCACATAGTCAGTATGAGAAGCTTTTCACACATAGAAACCATTCCTGATTAAGTGTTGACCAGAAAGTCAACTGGTTGACTTTGGTCAAAGAAACCCTGATTTAAAGAACCGGATGATTTGCAAGCCAGTATCCTTCAACCAATGCCTTGACTTGAGACAGAGAGAAACTCCAATCCAGGAGGACTTCCTTGAACATAGAACCACATGATTATACCTCAGTCTCCTTATTCTCTGATCAAAATTCTTTGCAACAGAGCTTTTTCTTGCTAGCCTTCGAATAACACCCATGATATGAATGCATGAGTGTGAGTTATGACCTAAGTGATGTATGTACATGAATCATAAGCCGTATGAATAGGGTAGGACAAATTTGGGGTATGACACGTGGTTAGTAATCTTAGGGAGTGCAAGCCTTTAACAGAATTAGGATAACTAATTACAAGATAAATAATCGAGCTGCGTGGTTAGTAATCTTAGGGAGTGCAAGCCTTTAACAGAATTAGGATAACTAATTACAAGATAAATAATCGAACTGAATTCACGTGATTGTTGCACCCACACACCTTTAGGGTAATTCCTCTTGTTGCCTTTGTTTCCTGTTGCCTTATAAACCTGTTGCCTCTAAGTATACTAAATAGTCAAAGTCCCTCGATTCCGAGGATACCTAAAGCAATGTTGCCTGTCGCCTTCAGAGTTATTGAAACTCCCTCGATGTTGCCTTATAGGATGATTGTCCCAATTGCTAAGGTATCCTCGCATGATACCTTAAATGACTATTATATCCTTCCCTTAGACTACCTGCCCTCTTTATGGCAAGGGACAGTCTTATGGCGAAGGATAACTCTCGATGACCCTTCGATGACCCTTCACATCCAATTGAAAGACTTCTTGCCCTCTCATGGTATGGATAGACCCTTTCAAACGAAAGACTTAAAGAACACGAAAGACAAACTTAGGGTAGATAGTTCTTAATTGCTTGCTCACAATCAATTCAAAAATCAAACGCTTTTCACACCTCATTTTCAAACAATTTCAAAACAAGGCTACGCTTATTTACAAGCTAAAGTCCTTAACGAAATCTTTTTACTATTCACACACGACACTTCAAACTTTTCAAACAAGCAAGTGAGCTAAGCAATTAAGAGCCCATGGATAACCATGGATGCAAAGGGTGCCTTACACCTTCCCTTTGTATAACCTACCCCCAAACTCAAAATCTTTTAAAGGTCTTTCCTGTTCTTTTTGCCTTTCCAATTGGATAAAATAAAAGTCGGTGGCGACTCTTGCTTACCGCGACATTTCGATAAAAAAGTCAGTTCACCGTATTACACATAGGTTTTGGGATTTTAACACTTTTAGGTTCAATGTCATGGTTTTGATGCAATTGAATGTTTGTGAATGATCTTGGATGTTAATAGACCTTTTGTATGATAGAATTGTGTTAGATCACTGAATTTAACTCTGTATTGGTGTTGTTTTCGTATTGGTACGAAATGGAAATTGTTAGAAAAGATGAGTTGCAGTCAAAAAGTGATTTTTCTGCTGCAGGGGGTGTGTAATCGATTACGGTAACCGATTACACAATGTGTTGCTTGCTGAAACTTGAGTTTTCGAACTAGTAGCCGGTTACGGAAACCGATTACTGGCTGTTTTGAAAAATAGCGAATAGAGTTACGTCAAGCGTAACCGGTTACGCTATTTCTTGTAACCGATTACACTGAATACTTTTTGGAAAATATTAACATCTTCGTGCGTGTAATCGGTTACGCCATTTTGGTAACCGGTTACACTGTAGCTTTTTGGAAAAAATGGAATATTTAAATGTTCGTAACTTTCAAACCGTAAGTCCATTTTGAACACCATTTTGTGCGTTGGAAAGATAATTCGATTTTCTATCTAATAAATTAGTTTAATTAGGAGTGACTCGGTTTTATTTTGAAAATCTTGATTAAGTTCGTTATGGTGTGTTTTATACATTGTGCACATATTTGTGGAATGTGACAATATGGTGATGTTGTTAGAGATGGCAACCAATCCCAAACCCGCGGGGACCACCCGCACCCGAACCCGAGTCAATGGGTGAAAACTCGAATTGACTGGGTTTGGGTTCGGGTTCGGGTGCCACCCGATATTTCGGGTGAGGGTTTAGGTAGTGTGAAACCCGCACCCGAAACCCGAAATCACACCTGCTTATATATATATATATAATATATTGTGGAAAGTTGTAGTAAAAATGTATTTTGTGTATTTTGTTACGGGTTCAAGTTTGGGTGAAAAACCCGAAACTCAACGGGTGTAGGCGTAGGTGTTATTTTGCCACCCGAACAGTATTTGGGTTTGGGTTCGGTGTCGATTTTGGGTGCGGGTTTGGGTAGTGTGAAACCCGTACTCGACCCAACCCGTTGTCATCCCTAGATGTTGTATTTCGGTATGAATATGTATAATGTAATTGTTTGATCTATATTGAAGCATGAATACAATATACTTGGAGTTGTTTCTGGTGAGTTAATTTTTGATGATAGTGTTCATCTTATATTGGTGTTGGTGAAATGTATGCTAGTTGTGATGCATGCATTCATATTCATATTGTGGCTGTATCCCGGTGGTGTTTGGATCAACGGTAGCTAATTTCTATTGTGTGGAATTAGTGAGTTGGCGGTGGCTGTATCCCGGTGGTGTTTAGATCGGTGAGATGGATTCTTCCTATGAAATGGTACCACATGCATGTAGTCTCATTGCATTATTATATATACATTATTATAACATGAATGGAAGATGTTCAATGTTATAATGTGGTATGGTGAATTATGTTGGTTGTATTCTATGAATTGTTGTGTAAATAAATTTTAAAATCTGGAATATGTATGATAGAGTGAATAATGTACTTATGACGTTTTATTATTTATGAACTCATAACATTTGTTAATTGTGGAGTAGCGGCTTTTGTGCTATGGTGAGGATAGTTCGTAGAGTTAATCCGTTTAGTGTCGGTTGTGTCGGGTGTCATGCTCTAGTCTTGTAACACAGGGGGAACGCTCGTTTGTTTTAGAGTTGTTGGATAACTCTTAACTTTATTTGTTGAATAATTTTGTTGAGTTATGAGGTAGTGACCTCTTTGAGTTGATAACTGGTGTTTTGATATTATTCAACTTATGAACTATTTCCGCTGTGTTAACATGTTTCGATGAATAGTATTTATTGAGTTTCCTCGTGATAAGCATGACACATGGTTTTAAAATGTTATTTGGAGAGTTGTAGCATCCTTTTCACATGTTTTACTCTGAATCTATGTTATTATTCTGCGGGGTTAGAATGGATTTACAGTTCGCAATTTATTCATGCAAATAAGCAAGAAAATAAAGCTAAAGAAAAGCAAGTAAAATAATTAAACTACATGTATACTAGCAAAGTGGGCTAGTGTTCTAGACGACTAATTGGATGCAATTAATCGAATAGATCTCACTGTAAGAAAGCCCAGGATCAAGTTGTATATGCGTGCCAGTGTGGTTGATGGTGATGCCTAAGAAGCGATCAACTTATGGTAGAAAATGACTTGATATGAGATCAAGAATTAGTTTGAAAAAGGTTTAGGTGTGTAAGTGAATGGTTGAAATGACTAATTAAAGGAAGCAATAAACACAATCAAGATGAAGGCGATACACATTATTACAACTTGTGGGAAATGGGGGTACGAATTGATGAAATGAAGATTGAAATGAAGTAAATCAAATAACAAGTGAATTAACAACAACTGATTCAACGTAAGAAAGCCGAAAAAAGCCACGAGACCGAAAAACAACTGAGATCGGGGCTCGAATTTAGAGCTATGTTAAATAATCGTAAGACGATTCATGTAGACATCAACCCTATATGAGGCCGGACAACAAAATATATGCATTCATGCGTATTCAAGAGCTAAATTGAAATTAACTCCGAAATCGCAATGCAAAGAAAAAAACAAGATAATTGAATTTATTTACAAAAATTTAAACCAAAATTCAACCATACAATTATTGACATATATTAAATAAATGAAAGCAAATAAATAAATACTATAAAAATGATTTTACATCTAAACTTTTCTCTTTTTTAATTTTTTTGTTTATTTTAAAAACAACCATAATTCACATATAAATAGTTATATGTAGAGCTGTCAAAATGGGCTAGCCTATATGGGCCGATCCGTCAGACCCGAAAAATTATAGAGCTTGGGCCTTAAAATTAAAGCCCATATTTTCAGGACCTTTTTAGCCCAGCCCTAAAAAGCCCGCTATCCATTAGAGCTAGCCCATATGGGCCGTGGGTAGCCATTAGACCCGCATAATCATAAAATTTAAAAAATATATATTTATATTTATATTTATATTTATATTTATATTGTTTACTCCAAAATATCATATTGATTTTTCTCTTCTCATTAAATTTTATCTCTATTCTATTCGATATTTCACTTTTAAATATAATACATTAATATAATCAACATTCTTAGATTGTATTATATTAGTTTTTCCGTTATTTTAAATATTCAAGTATTATTTTATACAATTTAGACATATTTTATATTTAAAAACACATTATAGTATTTATAAGAGATAATTTAGTACTTAAAATGTTTATAATTTTTAATTTTAGTTATAATAAATATTATGGAGTTTTTCTTTTTAGTTTTTTAAATTAAAAAAGCCCATTTAGGGTCGGGTAACCCGAAACCCATTTAAGACCGGACTCGGATAGTAATTCTCGAACCCATACTAAACCGGGCCTTTTTTACCCGATCCTAGAAAGTCCAGGACCCGCTAGGACCGGCCCGTTTAGGACCGAGTAGTCCATTTTGACAGCTCTACCTATAAGAGATGATTATCTAGTGTGCCTTTTTTCCACATTAATTTTAAGTTCAAATTTTTTAATATTAA
Organism: Vicia villosa; assembly: GCF_029867415.1. Classification (NCBI taxonomy): domain Eukaryota; kingdom Viridiplantae; phylum Streptophyta; class Magnoliopsida; order Fabales; family Fabaceae; genus Vicia; species Vicia villosa. The sequence goes on along the minus strand of NC_081181.1, from coordinate 72,645,211 downwards.
GTACTCATCCTTATAGTATATATTTGGTTCTATTAAAGGGATTTTAAAATTTTTTGTGTGAGTTAAATTTAATGGTTATGCTGAGATATCATATGTAAAAACACTTTGAAAAAAAAAAGTTTTTTTAATAGAAAATAGGAGAAGAGATGACAAAGGAAAATATATACTAAAAAATACATATTTAGTTTGAAACAAAGGGATGAGAGAGAAGTAAGAAAAAACATTAATTTAAAAATCTAAAACTTAAATTTTATATAAAATTATTAAGTGGAGCAATTTAAACAAAATTTATATGTAGAATAGATTGATCCTTTTATTAATTTCCTAATCAACCAACTAGAGTTTCCTGCATTAACAATAGTGAACTAATCCGCCTAGATTAATTGGTCAGTGGTCACAGGGCCACTAAGATTAAAAAACAAATGAACTAATCCATTTATTAAAAAAATAGTGAAGTAATAAAACTTTTCAGTTTCCAAATATATAGGAGTATTTAACCAAATTAATGATTGGAATTAAAAAATTATACTTTTCCAAAACTTATATCAAACGAAAATGAAAACGGTAACGATCTAAACAATGTGACACCAACTAGACATTTCAATAAACACGTTGTAGTCGATGTGTCACACCGTATTCAATTTTCAATCATCCCCTCCCTACACGTCACGTTTCATCGCTCCCTCTCCATCAACCCCGCAACCATCCACACCATTATCCACATCTCTCCTCAAATCCCTATTTCCCCAAATGGCCCAAACCCACTGAACCCTAAATTCAACCATTTTCCATGTCTCAACTTCCCTTTCTCGCGCTCTTAATCCTAACCCTATTTTCAACTTTCGCTGATTCTTTCAAAGTTCCTTTCAGAGTCAACGATGTGCTACCAGTTCTTCCCCCTGGGATTTCATGGCCTGTGCTCAATAATTTCCACAGTGCCGTTGATTTGCTTCCTTCGTTTGTTGGATCGGTGACTCCTTATAATGGTTCTATTGAATGGAAAGGGGCTTGCTTTTTTGATAATCAAGCCAAACTTGAGTTCACTAATGATCACAATAATGGTTCTGGCTTGGGTGGTGCCATTCTCTATCTCAAGGTATTGTTTTGAACTTTTTAGGGTATAGTTGAACAGAAGATTTTGGAAAGATATGATAAATTAATTTACTTTTCTAAATTAAGAAGGGTATCAAATGTTTCTGAAAATGAATTGATTACAATTTAAACAAATTCCTTTACAAAATTTATACCAAAATATAGTTATCATCAAAATTTCACATTCAAACTTTCTATTAATGTTTATTACTATTGATATAGACGGAGACACTGATACGTAGACACTGGGAAGTTGACACAGAAGATGATGTTAGAAAATAAAAGTGATTGAACTTAGATGTTTGTGTTGGTGTCATGCTTTTAAGCTAAATGTTTACATAAACTGGAAAACAGTTGTTTCAGCACTTCTAATTTCATGATTGATTCACCAATGGTATGATCCACATGGAATAATGTAGTTGAGAATATATGAGTTGAAGTGCAGTTGCTGTGTTATTAATGAATAGTGTAACTGCTTACACTTGCATTTATGTATAAGTATAAATTCTCTGCTTGATTGAGTCTAAGTGGACTTTATTGAAATATAGCTACATCGTGATTGCCTTTTACCTACATTTGATTTGTTATTCTATTAAGTTTTTAACCTATTGCCAAAGTTTAATCATAATCATGCCAGATTATATTTTGATCTGATAATCATCTAATAGTAATCTAATATGATAATTATCTATAGAATTGTCTTATATTTGTTTATCTTTGTTAAGAAATGTGGTTGAGCCTAACTCGACCCTACAAAACCAGCTTGTAGGGTGACGATTGCCCCCACTTTTAAGCACGTGTTCAAGCCACATGTTGTCCATGTGACTCTTAACACCCCCCTCATGTCCAGGATTGGACATCTGGAGAGTGGAAATAAATGGTGGATGACCCTATGGCGGAAACTTGGTAGCATATGGCCCACCAAATCTTAAAACTTGGCTCTGATACCATGTTGAAAATGTGGCTTGTAGGGTGAGGATTTCCCCCCCTTGTAAGCACATTTTCATGTCATATATTGTCTGATATGAGATTCTTAACAATTTGAAAATTCTGGGGAATATCTTATAGTTCCTTGGGGGCTAATACATATCTGTTTATCTGAATTTAAGTTATATTTGATAGTGCTTGGAATTATATGCAGTTGTTGATTGGATTAATGAAAAATATAAGCATTTGGATTGTGAGTTTTGTTTTGTGCTATGCTAAAAGTATAGTTTTTGGTCTATTACAGACAGAGGAAGCACACAGCTGGACCTGCATGGATCTGTATGTTTTTGCAACACCGTACAGGGTTACATGGGACTACTACTTTTCTGCGCGAGAGCATACCCTGAAGCTTGATTCGTGGGAAGAGCCCGCAGAGTTGGAATATGTATTTTCTTTTGTGTAGTTTTATGTTATGTTTGAATCTTTTTGTGGGTGGATTCTAATTTTAGAAAGAAAATTCTCACTGAATTGTATAGGTAAAGCAGCACGGAATTTCTGTGTTTCTAATGCCAGCAGGAATGCTTGGTACACTGCTTTCTCTAGTCGATGTGTTGCCTCTATTCTCTAACACTGCTTGGGGTCAGAAATCCAATTTGGAGTTTCTAAAGAAGCACATGGGAGCTACATTTGAGAAACGTATTCAGCCCTGGCGTGCAACTATTGATCCTGCAGATGTTCATTCTGGAGATTTTTTGGCTGTGTCAAAAATCCGCGGTAGGTGGGGAGGTTTTGAGACACTTGAAAAGTGGGTAACTGGTGCATTTGCTGGTCATACAGCAGTTTGCTTAAAGGATGAAATGGGTAATTTGTGGGTTGGTGAATCTGGGCATGAGAATGAAAAGGTATAAATGTGGAAGATTTTGCGGTCTAATATACAACATAATTTATAAATTTAATAATGGATTATAACACCATCTCAACATATTCATTTTGTAAATACTGAATTTTGTAATTGATTGGTTGATTAACAAATCATAGTTACTGAGGGTAGTGAGTTTAGTGACCGATCTAGCATTAGTCCATACAGGATTATGTTATCTTGAAGGTCTGTCTTTGTGCAGGGTGAAGAAATAATAGTGGTAATTCCATGGCACGAATGGTGGGAGTCTGCTCTTAAAGATGATTCCAACCCACAGATAGCGTTGCTTCCCCTGCATCCAGAGATGCGTGCAAAATTCAACTCCACTGCAGCATGGGAGTATGCGCGGAGCATGTCTGGCAAGCCATATGGTTATCACAATATGATATTCAGTTGGATTGATACAGTAGCTGACAACTATCCTCCACCTCTTGATGCTCACTTGGTATTTAATCTTTTCTTATTTTCTGCAAAGAGTAACATAAATATGTACTAAAAAAAATAGAGCAACTAATCTACCCACTTCCTTACCTGTGGGTCTCAAATGCAAAAATAAAAATAAAAATTTAATCAATGTTATTCGCTGTTGTTCCTTGAGAGCAATTGTAGTCTATTTTTTATTTACATGTTTTTTACAAAAGATTTACATGTTATATGCAGGTAACTTCTGTCATGTCTATGTGGACAAGGATGCAGCCAGCTTATGCTGCAAACATGTGGAATGAAGCACTGAATAAGCGGCTAGGGACCGAGGTATATCTCGATGCTGTTTTACCATATATTCAAATTCACAATTACATGTACATATTCTCCTTGATTATTTTTTTTCATGTTGACCAAATCTCGGTCAAAACAAGTGGAGATTACAGTAACTTTGAGATTTAGGTTACCAATGATCTCGATGTGTTTCTAATGTTGGTGCCAAGACAAATTACAAAAGATTTTAAGATGACATTTACACCTTATAGTTTTATTTCAGGATTTCCTTTCTACATTGCATGAAAAATTGCTCTCTTAGGACTTCATGCCTTGACTTTGTTCAATATGGTAGTTGTTTTGTGATTGTTCTATTTTTTCAACTTTTTTAGGCTTAATTCTTTTTTGCTTGTATATTCAATTAGTATATTTGAAATATTCTTATTTTTATAGAAAATCTAAAATATGCTTTGGGTAGTTTATCTTTTACCCATTGTTCATTATGGTCCATTATGTTTTAAAAGATTCATTTAGTTCTTTATGTTTTGTACGTTACATGTATGTTTAAATAGAGAGATTACGATACAGTCTCTTCCTTGAATCAAAGAATGAAGAAAATAAGGAAGATCTGAATAGAATAAAATAAAATCCACGAGGTCATGACATCCCCTTATTCTCCAACAGTTGCACATATTTATTAGTCTTTTCTACCATCTCTCTAAAAGATGCTGATATGGGTACGACCTTTGTATTTGGCAAAGAGTCACTTCTAGTTGGTACAAAACATAAATGATTGAAATAAATCTTTTGAAAGTTAAATAACTAGAAGAATTAACATTGGGTAAAAGATAAAGGACCAAACACATATTTTAGTCTTTATATAAATTTGTTTGATGTTTCTGTAATGCTCTTACTGATCATCTATTTTTTTAAATAGTTCATCACAAACTCTATTCAATATGTCTCTAATATTAATTAGTTTGTGCTTTCAGGATTTAGATTTGCATGACATTCTACTCGAGACTGAGAAGCGTGGGATAACTTTCGATGAATTGCTTGCCATTCCAGAACAAGATGAATGGGAATATAGTGATGGCAAGTCAACAACATGTGTGGCATTTATTCTTTCAATGTATAAAGAGGCTGGAATTTTCGGTCCCATTTCTGGCTCCATTCAAGTAACTGAATTCACAGTAAGTCACGTTGCCTTGGTCATTGCATGAATCTGTAACTTTGTGTTATAATTGCTTTTTCTTAATCTTATGTTACCATGTTGTCATTGGCAGATTCGTGATGCATACATGCTTAAGATTTTTGAAGATAATCAGACACGTTTACCAAGATGGTGCCAAAATGAGAATGACAGGCTTCCATTCTGCCAGATTCTTGGTGAATATAGGATGGAATTTCCAGGCTATAACACCTTGGAACCTTATGCCAATATGAACGAGCACTGTCCTTCCCTTCCTCCAACTTATGATAGGCCTTCAGAATGTTAGATTCATCATTTTGAAATTATTCTTATATTAGAAGTGTTTGCAACATATTTTCTATCTGGCACTCTCCTTGTGGCACTCTCTTTATTGTTGGCAGAAATTCATATTGGAATCCACATGGCTTTTGAAGTGGTGAGCCAAACATGAATTCCGAATAATAATAATAAAGAGAGTATCAGAAAGAGAATGTCAGAGTGAGGAATGGATTCTCTCTCATGTCACATTTCCATCTAGTGAAATCCACACCACCATCCATAAAAAAGGAGAGGGATACTTTGAAGTATACGAAAAGGGGAATAGGGAAGTTTAATGGTATGGATTAAAACTGGAGAGAAATGTAGTGAAAATCTTACGAGAAGTAATTCATTCTTCAGAAAATGTGTTGCTAGCACTCTTCGTTATGTTTTTATCAACATGCCTATTATATGTCTAGTAGTTTGTTATTATGGTATTGTCGATACTACTGCAGAAAGTGCAGCACGAATCTTCTTCACCTTTTCCTTTTTAAGAGACATGGAACATTGTACATAAAAATTTATATCAGTGGGTATGGTGTGATATTATAAACTTGTATCATCAATTGTAGCTAGGGATGTAAATTTGTATATTTATGTGGGGATTCTCATGGGGGCTTCTCCGTTTAAGGACCCTTGCAGGCGGGGATTTCACGGGAGAAAGCCTCTGCTTTGCGGGTGGTTTGGAGTACCCTGCCCCTGGACGGCCACAGTCCGGGTATGTCGTTTTAGGCTTTCCTTACAATATGTATATAATTTTTTTTTATGAGATGTTTAAATTTCTTAATTTGTAGTATATCTTGTTTGGCTATATGGAGAGTTGTAGTGTACCTATAAACTTAGTTTTTCGGATCATATAGGATGCAAAGTGACTTTAGATTCGGATTAAATGTCCATGGAAGCTAAGCTAAAATAAGCAGAAAAATAAGATAAATGCAAAAGATAAATGCAAAGTGACTTTAGATTCGGAATAAATCATTTTCTTTTGGTTTTTGTTGACGATAAAAAAAGACATTCAATTGTATTACAATGTGAGTTTAGTAGTATTTATAGGCCTATGGTATACAGTCAATTTGGAGGAAAAAAGCTCTAACTAATAAACTAAACCCAACTAACTGAGTTTTAGTCTAATTGTAACTAGTTAAAATAAAATAATTTATACTGTAAAATCCCCTTGTACTGGAAGTGAATGAACCAAGATGGAGAGTTTTAGTAAACATCTACAATTTGGTTTTCTGAGTCGATTGGCACGAGCCGAATGATTTTGTCCTGCCCATCTTGATATATTTTGTGCGCTCGTGTAGCAATATAGATAACGCTCATGTGGTGGATAAGGAATATTGAAGTCTTACAACAGGTACAAGAGCCACTGGGCCTCACAAAAATATTTGTTAAAAGCCCTGTACTTCCATTGTGAAGAGGACCTTGAGACAACCAATTGTTTTTTGCTTTTTCAACTGATGGGTTTGCTTTCAAGAAATAAGTTTAATCATGTTACAGATCTTCTAGTGTTGGAACCCTGTTAGATTAATGTGGAGTCCTTCTTGAAGCATAGTCTCATGGATGGAGTGTTTTTGAGATAGCAAACTATTATGACTGCCACCTAAAGTTGAGTGTTTGTAGATTTTGACAGGTGTTGACTTAATCTGCTAAAAAAATAACCGATGTCAGGGCGTGAATGAGTAAGGTATAATAATTTACTTATGATGCTTTTGAATTGAGAAGGATTTGGTAACAGTGGTTCATCATGGATGTCCAATTTTTAAGAAAAACACAAGAATGCGGGATTCAATTGTGTTAACTTTTTCTTCTTTTACTCTTTCAAATCTCTTATCAGATTGTGAACACAAGGTTAAAATATGATTCAGAGTCTGATGATAACAGGGGAATAACGATTCAGAGGTAAAGAGAAAGAACACAAGCAATATATCATGGTTCCTCCAACAAATTTGGAGTAGTCTAATCCCCTTGACTTCTGAGAGATTTTCACTATAATCAAATTTGATTATAAATGCTTAAACACACAAGTAAGAGACTTTCAAATGCTCAAACACAAAAGTATGAGACTTCAATGCTCAAGTACACAAACAAGAGACTTCTAAATACTCAAACACAATAGTAAGAGACTTCAATGCTCAAAAACAAAAGAAAGAGACTTCAAATGCTCAAGTAACAAGCAAGAGACTTCTAACAACCTATTTTACAAATAAAAGATAGTTTTAGACTTACACTTAATGTACAATCAAATGTATAAATGTGAATACAAGATCACAATTACAAAGATGTTTTTGATTCATGGCAAACTCAATAAGCATACAAGCAACAAGGGACAAGCAGAAGAACTCAAGGAAAAGCAAGCATTGGTCATTTGTGACAGAGCAGGTCGACCTACTATGCATATAGGTCGACCCAACATAAGCAAAATAAGAAAAATGCAGAAAAGCAGCAGCTAGGTCGACCTACTGTCAACCTAGGTCGACCTACTGTCAACCTAGGTCGACCTAAAATGGAGAAAATTTCACATACCTCTGCTAGGTCGACCCACACATCAACTAGGTCGACCTAAACTGAAGAAATATCCCAAAAACTCATTTGAAGAGAATTTTGGTCGACCTACTTCCCAAACAGGTCGACCTAACTGGGAGCAAAATCATTTCAAGTTAATGCACCTCTGCTAGGTCGACCTAAGCTCTACAAGAGGTCGACCTAACTGATCAAAAATGCCAAAATGTCTGTTATTCTTGGCTCCAATTGATAGGCACTCATATATATTATCAAAGGTTCAATTATTCAACGTAACACCAAAGACTGAAAGATACACAAAGGCTTCTCATCTTCGTTCTTCGTCATCTCCAACACAATTACACATAATCATTCTTGCGTTGAGGGTTAGTGATCGAGTTCGATAACGTCCATGGAACGGAATTGAAGATTCCTAGTGGGTGAAGATTTGTGGGGTTTTTGGTGAATAAAATCTGCGGGTTTTGTCCTCCAAGATAGGTGTTTCTTGGGGGTTTTTATCAAGAGTTTTCATCGAGGATTCGACTGAGTGTGACGATTGAGGAACAAGGGTTCAAGCAATTCAAGACACTGCAGAAAGGAATCAAAGTGAAACTCTTGGATCACCTTGATCTTGCTCAAGATTAAGGGGGAAGAAGATTCAAAGGATCGACATAATTGGTTTATCGTTTATCGCTTTGCTTTCTTCTTTGTATATACTACTTTCAACATTAATGAAAGATTTCCCAATTTCAGTTTGGAATTGGGGGAAGACGTAGTCGTAGCGAGGACGATCGACGAACTGCCTAAACAAATATCGTGTTCTTGTCGCTTTTACCTTTTCATTTACGTTCTGTTCATATTTGGTTATAATAGCAAATTGATCAACGATTCGAATGTTAAGATTGTGAATTAAGAACTTATATAAACATCACAATCCATCACACATTGAATCACCATCAACTTGATCATTATCACCAAGTGTTTGTGTTTTTGCTTCTTTCACCATTACTGCATTGCAAACGTCGTTCATCATATAAGAAGTTAGTTGATTTTCAATAGAGCGACGTATTGATTCTTTAGTGTATTCTTTTATCGTTTATCTCAAGCTGGTTAGTGGTTTTAACACATATACAATCGTTTCAATAGTGGTTCGGAATAGACGCGAGTCGATTCAGTATCACTTCCGCTTAAAGTTCAATTAATTCCGCAAAACTGTTTAAGATCTATTCACCCCCCCTCTAGATCCTAAGGCCAGCGTCTAACAAGTGGCATCAAGAGCTCTGGTTTATTCCGTGCTACGTGAAACACTTATTGGAAAGATGGCTTCCGGACCTAAAGGGGCTCACAATAGAGCTCCAGTTTTCAACGGTGAAAACTATGGCTATTGGAAGGATTGTATGTGTGTCCACATCAATGCAATTGATAGGAACATCTGGACAGCTATTGTCAATGGTCCCTTTCAGATCACCATGACAAATGCAGCTGGTGCAGTTGTTCCAAAACCAGAAAATACTTGGGATGCTGAAGATGAAAAGAGATATGCATACGATTGGAAAGCGAGAAACATTCTAATCTCAGCTCTAGGAGTTGATAAATACTATCGCGTTTCCCATTGTAGATCCGCTAAAGCTATGTGGGACACATTGCAAGTTGCCCACGAGGGAACGGATGATGTCAAACTAGCTAGGATCAATACGTTAACTCAAGAGTTCGAACTCTTCCACATGGAAGATGGTGAATCCATCGAAAACATGCAGAAGAGATTCGTTCACCTGAAAAATCGGTTAAATTCTCTTGATAGACCTGTTTCCAATGCAGTTGCTACTAACAAAATCTTAAGATGCTTGAACAGGGAATGGCAACCCAAGGTTACAGCAATAAAGGAAGCAAATGATCTAAACACCTTAGACATTACCACTCTCTTTGGTAAACTAGAGGAACATGAACAACACCTTAAATGCCTTGACATGCATGAGAAAAGGGCAAAGAAAGAAAAGAACATGGAGAAAGAGGTAGAGAAGAAGTCAATAGCTCTAAAAGCTTCAAGCTCCAAGACCTCAAGACAAGAGCTAAAGGATAGTGATACAAGTGATGACGAAGACTCCGATGATGAGGAAATGGGACTGTTTGTGCGAAGATACAACAAATATCTAAAGAAAAATGGAGCAAAACATTCTGACAAAGGCTTGATCAACTATAGAAAGCAATCAAACAAGTTCAAACAAGATGACGACAACAAAGGAAAAATCAAAGGCCTTTGCTTCAATTGTGGGAAAGCAGGTCACTACAAACCGGATTGTCCATACCTTAAGAAAGAAAAAGAGAAGAACCAAAGCAAAGGTCATAACAAATCTAAAAGAGCCTACATAGCATGGGAAAGTGATTCATCTAGTGAAAGCTCATCAAGCGATGAAGAAGAATCAGCAAACCTATGTTTCATGACTCATCAACACAAGAAAAAGAAAGCTGTAAGTCATCTTAAACCTGAACTCGTAGATAAGGTATCCCATTCTCAACTAAAACTTGCTTTTGAAGAATTACATAGAGATGCAATTAAAGCTTTCAAACTTTTGGCCTCAAATAAGAAAATATTTTCATATCTTGAATCAAAAGTTGAGAAAACCGAAAAGGATATGGAAGCTTTAAAACAATCTATGCTAGACATTCAAAAGGATAAAGTTGAAATAGATCCTACATCATGGTTTGGTTGTGAGACATGTCACATTTGGCAAAAAGAAGTAAGAGATCTAAAAGCCAAGTTAGACAAGGCTCTACAACCAAAAGTAACTTTTGCCGTTGATCCAAATAAGTTCAAAAGATCGTATACTCCTTTATATAGCAAATACACTTTTGTACCAAAAGTATCAACTAGCAAAACAGCATGTTCTCATCATATTACCTGTCATTATTGTTGCAAAAAGGGTCATACCATTGAAAAATGCAAATTTAGGAGAATTTTAGTTCCTAAAGGAGTATTTCAATGGTTGCCTAAGTGCAACAATGTCTGTACTCACCATCTAGGACCCAATGAAGATTGGGGACCTTCCACTCTAAATTAATCTTTGCAGGAAAAGTGTCTTGACATCGCCGAAAGGTGGTGGTCTCTTGATAGCTGATGCTTAAGACACATAAAGGAAGACATATCACTTTTGGTATGTCATTTATGAAGAACTATTCTTGGCAAAGGAAATGCAGGTGACCTGGCCACCACAAATGTATAAGATACATCACAAATACAAGTTAACCCGAAAAACACAGAAGACTCATTACTTGATGTGCAATTGGCAAATTACATTGCAAGAAGATTTAAACCTATTCTAAGCAGAATAATGTTTGGGACCCTGTCCCGCATCCGGGAGAACATCAAGTGATCGATACTAGATAAGTTTTTCGAAAAATCAAGCAATCAAGTCATGAAACATTCTATCAAGACAATTCATCATCAAATCTAGGAGTATGGCACACTGACAAGAGGATTCCACACAATGATGACAAAACACCTACATATTGAGAAAGCGGTAACATGCCTATTGTTCACTTCCAAAAATTTTATTGATACTATAATATGCTATCAATTAACATGCTTATAGTGACTTCATGTATGTTTATCCATATATCTCAATTACATATATGTGTCTATCATCTCCATTCATAACATATCATGTTTTGGGCATACAAGCAAGTAACTAAGCATGAATGCATCATATAGTATCATCCCTAAGGCATTTCAAACATTTGAGGCAACTTAGGTCGACCTACCCTGCATCTGAGTCGACCTACACAAGCCTTTTTCAACATTTTAGCCAAAATGCCCAGTTACGTCGACCTACCCTCTTTTTAGGTCGACCTAATCTGCAATTTTTTTTAAGGCTTCTCTGTTAGGTCGACCAGGCCTTCATTTAGGTCGACCTACTGGTTCAAAAATTTCCAATTTTGGGTCTGTTGGTCGACCCGACCCATCCCCATTCATTCATAATCATTCCTCTTTTCTTTCCCACTCATTTTCACATCATTGTGTACGGCCAACCCTAATTCCTCAAAGTTCAAAGAGTGTCAAAAATCATCCCTCTCACACAAATCATCAACAACCATGCCTCCAAAATCAAGAAAGGGAAAGGAAATTGCTTCTGGTTCATCATCTCAACCGGTAAGTGCTCTTGTTCATCCTGATTGTAGGGAAAATTTTGAGAAATGGCAGATGAAAAGAAAAATTGTTAAGCAATATACCTATGATCCAAATCTTGTCGAAAACATGCATATCCCTGATGTCGCTGCTTTGATTGAACATCAAAATATTCATCCCTTAGTGCAATGTGATACTCCGTACTGTGAAAATACCGTCAGGGCTTTCTATGCAGGATTTACAAAAGGGGATGGTTGTAATTTCCGTTTCAAAATGGGCTCTAGGTCGCATGTTGTTGACAAACGGGCTTGGATTAGTATCTTTGGTCTGAAAATTGTAGGTGATGAATTCTGTATGGTAGACGGGGATGTACCGGGAAACTATGACCATGAGGCCTACATGAAGTCTATCCTCAAAGACCCTTCCGTATTTGACAGACCTAATGAAACAATAACAGCCGGTCATCTGAAGCGAGATCCTAGGCTCCTAAATTGGGTCATCTCAAGAATCATTCGACCAAGGGCAGGAGGGTATTCAAGAATTGAAAGGAATGAAGTTGTGCTCATGTATCTGCTGCAAAATAGAACGCGTATACATTGGCCTCACTTCCTAACTGCTAAGTTTCATGAGGTCCAACAGAAAACTACAGCCCTGTGTTATGGATCAATCATTCAAACAATTGTCAATCACTTCGGCATGCGACTTGATCACTTACACTACACTCGCATACATCAATCTCAAGAATTCTCACAAACCACCTTGACTCTTATGGGATACCATTGGAATCCAGTTAGGAAAACCTACTATCTCATTCAAAAGGGAACAGGGAAGGTTATCTACAACTATGATGATCCCACGGAGTTTGGAAACAATGCAGGAAATGAAGAAGAAGGACTTGATTAAGACAATGCAAATGATGATGATCACCACATGGAAGACGTTGCACAAGATACAGATGCAAATTGGAGATATGTTCCTTCACAACAAGAGGATATCCCTTGGGGATACACGGCTCCGCCTCCGCCAGATCAAACCAACATCATTTCCATGTTAGAAAATATGCAGCTCCTACAACAACAACACTTCAACACACAACAGCTTCAATTCCAACAAATGCAACAACTCCAACAAGATCGCTATAAAGAACAACAACGACAATATCAATCGTTGTACAACTTAGTTCAAGACCACAAAAGCGATTTTGAGACTTTTGCCTCCAACTCGACTCTAAGACAAAATCAGTTTGAGGAAACGGCATTGCATCGTCATGCCAACATAAGTCAAAGCTTCAATACTCTAAACCACTTCGTGCTTGATCTGTTGGAACAAGTTGAAGAAGACCGTCCTCAAACATTTCAAAGAGGAAGAGGAAGACGGGGAAGGCGTTAGGATGCATATCTTTTCATTCCATCATATCATTACATCTCATTCTATCATTGTCATGAATATTTACTAAAGTTTCTAAGTACTTAGTTTAGTTTTCTTTTAAATTTGTCTGAATATTATGTGTGCTTGATTGTAACATTCAAAGTTTTCTTTGGATATTATGTCACCTCTACTTGCTTCTGTTAACGATTATGTATGTTGTAGTATTCTTTTAAAACATTTTTGGTCCTTATGGTTTCACTATCTACATGTTATCTATTACTATGAATGCCGGTATTCTTTATGTTTCCCTCGTTACTCTTCTCTTCTGTTTCGTTGTTTCTTTTTTGATGTTGTCAAAGGGGGAGATAGATGCTGAGTGTACGGGGGAGATCAGCAGAGTGTACGGGGGAGCCTTGTTGAGCCTTCATTACTTACTGCCAAAGCTTCTACTATCGGTTTGCCATCATTAAAAAGGGGGAGTATGTAAATACAAGATCACAATTACAAAGATGTTTTTGATTCATGGCAAACTCAATAAGCATACAAGCAACAAGGGACAAGCAGAAGAACTTAAGGAAAAGCAAGCATTGGTCATTTGTGACAGAGCAGGTCGACCTACTATGCATATAGGTCGACCCAACATAAGCAAAATAAGAAAAATGCAGAAAAGCAGCAGCTAGGTCGACCTATTGTCAACCTAGGTCGACCTAAAATGGAGAAAATTTCACATACCTCTGCTAGGTCGACCCACACATCAACTAGGTCGACCTAAACTCAAGAAATAAGTTTAATCATGTTACAGATCTTCTAGTGTTGGAACCCTGTTAGATTAATGTGGAGTCCTTCTTGAAGCATAGTCTCATGGATGGAGTGTTTTTGAGATAGCAAACTATTATGACTGCCACCTAAAGTTGAGTGTTTGTAGATTTTGACAGGTGTTGACTTAATCTGCTAAAAAAATAACCGATGTCAGGGCGTGAATGAGTAAGGTATAATAATTTACTTATGATGCTTTTGAATTGAGAAGGATTTGGTAACAGTGGTTCATCATGGATGTCCAATTTTTAAGAAAAACACAAGAAGACGGGATTCAATTGTGTTAACTTTTTCTTCTTTTACTCTTTCAAATCTCTTATCAGATTGTGAACACAAGGTTAAAATATGATTCAGAGTTTGATGATAACAGGGGAATAACGATTCAGAGGTAAAGAGAAAGAACACAAGCAATATATCATGGTTCCTTCAACAAATTTGGAGTAGTCTAATCCCCTTGACTTCTGAGAGATTTTCACTATAATCAAATTTGATTATAAATGCTTAAACACACAAGTAAGAGACTTTCAAATGCTCAAACACAAAAGTATGAGATTTCAATGCTCAAGTACACAAACAAGAGACTTCTAAATACTCAAACACAATAGTAAGAGACTTCAATGCTCAAAAACAAAAGAAAGAGACTTCAAATGCTCAAGTAACAAGCAAGAGACTTCTAACAACCTATTTTACAAATAAAAGATAGTTTTAGACTTACAATTAATGTACAATCAAATGTATAAATGTGAATACAAGATCACAATTACAAAGATGTTTTTGATTCATGGCAAACTCAATAAGCATACAAGCAACAAGGGACAAGCAGAAGAACTCAAGGAAAAGCAAGCATTGGTCATTTGTGACAGAGCAGGTCGACCTACTATGCATATAGGTCGACCCAACATAAGCAAAATAAGAAAAATGCAGAAAAGCAGCAGCTATGTCGACCTACTGTCAACCTAGGTCGACCTAAAATGGAGAAAATTTCACATACCTCTGCTAGGTCGACCCACACATCAACTAGGTCGACCTAAACTGAAGAAATATCCCAAAAACTCATTTGAAGAGAATTTTGGTCGACCTACTTCCCAAACAGGTCGACCTAACTGGGAGCAAAATCATTTCAAGTTAATGCACCTCTGCTAGGTCGACCTAAGCTCTACAAGAGGTCGACCTAACTGATCAAAAATGCCAAAATGTCTGTTATTCTTGGCTCCAACTGATAGGCACTCATATATATTATCAAAGGTTCAATTATTCAACGTAACACCAAAGACTGAAAGATACACAAAGGCTTCTCATCTTCGTTCTTCGTCATCTCCAACACAATTACACATAATCATTCTTGCGTTGAGGGTTAGTGATCGAGTTCGATAACGTCCATGGAACGGAATTGAAGATTCCTAGTGGGTGAAGATTTGTGGGGTTTTTGGTGAATAAAATCTGCGGGTTTTGTCCTCCAAGATAGGTGTTTCTTGGGGGTTTTTATCAAGAGTTTTCATCGAGGATTCGACTGAGTGTGACGATTGAGGAACAAGGGTTCAAGCAATTCAAGACACTGCAGAAAGGAATCAAAGTGAAACTCTTGGATCACCTTGATCTTGCTCAAGATTAAGGGGGAAGAAGATTCAAAGGATCGACATAATTGGTTTATCGTTTATCGCTTTGCTTTCTTCTTTGTATATACTACTTTCAACATTAATGAAAGATTTCCCAATTTCAGTTTGGAATTGGGGGAAGACGTAGTCGTAGCGAGGACGATCGACGAACTGCCTAAACAAATATCGTGTTCTTGTCGCTTTTACCTTTTCATTTACGTTCTGTTCATATTTGGTTATAATAGCAAATTGATCAACGATTCGAGTGTTAAGATTGTGAATTAAGAACTTATATAAACATCACAATCCATCACACATTGAATCACCATCAACTTGATCATTATCACCAAGTGTTTGTGTTTTTGCTTCTTTCACCATTACTGCATTGCAAACGTCGTTCATCATATAAGAAGTTAATTGATTTTCAATAGAGCGGCGTATTGATTCTATAGTGTATTCTCTTATCGTTTATCTCAAGCTGGTTAGTGGTTTTAACACATATACAATCGTTTCAATAGTGGTTCGGAATAGACGCGAGTCGATTCAGTATCACTTCCGCTTAAAGTTCAATTAATTCCGCAAAACTGTTTAAGATCTATTCACCCCCCTCTAGATCCTAAGGCCAGCGTCTAACAATAAATAAAATACAACACCGGAAGACTCTAAGACTTAAGATCTTCTAAGAATATACAATTGACAGAATAACAACTCTTTAATTGTCAAGGCGCAGTGATGTATTTTCTTTAAGATTCTTTAGTTTCTTTTATTGATGAACACAAAAGAGACGTTGAAGAAGACTTCATGCACAAGGAGTCTTTGAGAGAAGCATCATCAGAGACGTTGGAAAGCTTTCTAATATGGTTAATGTCACTAAGAGGGCATTTTAACATCCTTTGCTACAAGAGGAATTATCAGTTGCAATCCTCTTGTCTTCTGCAAATTTTTGCTAAGTCTTCACATGATCAGAAGAGGACAATCAGAAGAAAACAAAATATCTTTAGAGTCTGATAGTGACCTATCAGTGTTTTCTTGATCCTTGAGCTTTGACTGATGTTAGGTTCTGAGTCTTTAGAAGATGAATCTCAACTCTGATCCTTCATACTCTGAGTCTTCAAAGATTGATTTAAACTTCAGAAGTTGACTTCTTCTGAGTCCGAGTCTTCAGGTTCTAATCATTATGAGGTTGACAATCTTCAGACTCTGGTCTTCAAAACTTGACCACTTTAGAGACTAATCTTCAGAATTTACATCTAAAGGCTTCTCTTTGAATGTTCAATGCAGTGTTAGAACTGATTTTGAATCATAATTTAATCTATGTTCATGCACACTTGAACATACATTAATATACTCAATTATTCTTTAAATATTTTGTTATCATCAAAATCTAAGGAATATGGTACAAATTAATTTTGTTCCAACATACTTGAGATATTTAAGATCTTTGATGTTAATTTTTTGTGTGTCTAATTTACATTTGATATATGACATTTCTATGATGTTGGCACCTACAAGAATCTAATCATCAACTTATACCTGCCAATTAAAAGTAAAAGGAAATAAATGATGCAATAATAACCAATCTTTAGGAATCATAAAGCCTGCTCTCTCCCTTGACCAAACCATAATTTACACAATTCGGTGACCACTAGTTGTCATTCCTATTCTATTTTAAATAAACCGAGTAACATAATTGAGTCTAATTACTTGGGCTTTGGCTTCACGCCTAGTATAGGTAAACTTGATAAAAGGCCTACTAAAAGTACCATACCTGCGATGCCAAACTAGAATATTAAGACACCATTCAAATACGAGAATTTATATATATATATATATATATATATATATATATATATATATATATATATATATATATATATATATATATATATATATATATATATATATATATATATATATATATATATATATATATATATATATAGGGAATGTATCAAGTAGGAGGATTTTTAAATAAGAGATAAGAGCATTCAATACTAACCATTAGATTAATCAAGAGAGAGAAATAATAATTATATTAATATTTTAATGAATAATTTAATTCTCTTTCTTGATTAATCCAATGGTTAACGTTGAATCCTCTTATCTCTTATTTAAAAATTCCTCCTACTTGATACATCCCCTATATATATATATATATATATATATATATATATATAGATCCGCGGTAAAAATTTCAAAATACTTCTATACTTCAGATATGCATATCTGAATACCTTTTTTTTTGGTAAAATAAAGGTGATTTCGGATATGCATCTTCGAAGTAACTTTTTTTTTTAAAAAAAAAAATGTGTCTTCGGATATGCATATTCGAAATCACATTTTTTTTTTATAAAAAAATGTTACTTCGGAGATGCATATCCGAAGTATTTTTGGGTTTTTCACAAAACGCAAACAACCACCACCACTCTTTACCGTCTCTATAAAACACAAATTTTATTGGATTTTGTATGAGTTAGGGTAAGAAATGGAATCTGTAAAAAATGATTGTTTGCAGGTAATTTTCAAAGTGCATATTCGAAATCACCTCTGACTAGTTTCGGATATGCACTTCCAAAATTTTCTCTAAGTTGTTTTTTTTTTTAATTTTCAATTGTTTTCATCATACTCTTACTAGTGGCATTTTTGTAGGAAAATGACTGACAACCAGGTACCACCGATCGACTTAGACAGGGGAGACATACACAAACAGCCTCGGCTCGGCGCGAGAGAGCCACATAACAAGGAGTGACTCGGGGGGGGGGGGGGGGGCTCGAGTCTGAGTCCCAGTCCAAATGGATGAGACACCTACAGGATTCTCATCTGCACCGAGGAGTCGACTGTCTAGGGTGTCTTCTGTCGTGAGGTTAGTCGAGAGGAGGGAGAGGAGGTACATGAGGAGGAAGAGGTACTTGAGGTTCACCCTGAGCACGACGATGATGCCCAGGACGATGCTCAGAATGGTGGCTATCCGGGAGGGCCTTCAAACACGTCTGTCTTGATATACTATGATGACCATGCCGCTCGACATATTTGGGACGGCGAGGTTGATTTTTTTATTGCACTTCCTAATTTAACCATTTTAATTACAAATAGTTTAAATGAATTCAAACAGTTTAACAAACATTGTTGTTTTTTTTGCTGTGACAGGAACAGGCGCCCATAAAATCCGTGAACCATTCGCGGAAAATATTTGATCTATTTACACCGCAGGCTCATTGGTATAATGATGTTGTAGCTAGAACTGGACTTGGAGGGTTATGCACGACCGAATATATAGTATCATAAGCCACGACATGCAGGGGGCATTTGCCGAATGGTGGCACAATGAGACACCGTCTTTCCATTTTCTTGTCGGGGAGTTGACGACCACCCTCCATGATGTGACTTGTTTATTACACCTGCCGATCAGAGGGAGGTTATTGGACCATTCCCAGATACAGCGGGTTGAGGCCATCGAGTGGATTATGGATTATCTGGGTATGAACTCATATTTGGCCGATTATGAATGCAGAGCGACAAATGGGGTGCATATCCGGTTCTCCAGCCTGAAAGAGCTTTATGAGAACCATTTGGTGGCGGCAGCGGAGTATGAGGAGGAAGGTGATGATGTTTTTGTTGAGTACCACCGAACTTACGCCTTGCGGTGTTGGTTCATGTTCTTGGTTGGCACGTCCCTCTTTGTGGACAAAAGTGCAACCTACGTGGACAGACATACCTCCGATACTTTATTGATTTGACTACAATTTACGAGTGGAACTAGGGCTCACCATTATGATATACTTCTACCAAAAGCTAAATGAAGCATGCAACTCGAGGACCAGACAATTGACTGGCTCTTTCACACTCCTCACGGTACATTTATTTTTAATTATATCACATTTAATATGTTATTCGTTAATGTGTACTAACATATTATCGTATTTGTGTTTCAGAGCTGGATCATCTCATACTTCCGCCGCATCCACGACTACGATCCTGGTCCAGTATACACTGACGCCATGCCTAGGGCTGCACGATATGTCCTCCATAGGGGGAATCAGAAAGTGGGCCCATATCGTGTATACTTCGATCGTACTGCTCACGATGACATCCAGTGGACGCCCTTTAGTGATTACAGTGATGCTATCCCATTCAACTGCATCACATGATATTCCGGATGGTTGGTATGTGGGGCTAACACCATGGTCAGATATCTCTTGGAGCGGTGCATGAGATAATTTGGACGTATGCAGATTATACCAAGATCTCCATTTGAGGTTGCTTCCGACACCGTTACCCGCCGAGATCTCACTGCTATCTTTGAGGATTAGACGCATCATTTGGTGCCAGAGGAGTATCGACGTATGCGGGCCACCCAGAGCTGACACTGTGTAAATGGGTACGTGACATGGTTTTATAGGTGTCACATCCTATCATGACACCCAATGCTCCTTGGCGTCCACCTAGGCCAGCACATGAGAAGCTCTTGGAGAACCAGCAGGCTGATGATGACCATGCCACTGATCTCCTGTCGATATGCCAGCGAATACAATTGATTGGGCATGAGGCATTGGAGAGAGGGATCATTGAGTAGGGCAGTTCAGAGGCAGTTGCCATAGTGCAAAGGATGGTCAATGAGGCATCTAGTGCGACGGCGTATAGGAGGCAGAGGAGGTTGCAGGGAGTTTGCATTAGGCATACTCAGTAGTAGTTGCCTATTTATGTTTTATTTATGATTTTTTTTCGGTGTTGTAATATTCTGACATTCTGCACTTGTCCGAACAACTATTTATATATTATGATATCGATATTTTATTCTAGTCTACGCATTTTTTATTTCTATTACATTTTGCCGGATAATAGGAGGTATTAATTTTAGTTGCTACGATGCTTCGATTGTAACAATGCAATGTTGTTGTTTTAAAAAAATGAAAGATTCAAAGCATATTTTGGATATGCATATCTGAAACTGGTTCATGGTATTTTCGGATGTGCATATCCGAAATATTTAAAAAAAGTTTAAACAAGGGTGATTTCGAAGAGATATATTTGAAATTAATGAAAATGAGATAAAAGTGCATTCGAATATGTATATTCGAAGAGTATTTTAGAATTTTCAAAAATATTTTTCACTTGTAAAACATCAACTACCCTGGTTAATTATCAAATCTAAACTCATCATCTCTTTTGTGAGATTGCTGGATCTTTGTAAGATCAGTTGCAATAATGAATTTGACATGAAATGCTCTTATTGCATATGTTAATAAGTTTCTGATAATGTACCACATGTGAAATCTACACTCCTAAATTTATTTCTTATTAACAACTCTGAGATTAATTGTGTGCCACCTCCCCACTCATTAAATCTCTTCCACATTTTTTTTTATATTTGTTCCTCCACTTCCATAACAGTCAAATGATATATGTTCATGTATTAGTTATTTCTCAAATCACATCAAAATTTAACAGTTTTTTCCACTCCCTTTTCCTCTTTAAATTTTTGGCGCTTTTTTTTTTCTTTTTCTTTTTACCGGTTGAATTTTCTGTTTTTCTTTTGAAATTGTTGTGAAAAACGATACCAATAACAAAGTATAATAGGGAATTAGGGAAGAGAATAAGAACACAAGAATTGGTTATAACTGCTATTCTTTTACTTTCTCTTAAAACAAGATTACAAGTTTACATGAATAACAAATAACCTCTCTCACCCTAAATTAGGATTTGCAGCTTAGCAATGATGAGAGACTAGTATGCTATTTATAATAAAACCTAACATACTAACTAATGGGCTTTTTCAGCAAGGCCCATTACACAAGCCAACTTAATAAACAAGCTAACTTAACAAATTAGGGTTTAAACACTAAAACCTAATTTAACATGCTAACAACCCTAGCATCTTCGACATCTGCATGCTAGACCCATCTTCGACTACAGCATGCACACTTCGACACCAGCATGTGAACAATCCTTCGACTTCATGCTTAACTCTGTCGAACTGTCGAACCAAGAAGCTACCCTTCGACAATACTAGAGTTCGATCCAATATCTCACAAATCTCCACCTTGGACCTAACTCTACAACGTCAAGGAACAGACTAGCTTTCTTCATGCAGCTTTATCAACTGCATACAGTGGAAAAACTTGCAACTCGGCAATGTCTTGGTGATCATATCAGCAGCATTGTCTTCAGTCGAAACCTTCAGCACTTGGACTTCTTCACGCTCGATTACTCCTCTGACGAAATGCAGCCTCACATCAATGTGCTTAGTTCGTTCATGATAGGCTGAATTCTTTGACAGGTGTATTGCACTTTGACTATCACATTTAACAGTGATACCTCGACCTTGAAGTTTCAGCTCCTTCGCAAAACCTTCAAGCCACAATGCTTCTTTCACAGCTTCAGTTAATGCAATGTACTCCGCTTCAGTGGTTGATAGAGCAACAACCTTCTGAAGTGTTGCTTTCCAACTAATTGCTGTGCCAAACATAGTGAAAACATATCCAGAAATAGATTTCCTGGAATCCATACAACCTGCATAATCAGAGTCGACATATCCTTCTATTACTGCTTTACTATCTTCACCCAAGGCTCCACCATAAATTAGAACTCTGTTCAGAGATCCATTTATGTACCTTAAAATCCACTTCAATGCTTGCCAGTGAGCCTTTCCAGGATTCGCCATGTACCTGCTTACAAGACTGACTGCGTAAGCTATGTCGGGTCTAGTACAGACCATAGCATACATCAAAGAACCAACTATATTAGCATATGGGATGCTATTCATATAGGCTATTTCGACATCAGTACTGGGACACTGATCAACACTCAGCTTGAATTGAGGGTTTGTTGGAGTCACAACTGGCTTCGAATTCGACATACCAAACTTTTCAAGAATCTTCCGTAGATATGCCTCTTGAGATAGACATAACTTCGACTTCTTTCTATCTCTTCGAATGTCAATTCCAAGAATCCTGGAAGCAGCTCCCAGATCCTTCATATCGAACTCCTTATTGAGTTCAGCCTTCACCCTCATCACATCTTCAACATTGTTGCTTGCTATGAGAATATCATCCACATAAAGTAACAAAATAACAAATGAATTACCAGGTCGAAATCTGAAGTAAACGCAATGGTCGAACTGACTTCTAATGAAACTTATGCGTGCCATGAACTTGTCGAATCTCCTATTCCACTGTCGAGGAGATTGTTTCAGCCCATACAAAGATCTCTTTAACTTGCACACATAATCTTCCTTCCCCTTTTCGACATACCCTTCAGGTTGCCTCATCAGGATCGTTTCATCTAAATCACCATACAAGAACGCAGTCTTCACATCCATTTGTTCCAGTTCAAGGTCGAACTGTGCCACCATGGCAAGCAACATTCGAATGGACCTATGCTTTACAACAGGAGAAAACACATCATTGAAGTCGACACCTTCTTTCTGAGTGAAACCCCTTGCAACTAACCTTGCCTTGTATCTTTTCGACGTCACTCCTTCAATTCCTTCCTTAACTTTGAAAATCCATTTACAGCTGACTAACCTTGCCCTGACAGGTTTCTTGATCAGTTCCCAAGTATGATTATCATGAAGAGATTTCATCTCATCATCCATGGCCTTCAGCCATTCAGTCTTATTTCGACTCCTCATAACTTCCTTATAGTCTCTAGGTTCTTCGTCTAGAACCTCACTTGCAGAGATTAAGGCATAAGCTATAAGATCTGCATATCCAAGTCTCTGAGGTGGCTTGATGACTCTTCTCGACCTATCTCTCGACAATAGGTAGTCATCGTCAGTTTCCTCAACTTCAGCATCTTCTGCTTCTTCTTCGACTTCATCTGGGATATGCAATTCAGCATCAACATGCTCCACCTCAACAGGAATCTCTACCTGTTTCAGCTCTTCTGCACTTCGATCATCATCATCAGTTTTCTTAAAAGCCATTTCAGCTTCATTGAAAACTACATCTCGACTGGTGATACACCTCCTGTGACCTGGCTCTAGGCACCATAGCCTATAAGCTTTGACTCCTTCAGGGTATCCCATGAACATGCATTTCAGAGCTCTAGGTTCGACCTTGTCTTGCCTAATGTGAGCATAGGCTATGCAGCCAAATACTCTCAGTTTGTCGAGATCTGGTGGATGTCCCGACCAAACTTCTTCAGGTGTCTTCATATCTAACGCTGTCGAAGGACATCTGTTTATCAGATATGTTGCTGTCGAAACAGCCTCAGCCCAGAACACCTTCTTTAAACCGGCACTAGTCAACATGCATCTGACTCTCTCCAAAATAGTTCGATTAAACCTTTCAGCCAAACCATTTTGCTGTGGAGTACATGCAGTAGTTCTATGCCTTGCAATACCAGAGGCAGCACAAAAACTGTCGAATGCCTCATTGCAAAATTCAAGGCCATTGTCGGTTCTCAACCTCTTGACCTTTCTGCCAGTCTGATTTTCAACCAGAGTCTTCCAACTTTTGAAATTCTCAAAAGTTTCATCCTTAGTCTTCTGGATGAATACCCATAATTTTCTGGAATAATCATCTACTATGGATAGAAAATACCTTGCTCCTGAATGTGATGGACACCTTGCAGGCCCCCAAAGATCAGCATGGATGTAATCAAGGGATCCATGTGTTCTTTGTTTGCCTTTGTTGAACTTCACTCTGCAAGATTTTCCAAGTACACAGGGTTCACAAAACTTCAGCTTTTCGATTTTGTCTCCACCAAGCAGATTTTGTTTCCCTAATTCGACCAGACCCCTTTCACTGACATGGCCCAATCTCATGTGCCAGATTTCTGTCTTCGACAAAGGTTTCGTGGATACAACATTTGTCGAACCACTTACAACTTCAGCCTCAAGGGTATACAAGCCTTGTTTCTTCACGCCTCTCAAGACTTCCTTCGACCCCTTCATGACTCTTAGGATGCTTTTCTCTCCTTGGAAAACATATCCTTTCTTGTCGAATTCACCAAGAGAAAGCAAATTTCTCTTCAAATCAGGAACATACCTGACTTCAGTCAACAACCTTATTGACTCATCATGGAGCTTGAATCTCACAGATCCAACACCTGCAATCTTGCAAGCCTTGTTGTTTCCCAGCAATACTGATCCACCATCTTGATCACATAATTCCTCGAACAAGTCTTTGTTTGGAGTCATGTGCCAAGTGCAACCTGAATCCATAATCCACTCCTTCTTAGAGTCACTGCTTGAAACCACAAGAACATCAGATGATTCGAAATCATCTTGAACAATGGCAGCGTTGCCATTATCCTTACCTCCATGATATTTCAAGCGTTCAGGGCACACCTTTCTTGTGTGACCCTCCTTCTTACAATGGTAGCATCGAATGCCAGATGCTTCGCCACTGTAAGTCTTCGACTGGCTTTTGCCTTTCTTCTTGTCGAACTTACCATCCTTTCGTAAGAGTTTTCCTTTAACGGCCAAACCTTCGCCAACAGTCGAAGGTTTATGCTCCTTTCGTTCATTCAAGTCCTTAGAGTACAAGGCTGATTGAACTTCTTCAAACGTAAGGGACTCCCTTCCATACA